>NC_142012.1:101678132-101990601 GCF_049901735.1 Notechis scutatus
TAACTGATAACTCTATCTGGAGAATCTCTTGCTCTCAGTTTAACTCCCACACTATGCACACATCTTATTCCATGTAAATATTTCATTTGTTCCTTGTCCTACTGTAAAAAGATACAGTGGTACCCTGCCAACATAGATGCTTTACATTAAATTAGAAAGGCATTAGGCAATACAATTATGTTTTTATATATGACAGATATTAAGTTTATATCTTGAAATGTATAATAAGCTCTGTTTACAACCTACTGTCCTATCTGGAAAAGGTTTACCATGTTATTGCTTTATGTGAATCACATTGATGAAATCTTTTGTGTGTTTAATGAAAATTTGCAGTTTAGCAAGTATATTGTCACTCACGTTATGGAATATTCTCCCTCCTGAAGTGAGGCTGGTTTCATCACTTCTGAGTTTTTGAAGGTCCCTCAAAATCTAGTTGGCTAAAAGATCTGTTACTGCTTTACTAATGATGGAACATGTAATGCAAAATTAAATGTTTTGGGTCACCAAAAAGGCAACCTTTTTTGTACCATTATTAACATTCAGTTCAGTGTAATTGAAAGACTGGAATGATATTGCTTTAATCTTTATTAGATTCATACAACAACAAATTACTGACCATAGGACTCAACTTGGCAATATGGACTGAGTCTCTTATCTTACTGACTCTTTTTTCTAACACTGAGATATAAATAAAAGCTCATCAAAATATATAATCAAAGATTCTTGAAACAGTCTTCATTATTTGCTATAAAATATATGAAGATGCAGCTTACTTTGTAAAAGAATCTGGTTTGGGAGTCTAGAATTATAAATATGGTACTATAGGAATACTGGCTCAAATTGAACTATTCTCCTAAATATTACAAATTTGCAAAAGTGCCATCAAAAAAACAAATACAGTGTTACATCATAATTTAACCCTCCACTGGACAAACATTTCATTGAAAATAAATCCAGAAAATCTATTTGCAATAAAGACTCAGTTTAAACCGAATAGTGTATGAATCTAGAACAGGAAGAATCTATACTATAGCAGAAGGAATTTTGTAACTGTCTAATCACCTTATATAGTTTTAAAAAATCTGCAGAAAAAAATATTCTCTTGTATTTTGTTAGCAGTAAGAAAATCACCTCCAACTGCTATAAAACTTTAGCAAGCAATTTCCCTGTTTTTTTTAGTCTGTATATCTGTGCTCAGATAAATTATATGTTCCCTCCACTTTGCCTCCAGTGAAAAGAAAAGGGTTATAGAAAAATGCCTCGAAGATATATATCTATGCCCTGAAGTTTCTCCCACATTGTCACCATTCTAATTTTCATCCTCAGAAACTTTTTCAAACGAATCCACCATTATGTACATCAATCCACCCTCAATCCAAAATCAACCAGAGTTGCTACCAACAGTCCATGTAGTTTTGCATGAATGTTCACAATCAGTGTTAGTGCAAAGCTGCCAAACTATTGTATCAATAAGGTGCCATTCCTTGATTTGATATAATCAAATAGTAGTGACATTATAGTACGAAGCTGAAATTGCTTAGCATCTTAGGGCTAGAAAAAAATGACCCAGCAGTTCCAATAGTAGGAAAATGACATTCCTTGAGCTCCATAGAGCTCCAGCAATTTGAATGGAAATGTAGATTTCCTATCTTTCCTTTTAATCCACAGCTAAAATGGAAATAAATAAATCTATTTATAGATTCATATAGGGGCAGAACATGTAGAGGATGCCCTTGGAAAGGCATTAGCAAACTATTATTTGCAAGCCTCAAGAAAATAACCATTGTTCTCCGTGTATTCCCCAGCTCATAATTCACATTCTCAAGCTTTTTGGCAGGTATTATATATACATACACACATATACGTGTACATATACCTACCTACCTACCTACCTGCCTATCTATCTATGCCATAGATTAAATTTAAATAGATTAAATTATCATTTTGGCAAAATTTAAAAAGTTATTTTTCTGATTGGTGGGAAGTTTTCCTAAGAAAATCTATCGGGTGTCACAGACACACATCCTTTGGGTTTTAAGGAAAACAAGCAACACTTCGTGTTTTACCCAGAAACAAATATAGAGGTTTTAAAATTAACATTCTATAGGCTCTACTACATAGAACATAGAATAATAGCATTGGAAAGGATCTTGGATGTCTTCTGATCCAACTCCCTGCTCAAGCAGGAGACCCTATACTATTTCAGATAAATGATTGTCCAGTCTCTTTTTCAAAGTCTCCAGTGATGCAACACCAGAAGTGGGCTGCTGGGGGCTCTCCCAAGCCCCTAGCTAAGACTCTGCGTGGCTCGGAGATAAATACACAAGTATGCCCTACTTTTGCAACCTAAAATAATCTTCCATCTTGATTATTGTATTTAAGCCCGGCAATTATTCAACTAATAGAAGAGAATATTTGTGGCTCAGGGTACGACTGTGGGATCCTTGCTTCCTGAGGTTGGTGGTTTTCTTGCAGACATTTCATTACCAAACTAGGTAGCGTCATCAATGCTAGAAGGGAGTGGGGTTTGCAAACCCTACATCCTTCTATCACTATGTTATCTAGTTTGATAATGGAAGATCTGCAAGAAAGGCAAGCTCAACCCCATTCCCTTCTAGCACTAATAATGTTACTTCCATTGGTAATGAAATGTCTGCAAGAAAACCACCAACCTGAGAAAATACTAAGGATGAACAATTATTCAACTATTAAACATTCCTAAGAATGAATCTTTACAATGATTTTTAAATGAAGTAACACCAATTCAGAGAAAAAACACTATCATAATATACAAAATTCAAAAATTCTCTGTTAAATGAACCATTGAACAGATTTTAAAGGACTTAAACTAAACGTCCACTAAATATTTTAAAGAACAGAAATTAATGTTTATAGATTATTGTGTCACAATCTGTAGGTAGAACTATAGCATTTTTTCTTCACAGTTTGTACAAATAAGTATAAAACAGAGCCCCCAATAACCTCAGAAGCAAAGGAAAACTCTTAATAGGCTTAATTGAACTTCTGGGCATTCAGCCAAGAGCATTTCACACCTTGTAAAAGTGTTGCAAGCTAGATAAACAATCCACTCAGTGCTTGCGAGAGAGAGCCATTGAGAAAATCAGATAACATAGCCACTAGCCTCTGAGGGGATTAATTCCCAAATAATAAGAATCACATTACTCCACTAAGACTCCAAGATCCCTCTCACAGCCACTGCTATTAAGCCTGGTATCACCCAGTCTTTTATTTAAGTATTAAATGCATGAAATAATAAACAACTTTTTGGTATGGTATTCAGCTTTGTTCAGGTATTTTCCCACGTCATTATAGTTGTGCTTTTAAAGTTGTAGCAACGTTTCAGCAGAATCTCATCTGCTATCATCAGGCTTCTGTACAGTGTTCGTCTGTGAGTCAGACTGAAACGGCTGTGAAAGTCTGACTCACAGACGAACACTATACAGAAGCCTGATGATGGCAGATGAGATTCTGCCGAAACGTTGCTACAACTTTTAAAAGCACAACTATAATGACGTGGAAAAATACCCGAACAAAGCTGAATACCATACATGTAAGTACCTGTGAAAACTTAAGAAACACACACACACACACACACACACACATATATATATATATATACATATATATATATATATATATATACATACATACATATATACATATATATATATATATATATATATATATATATTTGTTTTCTGAGGTTCTCATGGGTATTTGTATGTGGATCTTTGGTTATTCGGTTTTCTCCGCGTAAGATTGGAAGTATCTAGGCAACGTTTCGATGAAGTCTCATTCATCATCTTCAGGCTTGTGTCTTCCGCTCTGTGCTTCTCAGAGTGATGTGAGCTTGCAGCTGCTTCTTCCTTTTAACTGCTAGTGGGGGTGTGACTTGATTGGGTGGGGGCTTGGCTGTGTTCTGATTGGGTGGGGGTGTGTTCTCATTGGTTGGGGGTTTGGCTGTGTTCTGATTGGTTGGGGGGTTGGCCGTGTTCTGATTGGCTGGAGGTGTGTTCTGTTCAGGTGGGGGCTTGGTTGTGCTCAGGTCGGAGGGGTTTGAAGTGGGTAGTGATGCAGCTGCAGTGCGGCTTCTGGTCCGTGGTCGTGTTTCATCTTCTGTGTGGGTGTGAGTCTGCTTTTTACGTGGAAGTGTGGTGGTGGCATCTTGTGTGGCCCTGGTGGGTGTGGGTCTGATGTCATTCTTCATGTTAGGTACTCGTCTGTTCATGAGGGCGGGTTTCCAAATGGCTGGTAGGCGGGAGGTGTCATCTCTTTTATTCATGCTGTGTGGGCATTTTTCTATCTTTATGGCTTCTCTGATTATTCTGTTGTTGAAGTGTTCGGTTTTGGCGATAGTTCTGGTATTTTTAAAGTCAATCTCATGTCCTGTGGCTTTGAGGTGTTGGACCAGGGAAGAGGTCGGTTCTTCTTTTTTGATTGAGTTCTTATGTTCTTCAATGTGTGCACTTATTCTTCTGTTAGTTTGTTCAATGTATGTGGTGGGGCAGGCGGTGCACAGGATTTCGTATACTCCTTGGTTTTCTAACTCGAGCCATACATGAAGCGAACTGACCCCCACCATGAAGATGCGGCACGACCACGAACTCGAAGCCAAACAGCAAGATCACAGCTCACCAGCTCAAATCCCCCAGCAACTAAGACTAACCTGAGCACAACCAAGCCCCCACCTGAACAGAACTCACCTCCAACCAATCAGAACACGGCCAACCCCCCAACCAATCAGAACACAGCCAAACCCCCAACCAATGAGAACACACCCCCACCCAATCAGAACACAGCCAAGCCCCCACCCAATCAAGTCACACCCCCACTAGCAGTTAAAAAGAAGAAGTAGCTGCAAGCTCACATCACTCTGAGAAGCACAGAGCGGAAGACACAAGCCTGAAGATGATGAATGAGACTTCATCGAAACGTTGCCTAGATACTTCCAATCTTACGCGGGAGAAAACCCGAATAACCAAAGATCCATATATGTGTGTGTGTGTGTGTGTGTGTGTGTGTGTGTAATTGGGGCAAAGAAGCAGCGTTGAGTTGGCCACACCCACCCAGTCACATGACCTAGCCACGCCCACCCGATCACATGATCTCCCAGTCACGCCCACCCAGCCAGTCATTAGGGCAGTGAAGCCCACCCTTGTGGAGCACCTACAACTTCTGAACGCAAGGTGTTCCATTGGTTGATTGCTCTCATTGTTAGGAAATTAGATATTAGATATTCTGGATTACAGCCAGGGGTGGGATTCAAATTGTTTAACAACCGGTTCTGTGGGTGTGGCTTAGTTGGTGGGCATGGCTTGGTGGTCATGTGACTGGGTGGATGTGGCTTGGTGGTCATGTTATTGGCCAACTCAATATCACTCGCATTGAGGCACGCATCTCCTCGCCTGGCCTCTCATGACTATGGGGATGCTGCAACAGTCGTAAGTGTGAAAAATAGTCATAAGTCAATTTTTTTAGTGCCATTGTAACTTTGAATGGTCACTCCACACAAGCAAAGTACCAGCAAAGGAGGGGAAAAAAACTCCAGAGAAGTTCCAGAGACAGGAAGTCTAGTCCTGCCAAGAATGTCATAAGGGTTAATGGAGAGGCAGTTTCTGTAAGCAACACCAGAATGTTTCCTTCCTGCCTTCCTTACAGGATTAGGCCAGTAATTTCTTCTAACAACTGGTTCTCTGAACTGCTTAGAATATTAACAACTGGTTCTAGCAAATAGGTGCGAACTGGTAGAATCCCACCCCTGATTACAGCGTAGACACCATTAATTTTCCAAGTGACAGCAAATAAAGCCTATGGAGAGTCTATTGCACAAATTAAGCCTGGAAGTTGCCAGTGAATTCACCACTGTTAAATGAAGCATATGGGGGCATGTTTTTTTAAAGGTTGACAGATATTTAGAGGCAAAAGGCCTTTGATAATTCATTCTATAATACAGTGCCCTGCATTTTCAGTATTCTATGCCCCAACCCTTTTCTTAGATGTTTGATTAAGGCGAGCAACTCACTTACTTTTGTGTGCTTGGATCATACGGCCATCTGGGCATGACTGGGTTTCAGGGTTTCATGACATACTAGCCCTATCCATATCTAGTTAAGCATGGTGTAAACACACCAATAGTTGCCACAGGATTTCATTATTTGTTCTTTTCTTTTCTCATCTCTGGGACTACAAAAAAACTTCCTATTGCATCTTTCACGGTTCTGGTAGCTAAAGGAGAAAAGTTACCATCACAAAAATTTAAGATGCTGGTAAAGAAGCAAGTTGCCTTCTATTACATTAGGGGTGTCAAACTCAAATTGCCATGGCAGCATCACATGACATATCAGGACTTTTTTTCCCCTTCACTAAACCAGGTGTGGCCAGTGCATGATGCATCCGGCTTGGGGCCGCGAGTTTGACAGCCCTGTATTACATGAAGTGCCTGGTATTTATTATTTCAGCCTCTTACTGTTTTGATGAGGCAAGAAGTCATAGGCTGGATTCATGGCTGAACAAGTCACAAAGATCCATTCTCATGTAATACAATGTCATTAATCCAAAAGCTGGGTTTATACATGTGTTAATAGAGAACCAACCAATCAACCAACCATATTATGTCTCACTGCAGTGTCTGAAATCTGCCTTATTAATCTCTAACAATTAAAGAACCTGCTTTCTGATTATAATCCTGCTATTGGTATTGTTACTTGAACTGTATATTGATGACATTTCTTATATTTAAACTGTCCACTGGGTAAATTTCTTGAGCATAATATATTTATGAAAAATGTGATATATAAAAGAAATGACTATTGTGATTGAAAATATAAAACTCCAGCAGCAGGCACATGCTCCAAGGAGAACAGAGTTATTATTCTTTTATACAACTCTCCCTTCCCGAGGAAACTAGGGAGACATAAAAGAATAATAGAATAGAATCATATCATAATAGAAGAGAATCACAGAGTTGGAGGAACCTCGACACCTGTCAAATTAATCCTGATTATTATAATCCTGCTAGTTTTATAATCCTGGTATTGTTACTTGAACTATATATTAGCCTCATTGATGCATTTCCTCTGATATTTAAACTGTCCACTGGGTAAATTTCTTGAGCATAATATATTTACTGCAAAAATGTGATATATAAAGAAATGACTAATTATGATTGAAACATGTACAAAATGTTTAGCCAGCAGGCTGAATCTGCTTGGGAAAAACAAACCAGGGGAACAAAACAACCTGAACTAGTCTGTTTGTAAAAAAAACCTAGATTGTTTCTTGTCCTCTGGCAAATAAGATAGGAATGAGGGTATCCTCTCCCACAGAAAATAACTTTATTCCAAACATACTTAGCAATGGATGCTATGGAGAAAGAAAGCCTCTGAAGAATGCAACTCGTGTTCTAGACTCTTTTCCTCCCTCCTTGTCTATTTCAGAATGTTATTGGTGGCAGAAGCTTGACTTAGATGCTCCACTCTAAGAGAATTGGCTGGTAAATAATGGATTAAGAAATGACACCCCTTCTCCTTTATTCTACAAAGATTTCCAACAAGAGAGAACTCAATGGCACTGCCTAGAGATGTCTTATTGTGTTCAACAAGACAGAAAGCATTAGAATTAAGACTAGTGAAATGGTAATATCATAACCTAGCTGGTATTCTTAGTCCTCTACTATTAAGAAGACAAGTGTGTGGAACATAAAACCCAAGATAACTTTTTTTGCTGTAGGAATGGAGCCTTCTAAAAGAGAGCTGGGTACTTGATTTCCAGTCTAAATACTAAATAATAATGTTGAAGAAAAGTCAAATAGATTTATTCCTCTATATCCTGATACTTTCAGATTAGTTCGCTGACCTATCAAAATTGTTTTGAATAATATTTCTGTCTTTTAGATTATTAGTTATTGCAACACATTATATATTTCATCTGCAAATCAGGTAAGTATTGCCTCTACCCCTTTATCCCACTCAACAGCATCGAGAAAAAGAGGCAAGTAACTGAACCTTGGAGATTCCACTCAACATTTATTTGCTGCCCATATTAAGGTGATTCTGCATCTCACTCTAGATATACTGTATAAGGAACTATTTATGAGCATCCTTTGAGTAAAATTTCAAGACAGCTATGTATTCACTAATTTATTATATCCAATCCACATGTATCTATTTCCTGAACAAAACATTGTGGGACACTTTGGTTAAAAACTTTCACAAAGTCAAAAGGAACAATAAAGCAATGAAGTCTTAAAGAAAACCATATTCTTTACCAACAACTCTTAAATAACAAATACAAAACTTAAAATAAGATCCATTTTAAATAGCAAATACAATATCATTGGTGATTTGAAAAACAATTCGGTTCCAGAGAAGTTTTTATCCTATCAGTGCCTATTTATTTAGGTAACTAGAAAGTCTTGAAATGTGGCTACTGCTGGAAAAAAAGTTTCTCATTAATGTATTACTTTTCCTAGTGTAAATTATATTGTGACTTCACATGTTTCCCATGTTTAGCCTAAATCATTTGAAGACAAATTTAAAATGCCATGGATATCATCATACAAAATATTAGTTGATTCAATCTTTCCACATACTATATCTGCTTCAAAAGGTTAGATGATCATTCAATGAGAATTTGAGTTGCTAGAGGGGCAAAGAAATTGCTACAACCTGTAGTTGTTCCACTGATTACTAACTTCAAATTTAACCCACGGTTCAAAATATTTAATAGTATTTGTTTTCCTAATCTATCCTTTGATCGAATGGTTTGGTCAAAATTTCAAAAAGTTAAGCAAAGGGAAGGCACAATTTTCACTGAGATTGCTAATGTGACAAAGAGAAGCAAACCCCCAAATGTGAATATTAGTATTAATGAGGAGGCTGGTATTGGGTTAGGTTAAGACAAGTATTCCTGTTTTGGAACAGGGAAATTACATGGGAAATTCAGCTTGCTCTAATCGAATCAATTTTCCCGAAAGCTGGTTAAAATGGAACTCTTCTGAGGGTTTATTTAACTTAAGAATTGTTAATTGTTCCTGTTATACTGCTTCAATTCTAAATTGCAACTATGCTACTTTATTATCATTACACTTTTAATATATTATTACAATATGGGCATTTTATTTTTATAAAATAAAAATAAATATTTTTATCATCAAGAGTTGTAAGGCTGTTGTAAGTCTATGCAACCTAAGAAATAAATAAAAATAAATAGCAGCACGCCTCAAGTTCTAATTATGACAACTAAGCTTAGAGGATTTTAAAAACAGCTTGGATAATGACCCCTATCTGCAAACAACTGGAAAAAGGTGTTGATTTTATATTCTAATGACCCCGAAGCTAATGATTTAGCAAAGCAGGAGACTAGCAAAACAGAATGTAGAAGAGCTCTTTCATTCATGCCAACCTTAGAAATATGTAAATCTTTTAACTCTGCTTGCTTTTATTTTTAAGAAATTGCTGCAGTAAAGCACTTGCTGCACCAATGAGATGATTGCCATTCTTTTGTAGTTTTTTATTCTCTCTTAAAATCTGCCTAGAGGGTTTGTGGGACTTTTGGAGCAGGGCATAAGACTGCAGAGATTGAGCGAATTGTTAAAAAATAATATTTCTTTCACTAATAAGATCTGCCTTTAAAAATTGTTTTAGCTGGCTCAGAATGTTCCGTTCAGGTTTTTGTAAGCTGCCAATTTCAATAGCCCGTGATTCTTAAATTACAAGTAATTTTGGCTGCAAGCCCTTTTCTGGGCACAATTCACAATGTTAATTGTGAACTATCATGTCTTAAAACCATTTTACCTGAACAACTACCTTCCAACTACCTAAATTCGAGATCTTCTTAACAGGAAATTACCCTTTTCCATTTAAATCCTTTGTCCCCCAAAGTATGTAAAATCACAAAAGTGAAGTCCGAAGCTGTCACTGTAACCAGTCATCAAGCAATAACCCTTGCATGTTGAGCTACATGTTGTAACTGAGGCAGGGCTGGTTCTATGTGGGAGAGTCATTGCGTGAGAGGCATGGTAATGTGATAAATTGTGTTTATGTACATGAAAGTTCAGTATATAAGCCTAGAGACCTTGCAGACAAGAGACTGAAGATGGCTCAGTCCCATGGCACTTCATACCTGAACAGACTATCTCTCCACTATTTGACTTGTTTTAAAAAACCAATTCTATTTTTTTCTGGACTTGCTCACTTTTTGGAGTTTGGATCTTTACATGTTACTCAAAGTCAAATACGTTCCCTCCATGCAAAGTAAAGTTCACTTGTCTTCATTTAGGACTTCTACCAGCACACAAATGCTTCTATGATGAAATCAGTGCCTCTGCAGCTGGGGTTTTTGTCCATGCTTTCAGTCATATTTCACTGAAAATAATTTAATAAATACTACTTTAAGGAATAACACTACAAACAAGAGCAACACTACATGATTTTATCAACTGGAGTGTTCAATACTGACCACTCTAGAGAACCCTGAGATAGTAGAACACAACAGGAGGAAGCGTGCTGCACTCGTGTCTTCCTTGCCTCTTATGCATAAATTAAATTTCATAAAGGATTATGGCACTCTAGCTGAAGGAGACTCCAATAGAAAAGATGTGTATGGTGAGTGAAAAATGCATGGCTCTTTTTACAATATGAATGATGGATGAGTTTGGGAGGAAAACTTGGTGAGCCGTGCTTTTGTACAAATACCACATATTAGTCAAAAATGTCATTTCCTTTTAATATATCATGGCAGATGGATCTGTCTGACCAGTACTGGGGTATTTAGATGAATAAAAGTCTCTGAACCCATCACACTTCCAGCTGAAAATGGGATTAAGTGAGCACAATTCCCATTCCCATTGAGTTTAATGGGTGGGGACTGTTCCATGTGCACTAATTCCCCGTGTTTGCCTTTAAAATCTGTTCACTACATTCAGAGGGAGTTTAAGAAGTATGTGATGTGATAGTTGCCATGGTAATGACTAGTTTTATTATTGATTACTCAAATAAAATTCATATAAACCTATATAACTCGTTGGCATGTAATGCTCCCTTGAGGAATCTTAAGTTGCACTTCTTTCCTTTAGTCGATGTTTCTCACTTCTTCTCTGGGCTTTTCTAACCATGAAAAAAAAAATGAACACAATGGCTGTATTATGTTCTATAAATCAGAATTTGCAAGAGCATTAAACATACTTTATTTGTCTGTTTCTTTACTTCTGGGGACTTTTATTTTCTCCAGCTTAAAAACCATAAATTGTCACTGCTGGATAAATGGGATTTTATCTTGAGCAAGCTCTTCATGTTCAGGTGTTACGTATAGATGTTGCAACTATTGATCGCTGCCTGCATCGTTTCTAAAGATAAGTAGAACATTTTCCACCCATGTCTGTGTCAAACTCAATCATTTATCTTAATGAACTGGGATGTTATAAACTAATATCTCCCACAGTGGTCATACCAGATCATTTATCTAGTTCTTTCTTTTCAGTTAAACAGTGAGGAACATCAGAAAAAATGCCATTTGTAGTTGGTGTGTGTGTATCTTTGAATCAGTGCTGACTCCTGGAGATTAGCTGGACTTGTCCTTGCAATTTTTTTGGCATGATTTTCAGAAGTGGTTTGCCATTGCCTGCTTCCTAGGGCTAAGAGAGAACAATGAGGCCAAGGTCACCCAACTGGCTTTGTGCCCAAAGCAGGACTAGAACTCAAGGTTTCCCAGTTTTTAGCCTGATGCTATGTACACTACATTAAACTGGCTCTGTACTATAGTTTAGAAATCTGTAAATATTACTTCTGACTCGGGCATCTTCTTTGTAAAATAAAAAAGGGTACAAGGCCATTCTATGGACTTTGTTCATTACATGGATGCCATGCTAAACTCAGCAAGGACAATCTTTTGGCATTCACTCACAATTGCCTGATAAGCTACAGTTGTGGCTTAGTACAAAAAGTCTTCTGTGAGATCATTGGCTTAGTTTATGGCAGAGCAGCTTAATATTAATATAGGTTGACAAAAACAGAAAGGAAAAGAAAAAGAAAAAATAGGTTCCATGGAACTATACACTCACAGAGGAGGGCAAATTGACTATTTTGTATCGCAATTCTCTTTGTCAATCTTACATCTTGACAATAGACAATTACCACTATCAATTCGCTGTAAAGAAAAATATTTTACATATTGCCCCTAGGAAGCGTGTTTCTAATTTTCTCTGGGTGATGTGCCTTTTCTATTGTGCCTGGCTTTCAGAAGAGCACACCAATGGAAGCCCCCGTAGGCTTTCAGTAAAGCTCTTTGCCTGCACCCGTTTGTGGTTAAAACGACTGCAATTTGGCTTGCTTGTCCTTTGACAATAGTTGTTTTTACTCTTGCTGTTTGTTTTTGCTTCGTGTTTTAACCCTAGGATAGCCACCTGGGGCTGCAACCATGAGTTGTAGGGGCTTTAACAAACTGCTTAAACAAACAAACTCACATAGGAAAATCAATTTTTCATTAGCGCATTAATGGTGTCAGCTTCCAATCTGCAAGGTAATCGACTCAGACTGCAAGAGACAGACATTTGTGCCCATGTAATTATCCAGCTACATTTGCTCAATAAACTATCCTACTGTCTTGACTAACAAAGCTACAAATGAAGAAAATAGTGATAATTTCCCCCAAAGGGACGCCCATCAATAGATACTTATCTCACAATAATGAAAGCAAACATATCAGATAATAACATCTGAAATTGGGCCTACAGACTTCGCTTTTCTACATAACAGCTTATGACATTTAAGAGTGCTACTTTATGTAGATGGTTTTCATGTATATGTTAGTTTTAAGCCACAACACTGAACATTCATGGCTAAAGGAACAGTACATGTCCATATCTACATGCAACAGGATAAAATACATTTATGTTTGATTACATAATTTATATGGTTGCTCAATTTCAACATTGCTAGTTTGGACAACAAACCAAAGGAAATTAAACAAAAAATCAATTGCAATTAAATGCCAAACAACCATTAATAGGCAACTGAGGCTCACCTTCATATCCCTCCTGCAGGTGGGAATTCTATTCATCCTGCTCCCAACATCTAAAGAAATAAGCAGATTTTTCCAGCCCATCCAAAGACCGCAAGGTCAGACCTAATCATATGTCATGGGGAGATTGTTTCCAAGTTGATTGACCATTACAAAGAAGGCATGCCTCCTGGGACTGATGGCACTGTTTTATGAAATGGATTCATACTCTATCCCAAAGGGTGCCCAACCTTGGAGAATTCTGGGAATTGAAATCCACAAGTCTTAAAGTTGCCAAGGTTGGATATCCTGCTCTATCCTATGACTCTATGAGAGCATGTGAATGGGAATGGCAGTCCCATAAAAATGTCATGTTTGATAATGAACATAAAGGCTAAGGTATCTCTCTCTGTGTACACATGTATATGTGTATATATGTATATGTATATAAAAGTTTTATTCTTGTTATGTTTTGGAATTATGTTTTGGAGTCCAATATAAGATAAAGTTCTCAGAGGAGAGTGATATTTATAGTTATATGCTAAGCATTAGCATGTATGTCATTGATATATGTCTGCAAGGTTATTCCATGTTACTTCATTCCTATTCATGTGTGTTCTTTAATGGAACTGCTTGATTTTTTGATACTAATTCTTGATACTTGATACTAATTCTTTAATGGAACTGCTTGATTTTTTAAAATTCTGTTAAGAATAAAATAGTAATCAATAAGTTTTAATTCTGTGACTGTAGACTTAATCTCTTAGACATGGAGAAAGCCACAGGATTATTTGGGAGTCAGGCAGCTTATAAATAAAAATTAAATTAAATTAAAAAAATAAACTATGGAAAACTGTGATAATGTCATTTAGAAATTGTGACTGAAAGTGATATTAAAATGGAGTCAAACATGAATGATCAATCAATCAATTGATCAATCAACTTTGTTCAGTACTAAAGATTAATCCAATTGTTTCAAATAAAAAGAAATTGAGAAAAATATTGGTTACATTTATTGACTGACTGATTATGTGCTATTAAGTTGGTGTTGATGCTTCGTGATCACATAGACAATTAGATAAGGCTATGTAAAATCAATGTAAAGTGCACATAATAAAATGGAAGTGCTGTTATTTATCTTTTTGCTCCTCCAAAGAGAAATCTCCCAAACACAATTTTGGTTGTTGCCACAGGATTTAGATTCTTTGTCAGAAAGTAAATGGGTTACATAAAAATTGTCCATAGCACCTGGAAGTGTTTCTACTCATGAAGTTACAATTTGTCATGGACCCTATGGAAAGGGATGGTACAGAAAGACATGACCCAACGTTACTATTCCACATAGTCAAAGATTTTATTGAGGGACTGTTGTTATATCTACTCTAAAGAATTGATGAAGAGAAAATATTAAAGAGTGCATGGGAACATTTTCTATAGTAGTTTGGGAGAGTAAATTGTGTGAAAGATCATATCTCCCAGGGATGATTCAACTAAATTTCAACTATTCAGTTATTAGAGATTTTACTTTCATATCCCTGAAGATCTATATTAGTAGAGGAAGACCTCGACTTAAACAGTTCATTTAGCACTCGTTCGGAATTACAACGACACTGAACAAAGTGACTTAGGACCATTTTTCACACTCATGACCGTTGCAGCATTCCCATGGTCATGTGATTTATATTCAGATGCTTGACAACTGACTCACATTTATGACGGTTGCCATGTCCTGGGGTCCTGTGATCACTTTTTGCAACTTTCTGACAAGCAAAATCGATGGGAAAACCAGAATCATTTAACAACTGTGTTACTAATTTAACAACTGCAGTGCTTTAGTTAACACACGTGATAAGAAAAGTCATAAAATGGGCAAAACTCACTTAACAAACTTTTCAATTAGCAACATCAATTTTGGGCTCAATTGTGGTCATAAGTTGAGGACTACCTATCCTGATTCAGAGTCTGTCTTGCTTGTAACCTTGCTTGTAGCTTGTAACCCAGTCTCACCAGCATTTGGGGAGTTATAGTGATGATATAAAAAGACAAGAGACTGGAAAGGCATGATATTTGCACTGGAGATGAAAATGAAGGAATGAATAAATAAATAAAGCAAAAGAAATAGGGGACCTGTGATTAAAGTAAGTAAACTGGGAGAAATACTGTAGGCACTGTTCAATTCCAATTTTCCTTAGTCATCAAGGTGAATGATATTTCAGTTGGGAAAAAATAGAATAAATGATATAAAAATAAATTTGGAACCTGGATAAAGGAGCAGATAATAAATAACTATTTTTACCCAATTTCAAGATTCCAAAGCTAGATGAACAATAGCAGGGGTGTCAAACTCATTTTCATTGAGGGCCGCATCAGGGATGTTGTTGTGGTTCACTGGCAGCCTGTGCAGATAGCAGCAGAATCGGACAGTGGAGAAGATCAGGGACCAGTCCGGGAGTCTCGGGAGGGCTCAGACAAGGGTCCTGCCTCCGATACAAAGATGGGGCCAGGACCATCTGGGAGTGGTGTGCTGACTCCAAAGCAGTGAGGCAGAGAAACAAGGGGAGCCTGTTCCCAGTGCGCAGGTGCGCAAAGCTGCCAGAAGGCAAAAACAGTTAAGACAAAAGGGGCGACTTGGGAGTTAGGCTTGGAGGTGATTGCCCCTCCCATAAGATATAAGGAAGTGTAAAGGTAGGAAAACATTTGCAGGAAGCAATGTCATTCGCTCTGATCAGTTTAGACTCTGAAAGCTCTGTGGTGAATTTGTTCTCTGTTTGGTTTTGGAAAGATAAATTGGGATTTTAGTCATTGGCACTTCAAGTCAGATAAGGTGCATTCTTATCAGACGTCTTTCGAAGAACTTTGGCAGATGTTCCTGGGAATAATTATAATTGGTTAAGACTCATTCCGGGCTGTGAATGACGATAATTCACAGCCATTGAAAAAATAAAAGGGGTTTTGGATTTTATGTGTGTTTGTTGGTGTCACGGGAAGCCTTGGTCAGAACAGTTGTGGTTGACTTCAGGGGGCTGGCCGGGCATGGCCAACTGGGTGGGCATGGCAAGCTTGATGCTACTCCCAAAACTGCTGGCATATTTCCTCTTCACATTGGGTAGCCAGGCCAAAATTACGCTGGTCTGATATTTCCTCTTTGCACTGGGTAGACCAGGATGGACCCATGGCTGGATCTGACCACACTGCAAGCCAGATCTGGCCCGCGCCTTGAGTTTGACAGCCCTGAACTATAGATGCTGAAAGAGTTAATGACCATTATTTCAGAACCACTGTCTACAATCTTAGTAAATTCTTAGATCTGAGATGCTGAAAAAGCAAGGAACAAGCTAAAAAATAGGAAAGGCGGATCTGGGAAAACATTAATTTACAAAGTTTTAAGGACTTTATATAAAGGAAAACATATGATTATGTTATTATCTATCAAATTCTATGGAACAGAATTTATGTTATTAACCATTAGGTATTTCTTCTTCTTGTTGTTGTCATTGTGGCTACCAAGATCTAAGGCTGCAATGGATGGAGAATGATAGAACTGGGATGTTTTTCTGGATTCTTCTATTTTCTTAAAATTATGTTCAACCCATATACTATCATTTCTGTTTATTCTCTGCTTTACTTTCAGCAGGAAACCTAAGGGATAATGTAAGCCTCTGGAGCTGCAGATTTCTCAGAAGGAATCCATTGCTCACCGATATGGACATGAATGCTACTATGAGCTTTCTTCTTTTCATCCCAAATTTCTCTGCCCTTAGCTATAATGAACAAACTCAGCTCTAGTAACTAATAATATGAAGACAAAGAAAATCTCTTTGTATTCATTTCCCCCTTTTTTTACTTTTTCTTTTTTACTTTCCTTCTTTCTTTTTTACTTTCCTTCTTTCTTTTTTTTTTCTTTTTTACTTTCCTTCTTTCTGAACTTGAAAAGTTCTAAAGAGCACAGTGTCTCATAGCTTTCAGTTGTAATTTGTCTATAGTCTTTAAACATTTGGGCCAGTAATTTTCAAGCTGTATTGTTTTAATTAATAAACTAAGAAAAACATACTCTTGTTGCTTAGTAGTGAAATTATACCAAGTTATAAATGTCATAAATTAAATATGAGTTAATGAGATCCACACAATTATTAATTTTCCTAATAATTATTTTCAACATAAATACATGAAAAGAGACCTATTGGATCAACAAAAAGATCCATCCATTCTTGGTTGGCTGTATTCCACATTCTGCAGCCTGTTTCTATTAGGAAGCCTAAAATTTGACACAAACAAAGAGTTTTTTTCTCAATTTTGTTTTACACAAACTAGACATTTCGTGGGCATTTTACCAGCAAGGTTTACAGTAGATTCCGGGATCAACATGACTTGTAGATAGTTTAAACACCAAATTCATGGAGGAAGCATTAGCTAGTGAAACTCACACTAATAATAAATTCAATATTGCAATATTCAATATTGTGCCAACTAAATCTATTTTCTGTCAGTTTCACTGTGACAAAAAAAATCTCCATCTATTTTTCACACTTTGCATAATATTATGAATCTCTAATTATGTCATGATGTCTTGAGTCAAATGTTAAAAATAGTTTTGATGCATTAAACTTTCTAAATAAGAAGGCGATATAACTTTGGTCATTTCAATTACTCTTTTCTTTGATATATGGTAATAAAACTTACTATGTGAGCTACATGAGATGTCCTTCCTCCCCCACTTCAATACAGGTGAACTGCTTCAAATTCCCTTGTAAAAAAAAACATTTCCAGCAAGCTGAATTGACCCTAAGTGGTAATGGGAAAATCACTCAGGAACCTATGCCCCCCTAAACAAAATTATTTATATATTCTTATAAATATATATTTATGTATGTACACACACATTCATTGACTATATCTCAAAAATAGTATAGTTGCTGTACTGACCTAATAAGGAGTAAATAATAAGGAGGTCATCTAGATAGGTTTACCTAAAACACTCCAATATTATGCTGTGATTTACGCTCTGTCTGCCTTGTTCTTTGTTTTGTCTTTTAAAAGTAGCAGGTCAAGGGTATAGAACAGTGGTGGCTAACCTTTTTGAGCTCCTGTGCCGAAAATTGCACGCATGCCAGCACCCAGAAGGCAATGCACATGGCCCCACCACCACCTGCGCATGCGTGCACGATTCCCCCCCCCGCCACCCCCTTACCTACACTGATCACCTCCCATCTGATTTTCGGCACGTTTGAGGCCTTTTTTGGAGTCCCAGAGGCTCGAGGGAAGCCTCTGCAGCCTTTGGAGGTCGAAAAACGGGCCCATTTTGTCACTTCCGGTTTTTCCGTAAATACAGGAAGTGATGAAACTGGCCTGTTTTTTTGGCCTCCAAAGTCTGCAGAAGCTTCCCTTGAGCCTCTGGAATGCCGAAAAAGACCTCAAATGGGCTGAAAATCAGATGGGAGGCCCCTGCATGCGCAGTTCAGGTAAGTTTGGCTGGGGCTCACGTGCTTGTACAAATGGCTTTGCGTGCCACCTGCGGCACGTGTGCCATAGGTTTGCCATCACGGGTATAGAAGATGTGGTTCTCTTTTAACTCAGGGTTGCTCATCAAGTTGCAAATGCTAGGAGGCAAGGGCACACTGTTTCATTGTCTGCATCCTAATACAATTATGTTGTATCTTCAAAATGATTTGATTGCTAAGTTTTGGCCAATCTGTTAAAAACAATGCAAGATTTTGCCCCCCTCCATCCTGAAGTATGATACTATTTGGACAAACAAAAACTGTTTTCAACCCTAACTCAATTATATCCTCATTTGGGCTTACTAAGAAAAAAAGGAAGCGACAATCTTGAAAAATTCCCATGAAAGCCAACAGCAAAGCTTTCATTCTGCTCCTTCATTTAATTTAAGAGTGTTTATTTTTAAAAAGATAACCAAACCTATGCCTTGCATTAAATGAAAGCTAAACATTTTCTTATCTGCATATAAGCTATACTAATAATATACATAAAAAAGGCTTAGAAGCGCTCAAGAATATCACTTGAAAGAGAGAAGAATAACTTATATAAAATAATGTAACAATAGAAAGAAAATTAGTAAGTAGACTTGAGATACTACCGTGTTTCTCATATAATAAGGCAGGTCTTATTTTTTTGAGCCCCGAAAAATGGCTAGGCCATCTTTTTGGGGTGACTTAATTTCCCCCCTTGCATCTTCGGGCAGGTGGCAACTGCTGGGATGTTGACCTCGGCGTTGGTGGGGCACTTCGTATCGGGGTCAATGCAGGCAGCACCATATCCGGGTGTGCAACAAAAGTGCTTCCTAATGGCAAGCCCCCCATCATTCCCCCCCATTTTAAATGTTTTAATATAGGCCTTAATTTGGGGGAGGGGCTTAATTTCATTTCATGCCTATAAAACATGCTGGGACTTCCTATTGGGGAGGCCGTATTGTTGGAGAAACAGGGTACCTGAACTATATCTGTACATGCAAGTCCCAGTGAAAGAATATGATTTATCTGCAAGTAAAAAATGGTTCAGACTGAGCTGTTAAAGGTTTCCCACACCTACAAGAAGCTTCTGACAACAGTCTATTCAGTTTCTTTTACATTTTGAAAATAAGATTCATCCATCCAAAGGAAGAATGTTAAGGTCACCAATATGTGCAAGTTCACAGCTTTCGTTTCATGATCATATAATACATTGGCAATGGTACAGTAAAGCGTACACTCACCGCTTGACATATAACTGGATATTTTACACGATTTATTCCACCAGCAAAGACAGCAAAAGTGAGAGCAGTATGGAAACAGAAGTTGAGAAGCATGTGCCAACATTTTCTGCTGATTCGAATTGTGCTATTTAAAGTTAACAAACAAACAAGAAAAATCCAAGGTCACATATTTATTCACAAATAACATCACAAAATGGTGAACAATGAACAGATAGCCAGGGATTCAAACTCAGGATCCTTAGTGCTTGACTTGTTTCAGAAAGAGCTGAATCAGAATTACAGTTCTGCTTAAATACGAATTATTTCTCTAAAGAAAGTACTCTAGAATTTGCAGAATCCCGATTTTTGTTGTTATTACAGTTGTTACAATTACTATATTTACTACTCTGACTCTTCCCTATATTGACCTCTGGACATTTGTTAAAACTGTGCAACTTACCAGTCTGATCATGCCTCCAATGGAAATTAGGGTAAATCATTTGTTTAACTAGGGACTTCAAGAACTAGTCCATTCATGTTCTTTGCCTTTGTTATTTTAGCATACCATTAGTCTTTTCAATGAATAAACAAACCAAAGCTTGAAGCAACTTTTAAGAGGTTGTTATGCAAATGAGCTCTTGGAAAAATACACTGTCTAGAGAATAACAATTGTATTTTCCAGTAATTTCTACATGAAAGAAAAGTAATTTCTACACGAAGCTTAATTAACACGAAAGTCTGTACAGTATTTATTTCTATAGTACATTTTGGATCCACCCTTCCTCCAAAAATCAGAAGGTGTCTGAAAGCATATCTCAGACGGAAACATTTTATTAAAAGGCATAAATAAAAATTGCTAGTTTGATGAAGTGCTATCAGGTTTCTCCTGAATTGTGGCTCCCATAGACTAACATGGCTGTCTGTCTACTTTTCCTTCAAGGATCTCCAGGCAGAGGGGTTACCTAAGCAGCTCTGAACCTGAAGATATTCTCAGAGTTCCAATTGGATGAATCTTTTATAACAGCCTTCCCCAACCTGTGTCTTCCAGGTGCACCTTCTGAAGGTTATGTGAATTACAATCTAACAGATATGGAATGTGCCAGGTTGGGGAGGGATGATTATAGTGTTGTCTGGACTAAACAGCAGAGGAAAGAAGGATATTTTGCAGACCACATTGGCATACTAAGAGTAATGAAAAGAGAATTGTAGATACTGCTCACAGACCATCAGGATAATGTATGAATTGAATGTTATTCAAGTCAAAAACCACTGGAGGAAATATATAATAAACAGATTTATAGCTAGAAAAAACGCATGTTATACAGGTGAAACTTGAAAAATTAGAATATCATGTAAAAGTTTATTTCAGTAATGCAACTTAAAAGGTGAAACTAATATATGAGATAGACTCATTACATGCAAAGCAAGATAGTTCAAGCTGTGATTTGTCATAATTGAAATGATTATGGCTTACAGCTCATGAAAACCCCAAATCCACAATCTCAGAAAATTAGAATATTGTGAAAAGGTTCAATATTCTAGGCTCAAAGTGTCCCACTCTAATCAGCTAATTAAGCCATAACACCTGCATAGGGTTCCTGAGCCTTTAAATGGTCTCTCAGTTTGGTTCAGTAAGAATCACAATCATGGGAAAGACTGCTGACCTGACAGGTGCAGAAAACCATCATTGATACCCTCCATAAGGAGGGAAAGCCTCAAAAGGCAATTGCACAAGAAGTTGGATGTTCCCAAAGTGCTGTATCAAAGCACATTAATAGAAAGTTATGTGAAAGGGAAAAGTGTGGAAGAAAAAGTTGCACAAGCAGCAGGGATGATCACAGCCTGGAGAGGATTGTCAGGAAAAGGCCATTCAAAAGTGTTGGGGACTTTCACAAGGAGTGGACTGAGGCTGGAGTCGGTGCATCAAGAGCCACCACACACAGATGGATCCTGGACATGGGCTTCAAATGTCGTATTCCTCTTGTCAAGCCACTCCTGAACAACAAACATCAGAAGCGTCTTACCTGGGCTAAAGAAAAACAGAACTGGTCTGTTGCTCAGTGGTCCAAAGTCCTGTTTTCTGATGAGAGCAACTTTTGCATCTCATTTGAAAACCAAGGACCCAGAGTCTGGAGGAAGAATGGAGAGGTATACACTGCAAGATGCTTGAAGTCCAGTGTAAAGTTTCCACAGTCTGTGTTGATTTGGGGAGCCATGTCATCTGCTGGTGTTGGTCCACTGTGCTTCATTAAATCCAGGGTCAACGCAGCCATCTACCAGGAGATTTTGGAGGACTTCATGCTTCCTTCCGCAGACGAGCTTTATGGGGATGCTGACTTCATTTTCCAGCAGGACTTGGCACCTGCCCACACTGCCAAAAGCACCAAAACCTGGTTCAATGACCGGGGGATTACTTGCTTGATTGGCCAGCAAACTCGCCTGACCTGAACCCCATAGAGAATCTATGGGGCATTGCCAAGAGAAAGATGAGAGACACGAGACCGAACAATGCAGAAGAGCTGAAGGCCGCCATTGAAGCATCCCGGTCTTCCATAACACCTCAGCAGTGCCACAGGCTGATAGCTTCCATGCCATGCCGCATTGAGGCAGTAATTTATTTATTTATTTTATTTATTTATTTATTTGATTTGCCAATTGTTTACAAGATAATAAGTATAAGTGTATACATAGTTATGAATACATGAAATGGTACATATAAGAAAATAAAAGAATAAGAGAAACAATAGGACAGGGACGGTAGGCACGTTGGTGCGCCCAAACCAAGTACTGAGTACATATGCATGCTTATACTTTTCAGTGGTCCGATATTGTTCTATGTACAATCCTTGTTTTATTGATTGCATGTAATATTCTAATTTTCTGAGATTGTGGATTTGGGGTTTTCATGAGCTGTAAGCCATAATCATCTCAATTATGACAAATCACGGCTTGGACTATCTTGCTTTGCATGTAATGAGTCTATCTCATATATTAGTTTCACCTTTTAAGTTGCATTACTAAAATAAATGAACTTTTGCACGACATTCTAATTTTTTGAGTTTCACCTGTATATGAGCTTTCATGCATGAGAAGAGTATGCAACCGATAAAGTGCAGATAAAATTAGATACATCAAGCATCAGTTTCTTTTCATCCATATTTTCGTAGATCAGTCACAGAGCCAATTACTTGATCACATGAAATTATATTCATGTGAAACTATAAAATTCAGGCATTCTTGTATGTGATGGAGAGTCTGCAAATCTGAAAAAAATTATACAGAAAATCACAAATGGGAGCTCATCATAACATCATCCCTATTTGCACTAAAGAAAAATATTTCTGTAACAGATCCATACATTGTGCTAAACTGCCATTTGACCTGTTAAGTTTGGCTTAATCTACTTAGTTAGCTCAGCTATTCCAACCTCTAAACCATGCTTTGTCTTAGGACAATGCATAAACCCAATCAGTCACGGCTTATAGCAAATCAGGCCTGACTTACTGATAACTGTAAACCTAAATGCAAGTGAATGATTGCATGGATATAAGAAATGTTGCGAGCAGAGTAAAGAGACAAAAAAACTTAACTCCTTACTTCTCTTCTTCTAACTATCACAGCTACTAATGGTACCACTTTCTTTTGAAAAAAAAAGTGGTCTGGGGATGGTATTTTGGAGAGAAAGAAGAATAAAAGCTACTTTTTGGATTGTTTAGAATAAAAAAAAATCCAGACACAGTGAAAATAGCTCATATCCAAGTATACCCAAGAAAACCCCATGGAAATCTTTCCTATGTTTACTTTCTTTGACAAAAGAGGCAGATAACAGAATAGAAATATTAATTTATATAAACCATCACTGAGCCCTGTCAAACTGCAGAAGACATTTCAGATGTAATTATTTGTATAACAAATATAACTGGTGAATGCAGCTCCATTTGCAACAGCAAAACATTTCTCCAAATGGTCAGAGCATTTGCAATAATGGAGGGTGGAATCAGCTATCATTCCACCCTCCTTCTCAATGTTTGTGTGTGTGTGTGTGTGTGTGTGTGTGTGTGAGAGAGAGAGAGAGAGAGAGAGAGAGAGAGAGAGAGAGAGAGAGAGAGAGAGTAAGAGAGAGAGAGGGAGGGAGGGAGAGAGAAAAAGAACATCCATGTGGAAACAAATGGACATTGGATGTTCTCAAAGGCATTTGAAGTGCCTTGATGTCCTCAGTCTTTCCCATACACATATTTCTTCTGCACTGGATTAAGGGACTTGTTTATGAAAATGATGAATGGGAAAATTGCATATAGTTATGAAATCCTGTTTACCAAATCTCTTCCAAAAATTGATTGGGTAAGGGGAGAGAAGTATAATATTTAGCACACCTTTTTATGTTGCAAAAGAAAGGAAAAAGAGAAGTGGGTGAATCCACTTAATGTTAATGTTAATAATCTGCATCTCTCTTCTTACCCGTGATGCACAATATAGGTGATAATTGAAGCAAAGAGGCACAATAACATGACCGCAGTACATGCATAAACCACAGGGTGCAGGAACTCCCCTGGGTATTGGGATAGGGGCCATACCGTCTTCTGATCCTGTCAAAGAAGGAAAATGAAACAAATTAATCAGTGCAATACTTGCCTCCTACATAGAGGAACGCTAGATTTTTGGGGAATTAACAAAGAGTTAACAAGGTTGGAAATCTCTGGTGTAGATGACAATAGTTAATTATGAAAAGCTAGTATTAATAAATACTAGCTTTTCACAATCAACTATCTTCATCTACACTAGAGGATTCCAACCTTGTTGACTTTAAGACTTGTGGACTTCAACTCCCAGAATTCCTCAGAAAGCATGGAAGGCTAGAGAATTCAGGGAATTGAAGTTCACAGTTCTTAAACCAAAGTTGGACACTCCTGATATACACATTTTGGTGTATGTTCTGTTCTGTCTCATGTTAGGGGCTGTGCACTTGAAGAGGAATCCTAAATGACGCCTCCACAATGTCTTAGGAAGAACAATTTTATTGTTCTTAAAATCCTTTTGTTCAGATAAAAAAACAATGATTAAAGAGTTTGCATTCTCATCTAGACCCGATGTTCTCTTTCTTACTATGGCTTCTAATAAGTTCCTAGAATCCACATGTGAACAAAAACCTGAAGCCAACACAGAGATTCTTACCTCAACCTTATCTTACCCTTGTATGTACAAACTTTGTTCAAAGATGGCCCAACTGGGTCTTTCTTATATAAAGATGTGCATATTTCTTTGTGCATCCTTCATGTTTCTTACATAATTACATTTTCTTTTTACATCCTTCCAGCATATGGTTAATATTCTCAGGGTTGTGTAAAGCATTCAAAAGAGGCATTTTGCAATATGCATCATTCTGAGCAAAGTATTTGCTGTATATAATTAAATGTCCATCTTTTGTAGGGGTCATATCTCTGCTTCCAGAACTGTCACCAGCTGTCTGGAGTGCATGCAAGGTAACACCTCTATTGAAAAAAGTGAGGACAGTTCTTTGAAAGATGTAACTGCTTTAATAATGTGAAGGTATTTATTTGTGCTTGGGCACATTTAAAGCATCTTTTTCAAATGCATTGACCAGAATTCATTTTTACATAAAAATATGCCTGCTGTTCTTTGCTAACCCCCAAGACAGGTCTTGAATTCATTTTTGTGTCTTTCAGTTCCTATCTCATTGCATTTCACAGATAGTATAAGCATTATCCAACTTCATCTATGATACACATACACATACTGCTTAATTTTTTATTGAAGAACTTTTTAACAAAGTAAAAAAATACAAGAAAATAAAGATGATAAAGAAAAAAGACAGTGAAAAAAGAAAACAGAAAAGGAATAGAAAAGAAAAAAGGAAAATAAATATTTATAAAGAAGTGACTTCTGTTCTGGACAGCAGTTATATATTTATATTTTGATCTCTCTGTCTCTAAACTCTCTAAACTTTCAATTTCTTTCTTTCCTGAAGCTACCCTTTCTAATGTTCAAACCCATAAATGACATGTTCATTTTTCTTTTCTTTCATAAAGTCTATGAGGGGTTTGCAGTCACTGATAAATGTAGTTTTTTTTATCAAACAAGTTAATTTTGCCATCTCTGCTAGTTTTGTCATCTTCACCAATGGTTTCTTCATTAAGGGTGTTTTAAATTATTTTAATCTCTGCATATATAATAGTCTTACAGCAGTAATCATTTATAAAAATTTCCATGACTGTATTCTAATTAGCTGTCCATTAATCCCAGCAAGAAAAGTTCTGCTTTCAATGTTAATATTTTAACTTCTTGTATGTATTTGAACCCAGAAATCTCTGGCTTTCTACAAGCCCATCAGGTATGATAAAAATGATCCTTCATGTTGTCCAACCTTGCAGCATTAATTTGATTAATTTTATACATTCTAGACAAATTTTCTGAAGTCATATACCAATGATACTTCATTGTATGAAAAAATAATAATTGTAATATAATGTTTTTTCTCACTGTTCCATCAGTATATCACATTCAAAGTTCTTAGCCCATTTTACCATACAGTTTTTTCTTGTTCATCCATTTCAAATTT
The DNA here is from genome assembly GCF_049901735.1 of Notechis scutatus. Classification (NCBI taxonomy): domain Eukaryota; kingdom Metazoa; phylum Chordata; class Lepidosauria; order Squamata; family Elapidae; genus Notechis; species Notechis scutatus. The sequence continues at coordinate 101,704,415 of NC_142012.1, forward strand.
CAATAAAGGTTTATACATTTTAACATGTTCACTATGTGCACATAGTTCAACTTCAAATTCTGTCTTCTACTGCTCCATTCCAAATGTCCTATTATCTACCTTCAGTCTTTCTTTTTGAACTATGCATATGAAAACCACTAAAACCTAAATCCTCTGCAACCAATTGCTCTTTTGATTTCATCTTATATTTTCTGTGTTTTTATTCTAACAACTCTACTAGACGAGTTAACCATTTTTTCTTTACATACCGTTTCTTACCTATAAATGTTTCTTATGCTAAGAGTCTAAGACCCATAAAGGCCTTAATCGTTTGCAACCATTTTCAGGCGGAAATTATATTTGTTCCATAATCTCAATATGTTACTTCTAATATAATGATTCTTAAAATCTACATTAAATTTAACTTTATAGTACCATAGAAAACTATGTCACCTGAATCTCAGTGCATGCTCTTCTAAAATTCTTTTATTACTCAATAAAACCCACTCATTCACCCAAATTAAGCAGCAGGCTCCAAAATACAATTTTAAATTACACAGTCACAGTCCTCCTCATTCCTTTGTATCTTGAAGTATTTTATAATTATCTTGGCTTTTTCCCTTGCCATACAAACTCAGATATATCTTTCTGCCATTATTTAAATGGTACATCAGTTATCCAAGCAAGTATTGTTTGAAACACAAACATCATCCTTGGCAAAGCATTCATTTTCATTATCGAAATTCTTCCCATAGAACTGCAATTTCTCCCATTTTAACATGTCCTCCTTAATTTCATTCCATCTCTTAACATAATTATTCTGTTATGACTAATATATTATGTGTTGTCTTGCTATTAAAATAGGACTGTAGTGATGAAAAGGAAAACTGGTAAGAGTCCATTTTCATGGATATATTTGCAACTTCCACTCCAAAGATGCCAAATTCACAGACTTTTATACGATACATCTACCTTTCATGCCAGAATAATTTTATTACATTTTATTACATCAAACTTCAAAGTGTCTAAATCAGTTACCCAACCTTTCTGGCTTTGTGGGCAGAGGGGAGAGGGGATGGTTTTGTGCGAGCGGCCGGTGTTAGGAATGATAGTCACCTAACAGTTGGGTTGGCAATATATAAACCAGGATAGTCTTTTAATACTGTTGTATCTTTAAGAGAATGCTGTAATTGTGATTGGCTGAGGTTCCTCCAACGGCCATAAGATGGAGCCAGAAAACTGGTTTGTTCCTGTTTGCATTTCCTTTGCTTCCCTTTTGCTTTTTGCCTGATCATCATTCTGCTTGAATTGCTGTGAGTCTTGCAACTGTTCACAAACTCTGTTTACTGAACTTTGTTTATGATACTGGTAAAGAAAAGGACTTCGTTTTTGGATTATCCCTGGACTGATTGTTTTGAATACTAACTGCTTTAACCGTGTATGATTTGGACTGTTTGTTGGACTTTGTTTACCCATTTACTGGAAGTAAAACTTACATTTTACTATTCAGTGTATCTGTGTGCTGGTTGTGTGTTATTCATCACCACTCTCACTATGTTACCCTGAGTGCACTCATTCTCCTAACGGGGAATACCTCAACAGCTGGCAAGTGTGCACATGCGCAGCACCATTTGCAAGAGAGGCGTGTATGTGTGTCTGCTGCTCACGCAAATCAAGCATGTGTGGATGCGTTTGCTTGCTGCGTGCAAAAGTGAGAATGCATGTCTATACATGCACCCTCGCAAACGTGTCCACAGCCCAGTTTTAAAAAAACTCGCAGCCTACTGATGGGCCACAGCACAGAGGTTTGGGGCCCCTGATCTAAATGATTAAAAAATTCAAAATAACTCAACAAAAAGTTTTCAACATTTACAAAGTAACCATTTACAAATAATTGCAATTAGACAGGAAATGTATGCTGTAATAATTGTAAGTAAATATTGCTTTGTACTACTTTCCATGGGTGCTCTACTATTCTATTTTACATGGTACAACTAACATAATTATTAGTTCTTTGTGGACATATGGACATTTCAAAGATCTCTCTTTAGTTTTAGCTTCAAAACTATAAGACTTCCTTACTGAAAAAAAAACTTAATTGGTACATTTTAGTAGTCAACTAAATCAATTTTTTCATATGTGGCAGATTGGATGGAAGCCAGTTCAACTTAACGGGGCAGCTTGAAGAGCAAAAGTAACCTAGGACTCATATAGTTGATATTTCTTATTTATTGGAATCGAATAGATGAAGGATTTACATATTATCTATAAGATTTACAGTAAATGTTTTTTTTTTTTTTTTTGGAAGACTGTTGCTCTTTCTTACTAAAGTTAATTCCTCATTAACATTCATGAACAAATTAAATAGAAAAGCAGGTTGTGGTGCCTGGCTGACCTTCTCAGAAACCAAACAAGATCAGAACTAGTTAATGCTTAGATGGGAAACTGCTAGAAAATACATTGGTTTTAAGCTAGGGTGGAAAGTTAAAAGAAAGACCCAGAAGGCAGATACAAACTACTGTACTTGTGTATCATTGTCAACAAAATTGTATTCATTCAGGAAGTGAACACAACCTGAGGCATTTTTACCTTTTATTCTATTAATCTATGATGTTATTACTGGTGACAGAAAAGGTAAAGGGAGAAAAATTAGCAACTGTGATTGAGTTGTCCTTGTGCTGCTTTCCTACTTCGCCCCTCCTCCCCAAATTGGCAAAAGAGGACAAAGTATGAGACACATAATACAGAAAAAGGCAGAGAAAATTATCTCGTTGTCTGAATAATTCCTTTCTAAATTAACACCAAGAAACTATTTTTAAAGGACCCTGGAGATAACAATGACAGCTGTCCATAGAAGAATCTAAGATACGTAGCTGAGATTCAGCAATAGAGTCTACCTACCATCAAGGGTGACAGCAAAAGGAATATTCTTGCTTTAATGCAATTTTTATATAAAAGGAACCATTTTCATAATAGCCCTGCTAGTATAACTTCCAAGGGAGCAGCTAGATTCTATGATCAAATACGGATAATTCTATCAAATGCCACATCTTGAGGGAACATGTGTTTGTCACACTTCAGAAATAGAAGACATTGTCAATTGTATGCCTCAGCAAGGGCTCAGTATCTATATACCCGACTTGCTAGAACCATATTCAGGGACCCCAACAAAAGATTACCTTATTTTTTCACAGCACAAATATATATTTAGTCACTAGAATTCACTAGAATTGTTAAGCTTATAGTTAGGGCTTTCCAACAGAGAAACATACTTTATAGAACACACTGGAATTGTATGCAAAGACAAATTTACTTAAACACACTTTACCTTATACAATTTTATCTTACTCTTTCATCTTTATTCTATTTTATTTACTATATTGTAGTCTCGTTTATCTTAACTTAGCCTTTCTTTATCGCATTTCACTGTATCTTACCTCACCTCATTTTATTGTATTTTACTGTGGCTTATGCTCATGCTTTTGATATGGTGAACTGACTAATCAATAAAGTAAACGATTAGTGTAACTTCCAAAGCTAACGTATTTCATCTTCTTCATACTGCAGTTTGGAAGGAAATGGCTTATGATTGTTCTGCAGTCTAGCTGACACTGACTATTGTAAGCCAAACTCTGAGTGGTTTCACTGGTGGGATTCAGCCAGTTTGCACCACTTCGGGAGAACCGGTTGTTAACTTTCTGAAAAGCTTGGTGAACTGGTTGTTGGAAGAAATCATAAGGGCAGAGAACCAGTTGTTAAATTATTTGAATCCCACCACCGAGTGGTTTACAACTTGCAATGCCATCCAGCAGATAATCATATTCCTACTACTGGCTGGATTATACTGAGAATAGTTTTCAACAACATTGCATGATAGTTATATTCATATTGCTAAGAGGAATAGTCACTGAAGCTAATTTCATTTCCTGATCAAACATTCCTTCAGTCTATTTCAAATGCCCATTCAGATCCACTCTTAAGCCAAAACATTCATTCAGTTGTATGCAGAAATTTTATAATCTATTGTCTTGTACAAACTGTGATACCCTTAATTATTTTTTCTTTAAAAAATTATTCAAAACTCACATACAAAAGTACAACACAAAAGAAAAAGGACTCTGCACTTTGATGCTGACAAATGTTTGTTCTCTAATCTAAAATAAAATACATATAGCTTGTATCACAAAGAAAACTAAATATGTTCAAATAGTTATTAAAATGCTAAAAAATAACATATATGTAATGTACTGTCTATATATATATCAAAGCAAAACACCACTCATTCATCATCACAAAATCTCCAGAAGTGTAAAGCCTACAAACTTGAAATTTAGCACATATGTTCCTCTTGGCTTCTGGGTGCTCACTAAGAAAAGATTTTTTGAAATGACCATCAAAGCATTAGTATTTTGTATATTATTATTAACATGCTCTGATGGAGTTCTACTCCCCCTCCCCACCTGAAAAAAAATCTGTTCCAAATGCAAAACACAAGCAGATTAGAGGAGTTTCAGTTTCAGAGCACCAAGCAGCTTTACTACAGAACAGTTGAGCTAAGCCACGCCCAGGCTCCTTGCTGTCTCCTTGCCCACATAGCAAATAGTGTTTCAGTTTCCTCAACTCTATCACACACTGACAGGACGCTAGCCAGATGAATACTAATGGATGCTGATAGGCAAATGCAGATTCCCATCTCCCTTATTTTCCTCCCCAAAGCTAAGACTGACCACATAGTTTCGTAGCGAAGCACAGGTATCGAGCTGGTATATTGGTATAATGATTATACCGTCTGGGGGCATAATCATATTTATATGTTGTATATTAATTATTCTCTGTGTGTGTGTGTGTGTGTGTGTGCGCGGGCATGCCTTTGAATCTATCTTGACTCCTGACAAACTATCCAGACTAGTCTCTTTTCTTGACAAGGTTTACTGAAGTGGTTTGCCCTTTCTTAGGATTTCAAGTGACCAACCACAATTCGCCCGGCTGGAATCTACAGACCATAAGTAATTTTGTTGCCTACATAGCTGATTGAAAATAATGTATTTTTTTTTCATCCAAGTTCACAGATCTTTTGAAATCTAAACCCCAGTTTAAGAACCCTTGAAGATATTTTTCTCTGATAAAATAGTTCCGTCTGTTGGGTTGCTTTAGTGAATCAAAATTATTAGACTCTATAATAGGAAAAATGAATGAAAATGAGCTGTTTCCTACATTCTCATACATTACGGCTATTATGCTCATTTTCTAGCTTCTCTGCTCATCATGGAGACAATGCCAAGACCTGTGGATTCTGCAATTTGTAGTGAAAATTTGACAATGCACACATCCCTGTCCTCTTGAAGCTAACATGTTTGCGGCAGCACAGTTTGAATAAGAATTCTGTCTCCAAGCTTATTCCTGTCAGTAATAGCTAATATTCCCTTACCAGCCAGTGCCTGATTTATTTACACCCACCCACAAAAACTATTAAATTCTCAACAAGGATTAATTCAACAAAATTTGTATTTGATTTGTGAATGTATTAAGCAGTTCAGTATAAAGTCTGTGGCGGCTTCATGTCCAATTTTGTTACCCTTGTGTGTGTGTTATCACTTTAATGAGTATCACTTTCTTTCTCTTAGCAGAATAACTGAGTTGGAAGGGACCTCAGAGGTCTTCTAGTCCAACCCCCTGCACAAGCAGGAAACCCTATACTATTTCAGACAGATGATTGTCCAATCTCTTCTTATAAACCTCCAGTGTTGGAACATCTACAACTTCTAAAGGCAAGTGTTTCCACTGATTAATTGTTTTATCAGGGAATTTATCCTTAGTTCTATGTTGGTTCTCTCCTTGCTTAGTTTCCATCCATTGCTTCTTATTCTGCCTTCAGGTGCTTTGGACAATACGCTGACCTCTCTTCTTTAAGGCAGCCCCTTAAATATTGGAACACTGCTATCATGTCACCCCTAGTCCTAGACATACCCGATTCCTGCAATCATTCTTCATATATTTTAGCCTCCAGTCTTAGAATAGAATAGAATATAGAACATAGAATATAGAATATTGGCCAAGTGTCATTAGACACACAATCATCTTAGCTGCTCTTCCCTGCGCTCTTTCTAGAATCTCAACATCTGTTTTATCTGTGACAACCAAAACTGGATGCAATATTTGAAATGTGATCTCATCAAGGCATTCTAAAGTATATTAACACTTCACATAATCTTGATTCTATGCCTCTATAATTGAGTTATTGCCTTTCCTATTTCCTCGTTTCTTAAAACAACATGCACCAATCTTGACCGCTTTTATCCTTGTACAAATCTGCATCCACCTTCAGCCTGTCTCTTTATTGATATATTGGATTTATATCTTTCACCCAGTAATTTAATTGCCATGCAGAGTGCTCCTTTCCCCTATTTTTCAAATAACAGTCCTGTGAGGCAGCTTGGGCCAAGACAATTAATACGACGTAATCACTCAGTGGACCTCCCTACTAGTCCAACACTTTACCTGCAACATCATATTGTCTCTTTCCTCTTTTGGTCAACTTATTTTTAGGAGCTCATAATATTTTGGTCACAAAGTTGAAGCTAGAGATGGAAGATGAAGCTCAATGGACTGAAAAGAAGACTATTGGCACTGAAAACAGGCCTTGAATATTTGAAATTCTTTCCTCATTAGTATTCCTTAGCTTTGCACCTAATAGCTATATATAAAGCCATCTCTAGGAAACCATCTCTTCCCTAGGTGTTCTGCAAATGTGGATGTGAGACTGGTGGGGCGGGAAGAAGGAGAGGCTTGTGGTAAAAAGCTACAATCTTGACAGGGCAGGAATAGGATCCTGCTTGAAAAGTAAACACCGGGGAAAAAATGGTGGTAAATCCTGACCAGTGACCAAGTGGAAAGAGAAAAGTTACAATTGTGGCTATACTCTCACCTGTGATAATATACAAAAAGAGGACATCTAACATACGTTCTTCCAAGTGGATTGAGAAGCAGCATGGGCCTTGTATGTCTTCTTGTTATACAATAACTCTGTTAGTTTAAACAGGAAAAAATCACTTTTAATCAAGAACACAGACTAACAAAGACCAGTTAGATTCTTACCAGAATACCAGATCAAGCTGGTGTTGTGTGATCAAGGAGAAACAATGAAATTTCACACGGAGAAAAGGCTTTAGCAGGTCTCTCCTCTCCCCCATTCTTAAAGATATTCTTTGTGCTAATGCTAAAAAAACCCGAAGGCAACCACCCAGCTATATGCTTTCACTGCAGCCAGAGATTGAACACCATTGCTCCCTTCCTGTTTGCTTTGTTTCTGTCAAGCTGTTAAATTTATAGATGCATAATAGACATTAGCATGGGAGGCTTTTTGCTTTGTGAAATTCTGGAAGGCATTTAAATTCTCATGTGCCCCTATTAATTATATAGTCTTGTTGATGCAGCCAGATACTCTACCGTCCATTGCTTGCAAATATTACATACCAAGCTGCATTTTCTCAGTTTGGGAGGCTTTCAGATTAGCTTTTTTCTTTATAGCATATTGTTTGTCTATGTGAGCATGTGGAGATATCTATCTATCTATCTATCTATCTATCTATCTATCTATCTATCTATCTATCTATCTATCTATCTCTATCTATCTATCTATCTATCTATCATCTATCTATCTATCTATCTATCTATCTATCTATCTATCTATGTCTGTCTGTCTGTCTGTCTTTCTATCTAATCAGTTTATTTCTCACATTGTGATTTTTCATGGGTTTATACATGAATAGCATACTGTGGGAATTAGTTTAAATGATTGCCCTATGACAGCTTGGGAGTTACAATTTGATATTGAGTGCATCTGAAGTAACAAAGCACTGAGGGTTGTGCTTTTTTTTTTGCTCCCACATATTAATATTTAATGCAAGCTTTTTAAAAGTAGGGCTATCAATAGGCCATTTTAGGGCAATCTGTTTCTATTCCTCAGTTCCTCAAAAGCATTCTAACCCATTCTTAAAGTTACTTCAGGGAGGGAGGGAGGAAGGAAGGGAGGAACGCCCATCAAAAATGACAAAACAAATATAGAGGGGGGGAAACAAGGACATATTCTATAGCATAGAAGCAATAATTCAACCTACTATTTACACAAATAATTGAACACATGAAATAAAACCAAACAAACTTTCCGGAGCCCTTAAGAAATGAAATATCTATAATATGAGGCTGGAGTATTAGGTATATTTGCCCCTTTGGCTCAAATATTAAAAAGTAGGATAAAATCCTCCTCTTCCTCAAGTATAAAACTGGGTTTCCTGTATCTTTCCCACAACTTTCCAAAGAACATTTTGTTTATTTCTTGATGCCCTTCTCCACTTGACAAATCTGTAATTCTTCATATCATGCCAAGTACATAATACAAAAGTAGTTTCCCACTTTTAACATAATATTAAGAAACTTTATGGTTATTAAGTCCAAACCAGGGAACAAGTAACGCCCTTAAAATTTTAATAAGTCTCTTCCTCCAGTTCACATTTCATATTTTAACCTAATGGTTAGCTCTTTTAAAGGCTAGAGCTTTTAAAATGTTCTCTGGGGAAACTGATAAATGAAAAAAGTAACTGTTTAAATTCATCTCACTTTGACATCATAAGAACAATATTTAACAATCTTTAACATCTTTAGTCATTGATTTGTTATTCTGTTATCCACATCAAGAATAACTATTATTTTTATGTTAATCTTAAATTGTTCATAAACAATACATAGACATAGAGTCATGTAAAACACATTTCAATAATTGGTAATTATTTTGGAAGTTTTATATGTTGCTAATGCATCTGGACCAAGATACTGCTACTTTAAGCAACCTGGAATATTCTCACAATAATTCAAATTATTCAAAAATCTGATTAGCAATATGCTAAATAATTATTTCCTCAACGGTCCTTTACTTTTCCTGCAAAAAAACCAAACAAACCAAAAAACAAAACAATAATGAACAAACAAAAATACAAAATCCTAAATAAATAAAAGAATCTACATTTCAACTGATTTATCACGAAGTCTGTCACAGAAGTAAGAATCAAGATTATTATTCCAGCATATTCCACGGGGGTCTTGCAATCCTGAATGCAGCGAATGAAAGCTATGACTAAAAATAGAACCAAAGGGTCTATCACAACTTTTCTAATTGTATCAAAAAAAATTTAAAATAATCTTCTCCTTTTCTAAGTGTAAGGGTTTTTTTTGTTTTTTTTTTAGTTTTCACTGCTGTAATCGAAAGTCTTAATAAAAATTATATTTAAATGAAGGTCATGACCTGAGGACACTTGGACTGTTTCTCATAAATAAACATACAAGAATATTGGCCTGAATCATTAACTCAGGATGGGAGCATCCCAAGATGCTTCATATCTGTGGACCTTCATCAACATAAGCAGCAGCTGGAAACAATGAGAAGGGAGGTCTGTTGCCCAGTTTCAATTATGGCTCTACCAAGATCAAGATGGCTTCGTGATAGCAACTTCTGCTTTGACCGCCATTGTTTAAATTACTGTAGCCCACTCTACAGGGGCAACCTTTGGAGATGATGCAGGAGTTGCATCTGGTCTGAAATGTAGCAGCTAGACTCAGGGTGTCAAACTGGCAACCTATGGGCAGGATGCATCACGCGCAGGCCATGCCCACCGCAGCTCCGTGAAGAGAAAGAATGTTGTGATAAGTCACGTGACGGTAACATGACACCACGAGTTTGACACCTGTGAGCTAGAGTGTTGACAGAACAATTCCTTCACAGTAGTAGTAGAGTAACACTACTACTATTAAACACACTGCACTGATCCCAGAAGGAGTCCATGATTCACTCAAAATACTGGTGATAAGCTAGCCCATAAAACCCTAAAAGGCATAGCATTGGTTGATATTTGGTGCAGCCTTGCTAAATCCAGTACAAACATCCTAGGAAAGCCTGCTTTGAATCTCCACATTAGTGAGGGGCATGATCAGGCAGCAGGTCTTCTGTTTTGCCACTCCTAATTCTCTGCCTTCAGACATTCAAGCAGCCTCTTCTCTCTTTATAATCTTTATAAAAGATTTTAACAACACTATTCCAACATGTCTTTAACATTCAAGCTAAATGCTTCCAGCAGCTATTCTTCAGGATGCCATGGCAAAAACCTTCATCCTTAGCTGCTGAAAGTCCTACAGAAACAAAGATCCTTTGTTCTCACTTGAAATAAAAGATAACAAATAAAGCAAAACAGTTCTACACTTTGCTTCTTGCTCATTCCCTGATAAAGAGCGGATGAAACTTGAACCCTCCTCAGCTAACTTCAGGTACTGAGGGGGACAATTAAGCCATTGAGTCATCATTCCACTTGCAGGATATTCCAAGGGAAAAGATGAAAATAAATCACTTCAGATGCTGAAGAGAAAAACATGGAATGGGATCACAGAAGGGTGAGAAATGCATTTTCAAAAAAGGTTGATTTTCATGTGATTGCTGAATGAACGCTGCGCCTTGTTCACACCACATTTTAAAAACCAATATAAGATGCTGCCACTTATTTCTATTTATTTGTATTTATATATATTTATATTATATTATATTTATATTTATTTCTATTTATGGATAATAAGTTATCTATAATTCGTTTTAGAAACGGCTTGACACATCTGGCTAGAACAAACAAGCTCTCATCTTGTACTCTCATCTTGCAATCTTGCCTGCCTGTAGGAATTTTCAATGCTGCAGTAAATGTCGCTTATATAAAAAAAAGTGTGTGTGTGTGTGTGTGTGTGTGTGTAAGTGTTATGTGTGTATGGGAAAGAAGCAGGGACTATCTGTCTTGGTCTTTACAAAATAAGCTTTGAAATCTAGGGAGCCACTGGACTGCTTCACTGCCTCTGTTCTAAAGAATCTCTGAATTAATTTTATTATGGAGAAGCTTTAGAAGGCATTGTGCATAATTTTAATTATAAGCCCAGCATTTGATTATGATGACACTTGTGCCTGATGAATACTTAGAAAAGGCACAGGGTAGCATCTATCTTCAGAAACATAAGCCCGTGGGGTTTACAAAAGTATGGTGACCTTCCTGTTTATTACTGGTTCTGCTGCCTAATGGCTGATGGCTGGAGGAAGAGGAGAAGGGACACTTCCGTAATATTTCTGCACCTGTTCCTGTAACAAAGTAAGGCTTCTGAAAGCTGTCATCAAGGTAGTAAATATGTTAGGAGGAGATAACAAATAAAAAGTAGGAAAGAATATTTTTCATTTATAAACCCCCATCAGTGGCGGTATTCGACCAGTTTGGCCAGTTCTGGCGAGCTGGTAGGAGTGATGAGCAGCAGAGACCGAACCGGTTTCTCTCCGCTGCCCTGTTGTTGGGCCCACCCACCCGTCCAGGCTTCCATACTCACTTTTATCTGCGGAATTTGAAGCGCAGCTGCTTTGCGCGGCACAGAATAGTGCCACGCGGCACCTGCTGAAGCGACCGGGATCGTGCCGGCTTGCACAAGGCGAGTTAGAACGCCTCTGTGCCTGCGCAAATGCCTCTGTACCTGCACAAAGTGCATGTTTGGAGCGCATGTGCACACAAACTGTGTGCATGCATGCAAAGCGCGCCCACCAAGCCACACCCACCGAACTGGTGGCAAAAATATTTGAATCCCACCACTGACCCCCATGCAGGGGTGGGATTCTACCAGTTCGCACCTATTCGCGAGAGCCGGTTGTTAACATTCTAAGCAGTTCGGAGAACCGGTTGTTAGAAGGAATTACTGGCCTAATCCTGTAAGGAAGGCAGGAAGGAAACATTCTGGTGTTGCTTACAGAAACTGCCTCTCCGTTAACCCTTATGACATTCTTGTCAGGACTAGACTTCCTGTCTCTGGAACTTCTCTGGAGTTTTTTTTTCCTCCTTTGCTGGTACTTTGCTTGTGTGGAGTGACAGTTCAAAGTTACAATGGCACTGAAAAAAGTGACTTATGACCATTTTTCACACTTATGACTGTTGCAGCATCCCCACAGTCATGAGAGGCCAGGCGAGGAGATGGGTGCCTCGATGTGAGTGATATTGAGTTGGCCACACCCAGCCAAAAACATGACCACCAAGCCACGTCCACCCAGTCACATGACCACCAAGGCACGCCCACCACCTAAGCCATGCCCACAGAACCAGTTGTTAAAATTTTTGAATCCCACCCCTGCCCCCATGTCAGGATATATGGGACTTTTAGCTGAATACACCCACACCCACACACCCCATACAATTATATCATACTCAAGTATTCCTATGAAAGCCAACTCTCTGTGTCTTTCCCCATATCTCCATTTTTACTATGGGTCATCAGTAATCAAGTTTTTAAAGGTACTTTTTATTTAAAACCAGCCCAAATTCTATTTTCAGCTTGGTCTTGATTTTACATATATCAAGCAATCATGCTTCAGTCCTGTAATGTGTTAGAATATTGTAAAATACCCTTGATTTCATTTGTTATTATGACACCGATACTGGTACATGATTAATTAATCTTGGCTCTGTTTTAATGATAATTAAATGTTATTGATCTGTCAGCCTCCCCCGTTCTGTCCCAAGAGAAAAAAAAGCAAGCAAAGATATATCTTTTTTTTAAAAAAAACACACTCTGCAAAATAGTGCAATTGCACATCAGCACATTTGAATAAGGCAGTTTTCAGATGTCATTTCTTAAAGGAGAATCTAGAGGTCATGAATATTAGTAGCTGGCAAGGCTATCTGCCTTTCTAGAAGAAGGAACCATGAAGAATAAAAAATTAGCATGGCTGCAAGTACTGTATTATTAAGAACATTTTTTTAAAAGGAACATCAGGCAAAGCAGAAAAAAATAATTCTATTATCCTCTCTAGTAGAATTATTCCATTCAAGTACTTCATAAATCTTATCAAATAACAAGGGGTATTTAGCTTCTCTGGGGTAAAAGTTGTCTTAAAAAGGAAAAGTTGTAATGAGGGAAAACTGTAGGTGAATATTTGGGTCATAAAGTTAAAAAATGGTGAGAAGACACCACGAGTAAATATTTGAGTAATGACTATGGAGATTCTCAATCATCCAGGTCATGGTTGTCTCAAAAATGCTTTTTCAAGAGGCAACTGACTGGTTTTTCTTTGAAGACGTTTCGCTTCTCATCCAAGAAGTTTCTTTGTGAAGTGAAACATCTTTTTTTTAAAAAACCAAGGAAGTCCAATTGTCTCTTGAAAAAGTATCTTTGGGACATTTGAGTAATGAATCAAGAAATACAGAGGGAAAGAAATAAATGGATGGAGAATGGTAAATAACTATGAATACAACTTGCAGTTATTCTGAAATCCTTAGGCTATGTTCTGTGCAGGTAATCCTCATTTACCAACCACAATTGGTGATTGGTAAATGAGGCTGCCAACTCCATGGCTAAGTACTGAAGTTTCTAAGTGAAAAAATCATATGACTGTTTGATTTATGTCACTTCTGCTTCCATTCTTAAGTAAACCACAGTGGTCATTAAGTGGGACAACATGTGACTGCAACTTGCAATTTCACTTCCACATTCTCCATTAATTTTGCTTGCGGAGGCCACTGAGAAGCTCTCAAATGGTGATCATGTAACTGTGGGACACTAGGATGGTTATAAATGCATGCCAGTTATGAAGCACCTGCATGGCAATCACATGGCTGCTAGACTGTAACAGGCATAAATGTTGTGGTTAGCCGGCAACAGGTGCAGATGGCTGAGGAGAGCGAGGACTCTGATGAAGGGCCAGGACCATCAGGGAGTGGACTGCTGCCTTCAGAGATTGTGGGGGCTGGCAGCAGTGATGAGGAGGTTCCCGAGGAGCTTGTGCCAAGTGCACATGCACGAAGGATTGCTCGAAGGAAAGAACAATTACAGCAGCACAGGCGACTCGGGAGTAAGGCTGCAAGGTAGTGGCCTGTCCCTCAAGAGGATAAAAGCCAGGTTTGGAAAAGCGTTCTTTGCAGACAGCAAAGAAGCTCTGAAACTCAACTGGTGGACATCTTAGTCTGTGTTTGGAGAATCTTGTAAATTAGTTCTTATCTTTGGGTTTTTGGCAGCCTTGGCAAACAACTTGGCAAGGCCCTTTCTTGTAGGAGCTAATTAGTGGAAAGCAGCCTTGAGAACAGTATTAGTTATTAAACCTTAAAAGGTGGGGGCTGCTGCCTTTGTCTGTGTTTGCTCTTTGGGAACCCGGTTGGGTCAAAACAATAAATGCAAGGATTTGTCACAAAGCTGCATTTTTTTTCCAACCATTGTAATGGAGGTCTACCAGTATTGCTAGTCATTTTTTTAAATCAGAGAATTTCAATTTCATTTTTAGAGGTTGCGGTGGCCTAGAGGCGGAGCTCTCACCTCACAATGAGAAGGCTGTGAGTTCGATACTAGGTAGAGGCAGCTATTTCTCTATGTGGGCACAATGAGAATATATCTGCTAAATATAACTCTGCATTGGTGACAGGAAGGGCATCCGGCCTGCAATCACTCAGCTCCATTCAGTTGCCCAGACCACCCTGAAGGGGGGGGGGGGGTTTAAGAGAGATTTTTTTTTTTTTTTTTTTTTTTTTTTTTTTTTTGTGTTTTTTTTTTTTTTTTTGTTGGGTTTTTGTTTTTTGTTGTTGTTTGGTTATTTTTTTTGTTTTGAAAACAATGTTTTAATTTATAAGTTTTTTTTTTTTTTTGGTTTTCTGGCCAATTTCAACTTCTGAATAAAAGTTTATAAAAATAAGTTGATTTTGCCCCAAAGCCCAGGAAAGTGCTGCAAATTAACATTAGTATTTATATTAGTAAATACTTCCAGCAGAAGTATTTTCATTGAATCCGTCTCCTACTATTTTTGTTGACTCTCCCTCTTCCAATCATTTCATACCTCCTCCTTCAACTTCAATCATATTGTCTTTTGAGTACCTATCTAACACACCTCCTGCTTTCCCTGCATGATCTCTTAACTTGCATTTCCCCAATGCTTGAATTAATTCTTCTCCTCCAGTTGATGTGCTTATGTTTGGAATTACAAATTCCAGTAGAGTCATGTTTCCCATTTTAAAAAAACTTTGTGAGAATACTGCAGCCAGGATAATCATTGCTAGGGATTTGGGAATGGAAGTACATATAACCCCAAGTTGTCCAAGATGGGAAACACTGCAACACAAGAATGAAAACATGAAAACCAGATTCTAGTCTCTCTATCACTTGTCACTTGTAGTGACAAGACAAGCAAGTAATGAGGAATCATAACATAATACTTTTACTCCAGTACACTTTATATTCTCCTTTAAAGTTGAGAGGTGAAGGAATCCAACTAAAAGCACAATGAAAAGCTGCCTCCAGTGAGGTACTGGTTGAGATAACTTGCTGTGTTCTGAGCTTTTTGTAGTTTAATGAACCATTCCAAATAGTTTTGGCTAGACTCTATCCCTTATTAAGAGGAAGTGCAATGTTGTGAATCTGGATATTGAGCTACATATTGCATCTACAATATTTACTGCAGCATGGAGCAATTTTTCGGTAATGTAGGGTCGGTGGGATGGGGATAGGCCACAACAAGTGCCCGATCCATGATCAAATTGAATTGGGAGAAAAATGGTCTCCAATCTATCAGAATCAGTGAAGAGTTCTGGCTGATGAAATAGGGAATTTTTAAAAAAAAATACTTAAAAAAGAACCCAATGCATGGAAGCCCATAAAAGGATTGGAGCCACAATGTAAAATAATATATCAATAATTTTAGCATGACCACTCAATCATTTTTGCAAAGTAAACATTGCAGGTTTTTTTTTAAAGAAAATATCAAGCTTTCATTATCTACCGAGGATTTGATTTTTTTTTTAAAGATTCATATTCAGAATAGTGTTTATTGAGAATTATCCTAGCACTTTAAGAATAATCCAAAGTTGGCTCTCTTTTGTGTTTGAAAGCAAGATGAAATGTCTGAAATATGCTTCTGATAGACAAACAGACAGAGATTAGCTGAATCATATATAAACTAGCTATCACAACTCATCCTGGTTAGAGCAAGAATGGAATTTTACAGAGCCCTATAAAGAACTTTGAACAATCTTAAGTGAATTGTAGGTGGGTCTTTTCAATACACCTGTCCCATGTGGAAAGGCTTCAAGTTCCCTATTCATGAAATAGGAGGAATGAGGGCCCACTGGTAATCTCCTTACCCTCTCCCAGAAGTTTGAATAGTCCCTACTCTGGCATATTTCTGGACGGCCTTAAAATGAAAGTCTTCTGTAAGCATTTTATTATTTTCTGCTTTTATCAGTGACTGGCAGCTTTTTAACACATTAATATGTTGTATTATTATAAGCTCTATTGTGTTCCCTGTAGCTTCTTCCTATGGTCGTGAAAGTTGGACCTTAAAAAAGCAAGATGAGAAGAAAATCGACTCATTTGAGCTGTGGTGCTGGAGAAAGCTTCCATATATTCCTTGGACAGAAAAGGTGACTAACAAGCAAGTACTGGAGTACATAATACCAGACATGAAGTCACCAGAAGGCAAGAATCGCAAAACTGCATCTCACTTACTTTGACCATGTCATGTAGGGGAATTCACTGGAAAAAGCTATGGTCTTTGGAAGAGTTAGTGTTAAAAGGAAACCAGGCCATCAAATAAGATGATGATGGCTGGACACTATCAAAGCTGATACCAGCCAGAAAAACTCAAAGGAATGGTGCAAGATCAGTAGAGATCTGGCCCACAGAATAGCCAAGAATCAGACTTGACTGAGTGGATCATATCATCATCATCATCACCACCACCACCACTACTACCACCATCATTATCATCATATTCTTCTTCTTCTATGTTTAAAATTGTTTTGCTGTCTGTCCACAGGAATCAGTCCTGATTACAAGAAGTTATTCAGTATATGAATAAATAATGAATTTTCCGGTTCCATGGGCATTATGGCTGGTGATATTAGTAACACCCAACAATCAACCTTGACTCTGGATTCTTTCTTTCAACTTCTAGTCCCAGGAAGTAAGATGGCAGCAAATCTGATGTAATTCTATTTGGAATGGATAATTAAGAGAGAAGGGATTCTGGTGTACCTGATAACACAATAGATTACTATATAAAGTTCTAGGTAACTCGGGCAAGCTCAAGTAAACAATAATTACATAGAATTTCAAAAAGTGTATTTAACACTAATATTAGGATAATTACAGAAACATAGAACTTATAAAGGGAACGTTTCACTCTTCTTTATTAGTGAATTGGTTAGGGTGCAAGAGAATATTCTGAATGTCTTTTCCCCAGGGTTTTCATCACATGGATTAAGTTCCTATTTATGAGATAACCTACAATAAACTGTCTTTTGTTTATTTATGTCTAATACTCCTATTATTTCCCAGCTCCCCTTAATTTCTCATAAACAAGGAAGGACATTTTTTTATAAAGAAATACATATTTCAGCCAAATGCATCACAGGACAGGTGATGGTATAACAACTTCATGTCATATACTTAGGCATTTTATTTTCAGTACTTATCTTTGCCTTGACATTAGTTTCATTCTATTTTTTACTTCTGATTGATCTTTCTTTCTCTAGAGACTCCTGTACATTGCAGCCTACTGCAATAACTGATGGACCTTTGCTGTTTGATAGACATTCAACATCAATACTGGAGATATTGTTTTAAATGTTCAGTGTACATAACCCAGTATTATCAACAACTCTCAGAAACTACATATTTTCAAGGACAAGACAATCAATAATTTGTCAAACTATTAAAAAAATTAAAATAATGGAGTATCAATAGACATTTTAGCGATACAATTTCTAAGCTTCTCTTTTAAGATAAATAGAGAACAGCATTCAAGAAAGAAACAAACAAATAGCTTATTAATTTGCATGGATAGATAAATGTTAAAAATTATTTGGGGTGCCTCTGAGCTACAGCTCCTCCTAAATCTTGATGTCACAACTAACAACCTTCAAACTATTCAAGGAACAATGGACTCTAAGAAGTGCTGTATAGGTCAATGGTGGCTAACATTTTGGGCTCCTGTGCCAAAAATTGTGCACGTGCTTGCACGCTCACACTTGCGTGCCAGCACCCAGAAGGCAATATGCACCCTCCATGCTTCCTATGCATGCATGCGCAATCCCCACCCCCACTCCCTTACCTGCACTGTGCCTCACAGCTGATTTTTGGCCTCCCAGAGGCTTTAGGAAGGCTTCTGCAGGCCGAAAACTAGGCCTGTTTCATCACTTCTGGTATTTCTGGAAAAACAGGAAGTGACAAAATGGGCCTAGTTTTCGGCCTAAAAAGCCTACAGAATCCTGCAGAAGCCTTCCTAAAGCCTCTGGGAGGCCGAAAAAGGCCTCAAACCCACCAAAAATCAGCTGTGAGGCGTGCGCATGCATAGTGAAGTAAGTTTGCCTGCAGCTCACGTGCTGGCACAAATGGTTCTGTGTGCCACCTGTGGCACATGTGCCATAGGTTCGCCATCACAGGTATAGGTAATCTCAATTTACACAATTGAGCCCAAAATTTCTGTTGTTAAGTGAGACATTTGTTAAGTGAGTTTGCCCAATTTTACGACCTTTCTTGTCACAGTTGTTAAGTGAATCACCACAGTTACTTCAGGAAGTTACTAGCGGGGTTTTTAAGTGAATCTGGCTTACCCATTGACTTTGCTTGTCAAAAGGCTGCAAAAGGCGTTCACATGACCTTGGGACACAGCAATGGTCATAAGTAGGAGTCACTTGCCAAAGCATCTGAATATTGATCACATGCTCATGGGGGGGGTTGCTACAAAGGTCGCAAGTGTGAAAAAACGGTCATAAGTCACTTTTTTCAGTGCCATTGTCACAGGTCACTAAATGAACTGTTGTAAGTCGAAGACTACCTGTACTAGTAGCAGATATACAATATGACATTGGTTCTTGATGTTATACATATAGGCCTTCTAGCTCATGTTATGTTTGCCAATTAGATCAATGCAACAATTTCAATAATATCTTTTTTGGCGTATATATCTCACTCAAGAACACCTTCAGTCCAATCTCTTCAGCAAACATCTATTCACTATATGATTAAATATCCCATATTTAAACTTTCCCTTCTTTTCTTTTGCCTTTTATTTGTACCACAGCTTGCCTGACTTTTTTTTTCATTTTCCAGCTTGGTTCATATGCTTTAAATAATCACAATTTCCTCTTTAACAGTTTTTACCTTCCTGCCCTCAAATCTTGGTTAAAACATTTTTATCAGTTTATTTGAGACTGATTTTTCTAAAGTAAAACTCCATGTTTGTCTAGCACTAAAACTTTTTGTCTACTTCAGATTGTGGGCAACTGAATTTTTTTTAATTATCTATTGCTTTTCAAGTATAAACTGAGCATCTTATCTGTGTTTCTTACACGCCCAGACAGTCCATAGGAAAAGAGGGTAAACTACAAACATATAAAATGGAATGAAATAATAAACAAATAAAACAAGAGTGGTGAATAATTTATCATTTCTGAAGTTCCTGATTAGATTCTAGTCCTTTCCATTTGATTCCAGATGTAAAATGCCTAAGAAGAACCTTCTACCACAGTTAGCTTAATATACACTATAAGACTTGAGCAGCCCACCCATAATAATTTTATAATAATGTTCCTAAAATGTACAGGCCCAAAGATAGATGACATAGCAAGGCAGAGGCAAAAGGCCTACTGAGAAAAAGACTCAAGATAAATCAGGAACGTCAAGAGACTTTAGTTTTCTTTATAACCGTTGATGACAGTATAATGATCTTTCAGCATCAATGGATTTCTCAAACTTGAATTTGCCTGCAGTCTCTCACAGGAAACAAGGACAATGGCTGACTTCCAGAAAGCCTGAAAACTTGAGCGTCACCCTGCCTTAAAACATCCCAGTCATTTTTGGAACTTTATTTTTCCATAATGCATACTATTTGCTTAGAGGTTCTAGCAGGGGAGGCACAGCTATCGTACACAATTGACTGAAGATTGGTATACTCTTTCTAACTGGGTTGGTGGTTCTTTTCCAGTGAGTGTGGCAGCTTCAAGAGGGACAGAAATGAAGATGTGAGGAAGGGAGGAACGCCTACCTAGAGAGCAAGATGAGCCAAACCAATCCTGGTGATAATTGGAATAGATCACCAGGGCTGCCTCAGGTGGTCCTCATATTCATCATACACACTCTGTCAATATAGCTTCTAGTAGGTATGAATATTTTAATAATTATAAAGCCAAAGACATTCCCATAGATATGGGACATTCTGAAACATACTCTGTTCAATCAACTGGTAAGCACAGTAGCTAAGCCGGTTTGCTAACTTTTAATATGAACAGAACTCATGGCAAAATAAATTATTTTTCAATGGCCTCAGCAACCTTTTAAACAGTTGAACACTGCTCATTCTTAATTTTCTGAGGGAACATCATTATGTAGAAAAAGCTTGACAGACACCAATAAGCAGTCAAGTAGAACGAGAAGTATAAACAGGGTAATTTGAACCTATAGTACTCAAATGATACGTTACATTTGCAGCAACAGAAATTACATTGAAAAATGCAGTCATCTTGCTAATGCATCTGCTTTACTACAAGCTAACCATCCCGTTCATTTTTTTAAGGATACCATTCCATTTAGAGCTGTGCAGTTATTTTTCACTTTAAAAGGAGAAGGTCAACAGAAATCTATAGAGCCCAACAAAGAACATCTCACAAAAAGACTTGTATCATTATAATGATACAAGGTTGTATTCTCTAGGGCCTGTTTATTTATTTGAAGTTTATCCCTGTATCACTTTAGTAACCTTGCAAAAAAGAGAAGGTCACTTCTTCCCAAGTTGAACCATTGGTCCATCTAACTTAATAAATGTCAACAATAATAGTCAGAGTCCAGGATTTCACGAAGTAGTTTCTCCTAGCACAATTAGAAAAGCCAGGATTTGAATCTGGAACCTTCCATAGGCAATGCTTGCAGATCCACAGACCTTCCCCCGTGCTGAACGAGAGTGATTTGCTCAAGGACACCCAATGTGTTTCACAACTGACTGGAATACTGATTGTACTATCTCAATTCTAATAAAGCTGGTACAAACAGGATTATTATTTTTTAACCCAAATTGAACATACACATTGTTGAATATCTTATAGTACTTTTCAGTCAACTTCAGCTAGATCTTCTGCTTTAATATCGACTGCTTTAATTTCCAGGCTATACTAGCATATGATTCATCCACTAATAATGCTTTTTAAATGAGTCTCCTGATAATTACAGAAAATCTGTTAAAATCACAAAACAAACACAACAATGGGCTTGTTTTCTAGGGGAATCGTGTTACATTAGTTCAATGAGGTCAAATCTGTGTTCATAAAATTTGATGCTGTTTTTGATATCCGAATAGACATTACAGTGAAGTACCCAGTCTTGCAGTCTTTTAACTCATTCGTGACTATGTGAAATCCTATTAACAGGAGACATTTTGCACCCCTCAAAATGATATGAATCTCACATTAAAATACATTATGACAATATACATTTATCCCAGACTGTCTACAAAAGTAGAAAGAAGTTTCTCTACTTTATAAATAAATACAAAGTTTTAAGGACACCACTGACACTAACAAACTAGTCAGCAGAAATGGGTGTGGTATCTGCAGCACCAATAGGTACTTTTGGAAAAGATTATGGGGAACCGCAACAGAATTCTAAATGTTCAAATATAGCCCTGTTTGTTTCACATGCTTAGAAAGCGAACCTTTCAATCACTGGGATCTTTACGGCATTCTAATATAATATGCAGCAAGTGAAAACAAATGGGTCATGTGGCACTCAAGGCATTCCATTTAAGAAAGTAGAAAGCAAGATTGATACTGTATTTAGATACTTGTAGTCACTGACTTGGTCTATGACCGACTGACATCTGTGCTCCATCTGACAGCAGCAGATTGGCATTCTCTGCACATGTCCTTTCAATTCCTGTCATCTGTTTTTTTTTGTTTTTGCTGTTCTACGCACATTGCATTATTTACTCAGTGATGCTCATAAGGGGCACCTTCTCTTCACAAGTATATTCTGGGATAAATGCTGGATTCAACCTTAGGGAGGGAAGATGACAGAACACTACTTCCTTTCAAAGAGCTCCCGAGACTGAGTTAACCCGTCTGTAGGCTGCAGAAAACGTAAGTCTCCCTCATACATTTCATCCGCTGTTTACATTTACTTCACTGTTGATACGTTAGCTAATTTAATATGCCTTTTGTGTCTGCCCTGGTAACTTCCCAGTTAATAAAACTATTAAATAACTGCATTGTGAACTGCAAATATGCCTGAGGAAAAGCCTCAGCAGTCTTTGTGTTAGCAGTACACATAAATATGGCTTTTTTTCTTTAAAAGCAGCCATTTAATAAAAAGAATGCTATCATCAGCACAGGGACCTGAATTTCAAGAATTGTCAGAAAGGACTACAGAATCCTTGTTTAGTGAAGCAAGCAATCTTCGTTTTTTCCCCATTTATTAATGATTCAATATTGCAGTAAGCCAGCAATTAATATGATCAATACAGCACTAGATATTAAGAGACATCCTTTCTTGAGAAGTATAGGGAAATGAATATTAATGTATGTGCGTATATATGTATGTATATATATTTACATACACACATATGTATAATGCACCGATAATTTACTTTCATTACTGTAATGTCTTCATAGAACTTTCATTTTTCATTAAATCATTCATAACAAGGCCTGCTAGCAGGTAATATAGTTATGTATTATCAAGTATCTAGTCCGGCTCCTTTAAGTTACCCTCATTTAATTTCCGAAACTAAAAGGAATGCAAGATTAATAACCAGATACTGCTAAGTAAAGACAGGCAAGCAGATTCACAGAGACACATATGTGAAGTTATATACTCACCATTAGCACTGCAAAGTTACCGAAGTGAGTACTATGAAGAGTGGTAATATTGTCTGCAGAGCTAATTATGTGGCACCCTTCTCCCCACCAGCCTCCATGTCCATCTAGAAGGTCAAAAGCCCAAAAGACTGCAATGGGGTTTATGCCTTGGGTAAAGTGCTTCAGCGTTATAATAAGAGGACTGGTGAGGTTTCCGATATTGCACCCATCTGCCAAAGGAACAAACTGAATTAAAGCAATGAAGTGGAAAATGCTTTATTGCTATATGCTCTTTATAGAACCCGATAGCAATTTTTGTACACATACATAGACATTAGAGAGAGCAAATATCCCTCTCCTGGTCTATCAGCAGAAAGCAATGTACAAAAGTTTGGCATAGTTAATATTGCCTATAATTGCCATTTTATTAGTTTAATCTGCAAATAACAGTGCTACTTAAATGTCGTGAATAAAAACGATGGCTTCAAACAACAATAGTAAATTTAAACGAATATCTTTGATAGAATTAACATCAGAGACAATTTCGTAGTCCAAAAATTAAAGTATAACCTTCTAAAATATGAACCCAATTTGGGATATAATGAAACAATTAATAGATCATGGTCTGAATCTTACACTAAAAGGAGAGTATGTATGTATCCCATTGCTTTCATCAACAAAAACACTTGTTATACTGTACATTTATTATTTCAAGAAATACACTGATGACTATCAATGTACATGCAACAGGACTGCAACCAATCTTTTTAGGATCCAGACTTTCTTTGGCTATAATCAGAATTAAAATGCAACATTCCATTTCCTCCTCCTACACACAATCCTTTTTGTTTGTTTTTTTACTTTCTGTTAAACTTCGGCAAGCCACAAAAGAGAATCCTATCATATCTACAATTGCCGAGCTTCTCAGCCATATAAGTTTCTTTTTAAAACATGAAGACACCGGTAATAAAACACACATTTCTGTTAGAGCAGAGGCAATTCTCAGATCAGCATACCTGCATGCTACACTGCACCATTGTACGAGATACTCTCATGTATAGCCAGGCTTTAGAATTTAAAAAACAAAACAAAACCCAATGCAAAACACTTACCTATTTTAATGAAGACTACGGGTGTGCCAATGACCCTCTGCTTCCCATAACCTGCAAGGTGAGACGAGTTTGCGGTGTTGGGAAAGAGTTTTCCATTCCGAAAGGCAATAAACTGTAGCTTGCAAGAGGAGTTATCAACAGATTGCCAGGCTGCAGATGAGGAGAAGACAGACTGTGGCAAATGAACTGAAGCTATTGCCACAGCATTCTGTACAATCAAAAGGGGGGAGAGAGAGGGGGGAAAGAGAGAGAGAGAGAGAGAGAGAGAGAGAGAATGAATTTAAAATGCAAATCACAACAGGGCTGCTTTCATTATATTTTAAACTCCTGTACGAGCAAATGTGCTCTGCTTCAATTTTCCAACATGCTAGAAACAACCAAAGAAGCAGGAGCTGTAACCATGGGAATAGGACTGGTACAGTGCATATTAAAACAGAAAACGTTTTGATTGAATGTGAAGATCTTTATGGTCAAGCTCCCTGCTGCAGAGGTGAGAATGGTTCTTACCATGCCTGCTAGAGGGTCCATCAACACTGCAGATCTGATTTAAAGAGACAACCTCTCCCAGGTTTTCTTGTTCACTTAAAACAGAATCAGACAACTTACAGTAAAATTGCATCTTTTTGAAAGGATAATTACAAGAGATTGAAATGCGTTTTACTAGTAGCTAAAACTGCATCAGGGAATGGGTATGCAGTGCAGTCAGTTTCATATTTCTTGTGGGACTATGATTTCATCCTTTAAAAAAATTACTCAGTTCCCCAATGCAGACTTTCAAAATCACATATCCTTAACCCTAAAGTGCTAGAAGAAGCAAGGAGTATTCAGGCTATTAGAACACAAAAAAATATGTAACCGAGTTGTAACTGTCTTTTTAGGTTATTGAAACATGTGCAGATTGGCATTATTAAATTAATGATTTCCCCATCAAGAAGATTTTTTCCCCTTACACAAATAATAACCTTGTTGTCATTAAGGCCAGACATCTATATGGCAGTTAGAGTAGGGCGGAAGACACAGAACGCAAAATACTGCCTGAGATTTACAAGCTCTGGTATGAAAAAATACAACAGCAGCATGAAGAATGAGTAGGCTTCATTTCCCTGAT
This sequence comes from Notechis scutatus, assembly GCF_049901735.1. Classification (NCBI taxonomy): domain Eukaryota; kingdom Metazoa; phylum Chordata; class Lepidosauria; order Squamata; family Elapidae; genus Notechis; species Notechis scutatus. Next base: position 101,729,497 of record NC_142012.1, read on the forward strand.
ACTAAAATGCGGCACCTGTAGTACAACACTGTCCCACAATTTTAGAAGACAGAATATTTTTGAAAATAACAATTCATCTCATCCAAGTTTTATAGTTGTACAAACATGTACTATGTTAAAATAGCAGTTATAGTAGCAAGCCGTTTTAGGTAAAGAAAACTCCACAATCACAATCATAATCCTCATGAAAGAAGTGACAAATCAGAACTTGAATTAGTGGAGTTGTAGTACACAAAACACTTTTCCCTTAGAAGCCAAAGAGGTAGCGCAAACACCCATTTAATTTTAAGGCCCTGATCTATTAGAGAGATGTTTTAGCTCAAGTAGCAAGAGTACTACCAAAGGGCTAAGTATCTGTGGTATTATTTAATATTATTACTGCAATATAATATTGCTTTCTTTTTTCTTTTAACTACCAATACCGGAATATGGGCCTCCATATTCATGATGATTATATGTAAACTCTTCCCACAAAAGTGTAAAATTTTGCAAAAAAACTGTATTTTTACCCCAAAAGTCTAGGTTTTCTACCTCTGCCTAAATACTTACATATATGCTTAAAGTCAAGTTAGAGTAGCTTAACACACACCCAAGACACAAAGGTCATAAGCCATTTTACTTAGATGATGATTGTGAAACTGGAGGTGCCTGTGCTATACTTTCATTCAGGATGAATGGAGCAAGTAGTAGCCAAAATTTTACTATGATAAATTTTACCATCACTACCACAAAACATGAACCCATAATTATGAATCATAGGGATATGAAAACCTGACTAAATTTGATTTATTTTGTTACAGTTTTTCTGCTGTTCTAGATTCAGTATGCCTACTTCTTAAGTCTTACTGATTATTTACACATACTTATCTCACCTGAAACCTGGGATGTCTTATCATTTTATAGGCAATCTAATATAAGATGAGCAAACAACTTACTCAAAATCTATTTCAAGAGCTAAGAAACTAGCTTATAAATGGACAACTGAACCAGTTAGACATAGTACTGAAGGTTCATGTGATACAAAAATAGAAAGGACTGCAGAAATATTCAAAAATAAGAATGCACACAGGTATTATAAAATACAGTGAACCTGGTTTGAAGTACTGGGGGCCAGTGAAGCAGTTTGTTAAGCAAAAAAAAAAAAACCTTCCAGGGACCAGTGGATTCATGATGCTGACTAAAGCATTCCCTAATAGAGCTCTTTGTAGCTTAGGGTTGACATGAGGGATTCTTGGTGCTTTCTGAGCTTGCTTGTTTTCTTGCAGATGTTTCATCATCCAAACAGCACTGATGATGTTATCTAGTTTGGGTAATGAAACGTCTGCAAGAAAAGAAACAAGCTCCCCTAAAATATCCCATTTCTGATCTTCACTCTAGACTTCTTAAGGTTATCATTGATCCGTCCTGTCCACCAGGATGCAGCAGCTTTGTCAGTAGGTTTGCTCAATCAGTCCCAAATACCCATGAAACCAATATGGGTTATCCATACCCTGGACATTTGCTTTAGCTGCCCCTGGGGGCCTTTGAAGAAGTAGATGTGATCTTTAACTGGAACAGAGGACGAAACCACTTGTGGCAAGCCAGCCCTTGTATGAAAACATCAAAGGCAGAGCAGTGGTGGTATTCTACCACTTCGGCCTGCTTCGGGGCGAACTGGTAATAAACAATGCTATTGTTCAGCCAAACCAGTATTTCTGCCCCCCTTTCTGATGATCAGTTATGCCGGGGTCCCCCTCGCTGTCTTACTACTTCTCCCAGGAGGCTTCCAAGGCCCAGGAAACAAAAAAATGGAGCATGCAGCACACACACACCCCACGTTCCATTTTTTGCCTCCTGGACCTCAGGGAAGCCTCCTGGGTACAAAAACAGCCCCCCAGGATTCTTCCCTGAGGCCCAGGAGGCAAAAAAAAAAAAAAATGAAGCGCAGGGGTGTGTGCAAAAAAAAGAAGAAGAAGCCACTTAGTCACATGGCCACAGCCACCTAGGCACTTCCACCTAGCCACGCCCACAGAACCAGTAGTAAAATTATTTGCATCCCACAAATTGCCCCTCGGAAGAAGCCACCAGTTGGATGGATCAAGGGTGAGAGCTAATTCATCTTTTTCTTTTTGTAATTATGTACCTGGAATTGTTCTGTAATAATATCATGGTAAGGGTGAGCATAATTGCAGATAAAAGTATGGTACAGGAGGAGTAATATCTCTTCGTGCTACTCTCTCACAAGGAAGCATTATGGTAGCTTTACCTCCTAGCTTGCGTGTGCTGTTGCTTAGTGTATGTATACTTAGTACAAGACAAGAAATATTAGACCCAGGATCCCAAATTACAATAGGAGTCACCTTTTGTATTCAAAGCTTTCTCTCTATTCAAGTTCTAATTCTGAAATTTTGTATCATGTGTTGGGTATTCAGGATAGACTGGGGATTTTGTGGTTTGTACTGTATAGCAACACATGTCATCCAGAGGTGGTATTCAGCAAGTTCTGATTAGTTCTGGAGAACCGGTAGCGGAAATTTTGAGTAGTTCGGAGAACCAACAGATACCACCTCTGACTAGAGATTTTACAGTATCCTTCTCCTGCCAAGCCCACCAAGCCACACCCACAGAACCGGTAGTAAAAAAATTGAATCCCACCCTGATGTCATCCATCTTGCTGATCAAGTGTTCCTACCTGAGCTGGCAAGAGTTGCCTTGGACTTGATGTTGGGGATTGTTAGTATGATCGTTATGAAGGATTTCAACATCCATACTGGTCTGCTTTGGATGAAGCTCCTCAGGACAGACCACATCCTCTTGGGATTTAGGCTTACAGTGGTTCTCTGCAGGGATGGAACCATCAGAATAGCTCCAATATAGATTCTAATGGATTTCAAAGAGTTCAAGATTTCCAATCGGTATGGTTGGCATTTCCATCAATATTTGGCTGTTTTGTGAAATAAAAGACCACTTGAAACAATAACTCCTGAGCATCTTTTCCCATGTGCAAAGCCCATTCATTTAATTGGTATAAATTTTAGCTGAAGGAAATGGAGCAAATAAGGAAAACTCATCTTGCATCTGACTGAACACTCGTAAAAACTAATTATCAAGTCTGCTTTGTAGTGATTATGGTTAAACAGCCATTTTTCTCTTTGTGTCATCTCAGTGTCACCCAGTGGAGCTTTTTCAGTGATTTAAGGCCTTTTGGGACCTGGCCCAGTTACATATTGCATAGAACCCTCAGTAGCTCACTATGATATGTTGGTGACACATTTATATGGCAACATTGATTGCATTCTTAGACTCTAGAATATAGCAGTTCAGTTTGTAGAGCTGTCCAGAATTATCTTATCAGACATCTTTGATTGAATTTAATTTTAAGGATTGATGATAGAGAGAAGATGCACAGGCAAGATTAGGCAACCACATGATGCTTGCTTCCTGCCTTTGTCAATTATTCCATCTAGTAGGAAGGTGGTGTTCAGATGGATTATGAATAATTATATATGTATAAATAATGTATACATATATCCAGCAATTATGAATTCTTCCTTACAAGGAGGAGTGGTCCCTCTTTCTATAAAGAAGGCTCAGGTGAGACTACTCATCAAGATGTTGTAATTGGGGGGACTTCCGGTTTGTCGGCTTTGGCAGCAGCAGGGATTCGCGATCCTGCGCGATCCCTGTTGCGCTAGCCGTCTTGGTGCCTCCGATCCGGACGGGTCTGGAGGCTAAGGTTGCCCCGTAGAGGCAGCCGAAGATAGGAGGGATCCGGACAGGGGGTTGGGGTTTTTGCAGACCCCTTCCCCACCCAGCTTAACCCTCTTTTCTCAAGGCGGTGGAGCGGCGGTCAGCAATGGCCGCCACAAAGAAGCTGACAGCTGGATAAGATTGTGCTGGAGGAAGAAGGAGAAAGTTCTGAAGCGAAATTTTTTTGGCTGAACTGGGACTATAAGATACAAGTAATATCCTGAAAATCCTGATTTTTTGAAAGATACTTTGTTTCCAGAAGAGATTTACAAGCGGCGAGTGAAAGTGTTTAAAAAAAAAGTTTACTCTCCTTCCACATGGATTTAACAAATGGATATTGAAAATCCTGCTATTTTATAGAAGGTAAAAATTTAAAGCTTCTGTTATAAGTGGGAAGGGAGAGGACAAAAGGAAAATTTTTATTAAGATTTTGTTGGAGGAGATGCCTGGAAGATTTTGAGATTGGAAGTTAATTGCAATAAGACTTTAAAATACAGATTGGGTTTTTTTTTCCCTTGCCAATTGATATTACCCCAGGAAGAAAAAGTGTGAAGGACTTTGTGCTCTGTTTGGATTGTTTGATGACTTTGGGATTTTGGGGAATTGTTTCAAGCTTTGAATTATCTTGGTTGTTTTAAGAAGAAGAAGAAGAGAAAAAAGAAGAAGAAAAGGTTTATAATGGCTTTATCTGTTGATGAACTGAGAGAGGAATATGGTAAAATAAAAAAGAAGGTAAAGACGGTGTGAGAGAAATTTTTCGCTTTTTAGAAATGGCGCTTGCCACTTATCAACAAACACAACAATTAATGGAGGATGAAAGAAGAAGAAGAAGAAGAAGAAGAAGAAGAAGAAGAAGAAGAAGAAGAAGAAGAAGAAGAAGAAGAAGAAGAAGAAGAAGAAGAAGAAGAAGAAGAAGAAGAAGAAGAGGAGAGGAGGAGGAGGAGGAGGAGGAGGAGGAAGGAGGGAGGGGAGGAGGGAGGAGGAGGAGGGGAGGAGGAGGAGGAGGAGGAGGAGGAGGAAGAGAAGAAAGGGAAGAGGAAGAGGAAGGAAGAAGAAGAAGAAGAAAGAAGAAGAAGAAGAAGAAGAAGCCATCTTTAATGAGTCTACGAAGTTGATTAAGAAAGGAAGGAGAAAGAGAGGAAGGAAAAAGGACATAAGACTTAAAAAACATCCAAGAAAGAGAAAAATAAGATGCAAAATCAATACAATGTTAGAAAGCAAAAGAAAAGAGAAATACAACAGAGAGGGGAAGCTAAGGGGGTAAAAAGACCAGATGGGATAAGATAGGAAGGAAGAAGGGGGGGGAAAGCCATAAAGGTATGAAACAAGATGTGAAAAAGAAATCTTTTTTTAGGGATAATGGGTAATGCATAACTTTGTTTCAAAATGTTTCTGCAAGGTACATAAGATAGTATTGTAGTATTTGTATTAGAAATAGAAAATTAGAATTTTATAAGACTTAAGTAAAGATTAAAACATTAAAGGTTTAATAATGATAGATTTTAAGATTTAATAAAATATTAAAAGGAATGTTTAAAATATTTAGTTTAAGTATAGAGTTTAATTGACTATTGTGTGGATGTTTGTATGAACTTATTATTATGGTATTTGTTTTTGCAATAGATAATTGGAATGTTATGAGATTTAATGTTAAATTATATATTTAATTACTTTATGGATTTACTATTTTAGTAAGTAGAATGTACTAAGCAGAATTAGATAGGGAACTAGGTGTTACCTTAAATGTTAATTTAGGGGAGCGATGGAAAGGCATCATACTTCGATTAGTGATTTCAGGAGAAATCTTTTTTTTCTAATATGAATGAGATAAATGGATAATTGGAAAAGAATGGACAAAAGATACAAATATAATGATTTAAATTAAGATGAAATAAATAAAATAGAATTAAGAAGAGTGGAAAGCGGGGAGAAGTTATAATGAAGATATAGAAGGGTAAATAAGATAGGTAATGGCATATAAGTTGAACATGAATTTAATTGAAGTCCATACAAAGAGAGGTAATCCGGGGCCAAGCTACTTTTTAAAAAGAAGTTTTATGTTTTTGTGTTTTGTGTGTGTATGTTTGATTGAGATTTAATAAAACCTTGGGAGAAAGCGAGAAGAATAATTGTAAACAAGGCAGAGGGAAATATGAATATGATGAGTATAAAATGGATAAATATAGAAGAAATGTAATTGAATAAGAGCAAAGAGAAATAATGAGAAATCTGCTAAAAATATTTAAGTGGAAATGGGAGATATTAGAAGTATATTGTATAAAACAATGTTTTATCTGCCTTGTAAAAATTTATAATGGAAAGAGGTTTAATGTCTTTAATGTCTAATGATGCTTTGTTTGTCTTTAAAATTAATAAAATTTATTTCAAAAAAAAAAAAGATGTTGTAATTGGATCCGTAAGATCAATATAATTATAGGCCAGTGGGCAACATTCTTTCCTGGATTTGAGCATCCAGTGGATGACCAGATCCAGACACTCCTGGATGAAACACATTTTCTGGATTCATCATATCAACTGGTGTTTAGGCCTTAGTCCACTGTTCAATGGTCTTTCACGGGGAATAGGGGAAATGAAATGTTGCTCCTCTTGGATCCTTCAATAGCTTCAATTCCACTGACCACATATTCTTCTTGAGAGGTTGCCCCAAGTAATTGAGGAGGAAACACCTTTAAACTCATACCTGGATAGCTATTTCCATTTCTGCTCAATCTTATACCTGTTTGGGTTCCAAAAGTTTCATTTCTCCATATGCTGTTTAACATCTATGTGAAATCACTGAGTGAGATCATTCAGAGATTTAAAGTAAGATGCCATCTGTAACTGAACTCAAACTCATTTTTTTCATCAAATCCATGTGAAGCAGTGAAACTGCAGAAACACAACCTGCTGTCGACTGGATGAGGGTTAACAAACTAAAGATTAAACTAAAGTATGAAATACGTATAGCATAACTCATTAAAATTTGTTAATTAAAACACAATGAAACACCTCAACTAAATAAAAAACAATGGCATCCTAATTGCTTTCATTATATTGGCCCTTTTATCTAGAAAGCTGGTTGAAAAAGCAGTCTTCACCGCTTTCTGAAATGAAATTAAGGAGGGCGCCAACATAAACTTCTTGATAACAAAGTATCCCATTATTACTAAAACCCGAAGCTGTTGAAACCAGCATGACTAAATCTCTTTTAAAATGTCAGTAGATTTAAGTATTTCATTGTGTTTCCTTTTTTGAAAGTAGGATTAGGATGCTGTCAGTTGTGGCTGGATTGCATTTGCATTCAAAATAGTGCTCAGGTAGCACCATTACAGGGTAATCTTAGACATGTCTATTAGAAATAAATCCTAATGAGTTTATTGAAGCATAGTCCATATAGATGCATCTAGGATTGCAATGCAGATATAAAAATTCCATTCACTAAGAGAAATCTAATGAATAGGAATGATGCCCATTGTGGCTGATCAAAAGTAGGGTGGAAGAAATAATGATAAATGGAATCAAAGGTGGACAATAAGGAATTTCCTCTAATCAAAGAAGTTGATCTGGTCACCTTAGCAAATTCTGTCAATTTCATTAACAATTCCTCCATGGTGGATAGTACTAAATCTTTCCATCTTTGTGTATACAATAGTCTTGCTGCAGAAATCACTCATCTCCCCTCTTAGGATCCATCAGTCTTAAAAGGAAAAGTTTTCAGGTTTCAATTCAATATTAATCTTTAAAACCCTGTCTATCAATGTATGCATTTGAATCCATTTTTAAGCTTTTGTCAGCCAAACATGATAGAATGTCCCCTTATATTGTTCACATTTTCAACATAATATTTGGAATGCTTTTATAGTTTCTAAATAATTTGTCTATTGTGGTCTACCAACAATACATCGTTTTATGACAATTCTTTTCAAGATCATAATATAATTTTTGAGTGAGATGGGTGGTTCAGATAAGTAAATAGGAAAGAAAGAAAGCAGAAGGGAAGGGAGGAAGGAAGGAAATTTCAACCCTTTATAACAACATATTTTCCCATATGATCCATATATTATAACCTACATTCTAAGCCCACTTTATCATACATTCTTCAACCTGTTCTTCCATTTCACTTTATATGTTTTAAGCAATTAAATATTATCTTTTTTTGCTCCATACCATAACTCTTTTTATCTACCATAAATCTTTCTGATGCTGTAACTGTAAATGGGAAAATCATTGACATATCCTTGTACCATTAGTTGCTAACTTCATTTAATTTAATATTTACCCTGGGGATTGTCTAATAATTTCTGGTACATTAACCATTTGTTTTTCCTTGATGCTTCACTTCTGTAAAATGCTTCGTGTACTGAGATCCATAGAGGTGTTTTTGGGCACAACCTGGGTTTGTATCTATTCCATGAGCTATGGTGGTGCTGTGGTTAGAATGCAGTATTGCAGGCAAATTCTGCCAACTGCCAGCAGTTCAATTAGCACCGGCTCAAAGTTGACTCAGCCTTCCATCCTTCTGAGGTCAGTAAAATGAGGACCCAGATTATTGAGGGCAATATGCTGACTCTGTAAACCGCTTAGAGAGGGCTGTAAAGCACTGTGAAGCTGTATAGAAGTCTAAGGGCTATTGCTATACTCTCAATATACCATGTGTAATAAAATGGATCAAAAATGATAAGCAACTAGAGTACAGATTTTACCAAAAACCTTCTCTGATCATAATCATGTAAGTTTATAAAAGAAAATCTAATCTTTCCAGATGGAGATTAAATAAAGATGATGGAATTTGCAGAGATGGCTAAATTAATCTCTTTGATTACACAAAAAATAATCTCTATGGTCAACTGGAAACCTCTTATAAACTTTTTGAATGAAACAGAAAAAATGTACTTATGATTTGTGGTTTTGATAATAAAAAAAGTGAAGTTATTCTATAATCAGAATAAGACATACTTTTGTAAGTGTACTTATATTTGCTGCAAAGGAAATTGGAAGCTACTTTCTATTCTTTCTTTTCATTTTTTATTTCTGCAGTTCGTGCATACTTGCTTGTGTTATTTATTTGCATTAATTTGTATTAATTACATTTGTATAGCCACTCATCATATCAAAAGAGATTTGGTGTGGCATAATCAAACAAAAACAACAGATATAAAAATATAGAAATCTACATTAAGAAATAAATAATATAAAAAGAAACAGTCAAAGAGAGGACAAAAATGACCATCTCAGCATTAATGCCATCTAAGCAAATCTCCAGTTAGCTGGGATATCCAGGCCTGATAAGATAACCAGGTCTCAAGGGTCTTCCAAAATAACAAAAGGGATAGAGCTGAAGTCTCTGGATAATCTTCAAGGGCAGCTTCATGCACAGCACACTGCAGTAGTCCAATGTGGAGATGACAAGGACATGGCAAGGCCTGGTGATCCAGGGTACAACTGCTGCACAAGACAAAGCTTTGCAAAGGCCCACTTAGCAACGACTGCCACATGCCCACTAAGCAGGAGTCTAGAAGGACTCCTATTTTGGATTTGTCTGGGGCAATGCAACCTTATCCGGTGCCCAAGATGGAATGGTCCTGAAATCAGTTGGCCCAAAAATCCAGAGTCATTGTTTTGCAAGGGTTCAACTGAAGCCTATTGTTCCCCACCCAAATATTCACAGCCTCCAGATACCGGTAAGATATTCAGCACATTGCTTAATTTGTTTTGTAAAAAATATATATCTAAAAAAAAGGCTGCTAGGCAATGCTAACAGTAGACAAAATCCAGTGGGGTAAATACACAGCTAAGAAATATAGGTAACCTAATAGCTAATGAAGAGCTATTATTGTGTCAATGTTTAAAAAAGTGCCTACTATACCAGATACACAGACACATATGATATATTAAGTACTGTTTTAAACATGCTCAAAGTCAAGTTTTACGCCACTTCCCTTCTGAATTTCTCCCATTGTTAAACAAAAGTTTGGGCACAGGAATTTGGAAGCGCAGGAATTTTCCAACTATTAATTTCCGAAGTCAGAATTATAAGGAAATCTTAAAAGAGATAAAAAACAAGTTTGCCTTTTGAAGAAGTTAACAGATGATGGACCTCCCAAACAATGATGAAGGATTGAAGTAAAGCAGCTGTCCCCTACCTTTCCAACTCTGCAGAGCGCCGCTGGCAGCGGTGAGAAGAAAGAGGGGGTGGTTTTGCGTCAGTGATAGGATTCAATTTTTTTTACTACCGGTTCTGTGGGCATGGCTTGATTGGAGTGGCATGGCGGGCGTGGCAAGGGAAAGATACTGTAAAATCTCCATTCCCTCCCCACTCCTAGGGGAAGGTTACTGCAAAATCCCATTCCCTTCCCACCCCACTAACCTGCTTTCCAGCTCTGTTCTCCTGTGCAGGGCAACCAAAGAAGACCCAGCCAATCAGCTGGGACTTGGAAGGCAGAGAATAGATGGGGGCGGGGCCAGTCAGAGGTGGTATTTGCTGGTTCTCCGAACTACTCAAAATCTTCACTACCGTTTCTCCAGAACTGGTCAGAACCTGCTGAATACCACCTCTGTTTTACATGTGCACCACTTGTGCAAATGCAGCTTTGCAGGCTCGCATGCTTGCCTGTTGCTTGCATGGCCCAGTTCTCAACAGGCCATGATCCGGTACCAGCCCACAAACCAAGGGCTGGAGATCTCTGAAATAAAGTATTAATCCTGGCTCTCCCCCTTTGTGTGCTCATGGTATTCTATAGTGCAATGCTTGGACAGAGATCAGTGGCTGGTATCTATTGGGAAGCATATATACTTCTTTTCTGCTCCCGGGTAGTTGTGGGAAAAAAAGGTTGCATTTTTGTTTTCAACCAAACCACAATACTGTGCAAATCTCCATAGCTACAAGTTTTCTCTTTCCTTTTATGTAGAGCTTCTGCCTCACAGACCTTGATGCTGAGATAGTTTGGCATATGATTGCTTACAAATTATTCCACTTTTTAATGAATAACATAATTGTGAAGATAAGTGAAATGCTTGGTTATTACCTAGAAAGCAATGCCTATGGGGGCCTGCAGGTTTCAGCAAGGAATATTACACAACTATATAAAACAAAGGATAATATTTATTAGTTGTATGTCTTGCCTTTCTCATCAAAATGGCTGGCGACATATTAATCTGCCTTCTGAGTAAGAAGGACCATGACTGACTCATCTGGATTAATCATCCATTTGCCTTCCTTCCTCAAGGACTTGCTAGTTTCCTTTGATTTCACTCCTCCAGATTTTTAGCCCCAGGTGAAAAAGACTTATTCCCAGATAGCTCACACTGAAAAGGAAGGGAATACCTTGTCTGTGAATTTCTCAAGACTAGTATGATTTTCATAGTAGACCTGCAGCCTGGCTATTTAATGGGGCTACAAATCTGGATTGCAACAATGCACATAATTAATAGAGGATGGCAGCACAAATCAGGAAATTCTCTTTTTTACTATCTCATGGTAGATCAGGTAACAATAGCAATAGCACTAAGATTTATACACAGTGCTTCACAGCCCTCTCTAAGTGATTTGTAGAGTCAACATATTGCCCCCAACAATCTGGGTTCTCATTTTACCCACCTTGGAAGGATGGAAGGCTTAGCCTGGTGAGATTCGAACTGCCAAATTGCAGGCAGCTGGCTGCTGCAGAAGTAGCCTGCAGTACTGCACTCTAACCACTGTGCCACCAAGGCTCATAGGTAGCCATATTACTCAAAACTAACTGAAAAGGTTAGAACAATTTTCTGATATTGTATGTTCTTTTAAAATAAGATTCAGCAATGAATATGCAATACAAATACAAATCAAATAAAGTCACACTTAATTACATTAGCTTAATAAAAAGTGGTTGAAATTAAATAGAGTTCCCACCCATATCTAAAAATCCCAATTTTTACCATATCTTCAGCATATCTAGATGTTCTAATAGGGGTGAATTACATCTGAAAGTTTAGAAAACTGCTGCCATTAAATATCTGTATATTATCAGAGAACAGTGATTCAACAGTTAATATAGCTTGTCACCAAATCATGTGAAGTTGCCACATCAAGTGACATTATAAAAAGTATGCAATATAATCTTAAGAGTATATTATTGTTCTTTCATGGAATATGACATTAAACACATATGACAAAGAAGTCTGGATATACTATACTGATGAATGTGTACTGAGGCGTACTGCAGTCACATCTTACATTGCAGATTCCCATTATGTGACTATCTTCTCAATTTTATGCTTAGGTGCAAAAGGAATCTTTGTTATCTCTCCATAAAAGGTATGAATATATTTCACATAAAAACATAGTAAAGAGTAGTTGGCCTGGCCATCCTAAATTCACGGTTTGTTTTCTCAGTGCTTTTAAATGATTGACATTTTTGTGGTTCAATCATTCCAGAAACTAAGGTTGGTTTTTATTCATATTGCCTAGTATATTATTTTGGAAGCTACCTCTTTGGGTTTTCATGCAGATATTCAATCAGAAGGTACAACTTTACATTTGGAGAACAGAACTATATCTAGCAATACTTACACAGCCATAAAAAAAGCCTCCTTCACTTCTCATAATGTGATAAGCTTGATGAGATATCATTAGCATTGGAAATAAATTTAAAAATCAGAACTGTTCTAATATGCACTGTTATTAATTCTCTCTTTCTTGGCCATCAGCTAACAAGTAGCAGACTTTTCCCCATGTCAGTCTCCTGTCTGTCATCAAAAGCAATAGCCATGACAGAATAATTAATGCAAAATAATTATCTGGTTGGTAAAAGGATAGCTTAATTAAGATTTTCATTCTCAATCCATTTATTTCATAAAAGCCCCACTGAAATAATTTTTGACTACTCTTGAGGCAATTGATTATGCTTTATCCCTGTTTAAGCAAATTCACATTTCCCACAAGAAATAAAATGAAATATTGACATAGGTGATTGCTTTACAATATAGTGTTTAAATGGCCATCCAGGATCAACTGTGTTTAAGCTATTTGGCAGTTTCTTTTACAAATAATTCTTTGGGCATGCTTAAATAATTAAAAAATGGATGAGAAAGGATAAATGAACAATTTCAATTCCTAACAAATCTTCCAACACATGATTATATTTTGCCTTTCCCCGTTACAGTGATATAAATTGTGCAAGCAAATCTGCTGCTTAATGTGCTACTAAATACACATATTCAGAAGTGTAATCCTGACAAAGCCAACTATTTTAATAAAGATTTGAAAAACTTTAACCATTAACAGAAACTGGAAGAAAACTCACTAAATATTAAATTAAATGCCACCAGACTCAAAATTCTAGACCTAGACCTAGAAAACCTAGAAATACGCCGCCTTCGGTCCGATCTAAGTATAGTATATAAAATCATACATTGCAATGTCCTACCTGTCAATGAATACTTCAGCTTCAACCATAACAATACAAGAGCACACAACAGATACAAACTTAAGGTTAATCGCACCAAACTTGATTGCAGGAAATACGACTTCAGCAACAAAGTGGTAAATGTCTGGAATACTCTACCTGACTGTGGTTTTTTTTCCCCAAACCCCAAAAACTTTAACCTTAGACTGTCTACTATTGACCTCACCCCTTTCCTAAGAGGTCTGTAGGGGGCGTGCATAAGCGCACCAACGTGTCTACCATCCCTGTCCTATTGTTTCTTTTATATTTTTTTTTATTTTTCTTATAAGTGTCCATATATTCATAACTATGTTTTTACTTATACCTATTATCTTGTAAGCAACTGACAAATAAATAAAAAAAAATAACAGTGTGGCAAAAGTATGTGAATCTCTAGGTTTATCAGTTCATTTGAAAGGGAGTCAATCTAATTTCAACCAATGGAATGACAATCCAGTGTGAGTGTGGGAAATGGCTGCTGCTGGGTGTGGGAAAGAACAAGGGCTTCAAGCACAAAAATGAAGATCATATGACTGAAGCACCAAAACAGCTGCCGCCAATAGCACTGAACCAGCCAGAAGTTTGCCAGATTTCATTTCCTTGGGAGTCATGAATCTTGGATTTTGGACACATTGTATAAATTAGCCCATTTGAGGTACATAGGTTCAAAAACTTTAATTTGCCCAATTAAAGGTCATGAGAAGGGTTTTAGAACGATATAGATTAAAAATGTGGAATAAATACAAATGAATTAAGTCCAGATCTATCACCCCTTGCTTTAATTATCTGATCAATGAAGTGGCAATAACCTATACAGACTGGAAAATTTTAAGTTTAAAAAATAAATGTGAAATCTTTCAAGACTCTGTCCTTGAAATTGTCAGAAATAGTTTGCTGGCTCCAATATCTTCAAATGATTTTTTTTTAAATTCAAAGGTAATTAAAAACGACAACATTGAATACTCAGAGACTTGAGAAAATTTGGAAATTTTATATGACAAAAATTCAGAATATCTGTTGGGCCTTATTTATACATTATTACTGAAATGCAATTCAGAAATTAACAAATCAAATATATGATTAAATGGATGCAGAATATGAAGATTGATATGCAACAATGGAAAAGCCAGTAGAAGATAAATATGAAATTTGATGCAAATATTGTATTTAGAGAAAATGTATACAAGATGGTTTTTTTTAACCAATATATCAATTAATGTTTCCTACTGAAAACTGCAGACAATTCCTCATTTAGATGAATGGCAGGCAAACCTACAGGAATAGGCATCAATGTCCAAAATAGCTTCATATTAAAAGCCTTATGATACATTTAACCTGGAAAGCATATATGGGCTACAACTCTGCACACAAACCCATACTCATCCAAAGTTTGGGTATTTCTTAAAATAAGGCAATACTCTTTTTTGGAAGTAAGCAATGCTGAATAACCTGGATACCAAAATGATATATATAAAACACAATTTATATGTACTAATATTAATAATATTTGTAATTCAGGGTTGAAATGGTGGGTCTTTGTTGCTCTCTGAACTTGCTTGTTTTCTTTGCATTTGCAAACAGAACTCAACACTCCTTACTAGCATTGATAATGTTACCTAGTTAGGGCAATGAAATGTCTGCAAGTAAACAAGCAAGCTCAGAGAGCACCAAGGACTCCTCACAATTTACATGTCATTTGAAAATTAACACAGATCAGTGATTCAAAATAGTAATACTATGTGAGTTAGTATCATCCCTTCGAAGCAGGCAAGGTCAAGAAGCAGGAATTTCTGGAATGTTCTTTATTGTTGCTGGGTATTATAACAGCACTTTCTCTCCACCACATTATATACAAACAAAATCAAGGCAGGGATATTTTGAGTTTCTGTTTCACACTTTCTTCTTTCCCAGAACTGTGTAACGGTTAACAACTTCGCTCATCCCTTTCTCCTTCCCAGGGCCAGGTCTACATTCTATTGTATCACTTGGCTGACAGAATTACTACCATGGGTGAAGGTGCACTTGGCGGTTTGTCAAGGTCAATGAGCAAATCTGGCAGAGAAGATCTACACAAACATAGTTTTTGACATCTGCTCTCATCTTGGTCCTCCTGTGCAAGAGACGCAATTCTTTGAACATTGTCCCGGGTCTGGCAGTTATAATGTTGTGGGAGAATTGCACTATTTCTTCCCTGAAATAAAGTGGTGTGTACAAATGTATTACTATATGTACAAAGTGTTAACTGTTGTACATTACCTATACTTTATTCACAGAGAAATGAAAACAATCAGTATGTGTGTGTGGGTGGGGAGGAGACTCCATACAGGCTATCTATTCATGCCCTGACATTTGGGCTCTGTTGTAATCAAACCTGATTTAACATTGTCTCCCAAATCCTACTGTCTCTGGAGACTCCTTTTTGAAGGCAAGGGTAACATTGCCTGACCTCAAGATCCTGAGGGGAGGAGTGGTCAAGAAATCACATATTCAGACATGCATGGGTGTGAGGGTGAACATTCATTCTCCAAGCTTGCGGGTTGGTTTCTGAACCTTTCTGTTATCAACCTAGGTAACATCTTCAGTGGAGTTTATAGGATCTTAGTGTCAGTGTTCTGTTTATAAGGGCTTCTTGTAATGGGTCAGGTGTGGGTGTGTCAAGTGAGGATCTTGTGATGGGGAGGTTACATCCGGTGAGGGTCATTGGGAGGTGAAGTGCTAGGGGAGGGGGCTTGGAGTGGTTGAATGCATGGGTGCTTATCTAGCAGCTTTTCTACAAATCAGAATCCCAGGTTATAAAAAATGAAGCAGGGAAAAAATTCCATAGCTAAATCCAACATTGAATGAGGCTTTGCTCTTTCCGTAGGTGCTTCCAAATTCTTGTGATCTGACTCTACCTGGATTGCTCTAAGGTGAACTTTCTCCATGGAGAAATGGCTCAGCTATTACAGTGCTGCTTTTATTGCTAACAGCTCTTAACTGAAGATATTGTCCTGTTTCAGGTTTCAAACTGGCTCACTCTCCCCCCCTCACATACACTTTCTAGGTGATAATAGTAATTCAGTCAAGCCTGAGTAGATAAATGACAAATGAAGAAAGGAGGGTAAATCAAAATAGAGTCTCTTGGAAAAAAAAAAGCTTGCCAGTTTAGTTTTGCTTTCAGCAGGAATAAGCAGAAGAGAAGTAAAATTCCAGCCAGAGAAAATTCCAGTACAGAGAATCAAGCCAGGTTTGTCAGCCAGTTCCAAAAGTCAGAATTACAGCATTTTTACATAAGCATGATACTGTATACATAGTATCTAGTAAGATGGCATGATGGCTTTCAGTGAGGGAAATTGCCCATAGGACTGCTCCATCCTTCAGCAGGTTGAGAATGAACGTTACCTTGGTTTAATCATATATTCCATTGAACTGCCAACCAGGAACAATTCAAATGATAGGCTTCCAGGAAATCAAAGTAACAATGGTTGTGAAGCTAGTCCTAGGTGCTGTACTAAGTACTTCATGGCATTGTGCAGGTTCATTATCTGTGTAGGTATCTGCTCTTGATAACTGAAGAACCTTACTGCTTACTCTGCATGCAATACAGAGGATCGATAATCATGGTTTAGTTTTAGGGTTCTGTGTCTGATGCCTCTCTAAAGAGAGTAGGAGGCTTTGAAGATTGATCTTAGTCTTTCAATGCAAGTACCGTCAAGAAATAGGAACAGCAAGAGTTTCAGGAATGCTCTTTGCTGTTTTAGATCTATCTATCTATCTATCTATCTATCTATCTATCTATCTATCTATCTATCTATCTATCTCTTGAAAGCTTATAATTCTGTTTTTCTACCACACATTGTAACAAACAACATCAAGGACAAGCTATTCCAAATTCCTTTCTCACATTTTCCCCCCAGGATTGATCTTCTTTGAACTTCCTTCCTTAATGGTTCATTCTTCCGTTCCTCGTTCCATCAGTTAGCAATTATATTGAAAATTACATGTTTTTTCCTGAGTTTCAAAGCAATTACATTAAATAACTGCTTATTAATGGCTAACTGTCTCCAATGTTGGTCAACATCTTATTCCTCATTAGCCAATTTTTATGTTACTTACATGGGATATAGAAAACTGAATGCAATCCTGCTTTATTTCATACAGGAAGACCTTGACGTGTCTCTTTTGAAAAACGGTTATCACTTGACACATAGAAAATGGCAAAACTTGATTACTTGGTCTGGTCCCTCTAAATATCAGAATCCGCTCATCAGTCCTTGGAAGGTGTTTTATCAATTCAGGAGAGCTACATGAGAAAAACCTAGTTTGTGCTGAACAAGAAATTAGAATGCCATGAATATGTTTTGTAAATAATAAGCATTTCCAAATATTGTCACTATTTGTTGGAATATTTGAAGCAAGCGAGTTCTGTACTGGGTTATCAGATGAACAAACTGTATGAAAATTGGTGTCTTGCATGCATCACAATTTTTTTAAAAAAAAGCCTTTGCTTGATTCTTCCCTTGATCCAACTCTTTGCCAACTGCCTTAATAATTGCCTATAAATAGCTTTTGTGTTTATTGTATTTATAATGTAATTTGCCTTCTGCTAAGAAAGGGGAAGAATAGCAAAGGGGAGGACCTGGCTGTAGAAAGCATTGGAATAATAGTGCTGTTATTTTTCAATATATTTTGATAAAAATGGCCACTAAATCTTCCTCAACTTTTCTGCAAGGAACAAATAAGCATCAAAGCCAAATCTTTTCCCAGGTTGTTTAAAAACCACCCAGAGAAGAATTTGTGGCTCTTTTTTCTAATGGCCGCATTTTTCCCATGTCAGAAGTTTTCAGGGGGTTTATGTTCTCTATTTTCTCTTTCCCAAAGAGTTTTGTATGCTAAATGCAGTTTGCTTTGAAAAGAGAGAGAAACTATGGTAGAAGGATTGAAAAACATAACAAGGTGGCATACACAGTTCTAAAGTGTTTGGATTGCTGGTAACTAGAACTGTTGTTTTTCTTTCTGCTATCTTACAGTACATTTTATATTTAAAAAGTAGACTGCAAACAAAAATAACGGCAACATAACTAGCAACAATGCTGCAAACAATATTCAAAGGGACAACCAGAGAGAAGCTGTTGGTCTTGCCTGAGGGAACCACGCAAGATGGAGACCCATCGCTACCTGCCTATTTTCCCCTCCTGCAATAATGTCTCCTCTGTCACCACACACTCTCCTGTTCTGACCTATCCCATTCTGGTCTGCCAGCCTCCTTTTCGCCAAGTGGCTGTTAACAGCTACTAAACTACTTTTTCCTTCCATTGCTTGCACATGTGGCTGGTTTTATAATATAGTGTGCTGGCTTAGGTCCATTTTTTGCCCTCCAGCCTTGACTAAGGCGGCCTGCTTACTATTTGTTGACTATTGTCAGCCATATTTGGTAAACCAGACCAAGAAATCAACTCCACAGCAAGGCTGAGATTTCTTCTGTTAAGTTTGGCTTTAATAACAGAGTTCTGTAAGTCTGATTTCACTGTACTCCATCCTTCTTATACTCCAGTGGATTGGGGCGGGGGGGGGCGGTATCTGTCTTAGCTGCTTCCAAATGTTATCTGGACATTTTGAATTTAGGAAATGATTAACTTCATATCACCTTGACAATGGAGCTTGGGCATCTCTGCCAAGATCATCTACAAGCTCTTTAGCATGCATGCACACGCTCACATGCATACATGGGAGAAAGGAGAGGGTAGCCAGAGCATATTGGCTTGCTACCAGTTGCCACTTATTTACTTTTGCTTTCCATACATCTCCCTTTAAAAACAAATACCTCAGTGGGAGAGTTTGAAGAAGAGCAAAACAAGATACATCAAGGACAACTGACACCAGAAGATGAAAGCCAGTGAATGTACCTAAATATGAGCAAGGACAACTAGCAGTCTAATTTTTTGTACTAAGGTATATTCCTAGAGTAGCCTTCCGCAAAACGTAGGACTACATACCCAGAACAAATTGGGTAAGCTTCTCTTCTGGTACAAATCCCATCCCTCTACCTCAGTGGATTTACTGTAATTAGAATCTCCGTTAAGCTCTCCTGCTGGACAGCTTTAAAGGGAGATTGTTTCTTCCATGGTGGAAAAAGCAGCACACCGATTGTGCAGCGCACTGATCCCCTTCCAACTGCTGTACGCAAATGGATATACTTCACTTTACGCGTGGGAAGCAATTTAACTAGCCTTGCTGCAGAAGCACATTTAAAAGACTGTTGTTGGGATGGAGTGGGGTGGTGGTTGAAAAGACTAAAGATTCCTCCCATATCAGGGATGGGCAGAAAGCCTATTGCCGAAGAGGTGTAGCTTAACAGCAGGGGGATCTGATTGACCCCACAAGCCCTAAGCTCTGCTCTTGAGTCTAGAGGACCATTGGGCATTTCCAATGCTTTCCAGTTCTGTTTCCACTTTTCAGTACATAAAAAATAAAGGTTTTTTTTTTAACGTGATTAACACCTTCCTCGTAATTAGTTAGATCTCATAAGAAAACTATTAAATGGATCGGCAGCTCCTGTTGGTGAATAACTTTGGTAACCAAAGCTTATGCAAATATAAATATAATTCCTTCATGACTATTCTTAAGGGAAATTATAAGACTTGGTCAAATAACTATGGGAGAATGGCAGGGGGAAGAATGTAAGCCTCTCAAACAATGTAAGTCCAATAGTCCTTAGCGTCCATATTATCTGAAAATGGCAGAAGAGAAACCAATGGACATCTTCATAGAATAGGGGAAGAAAATTAAGATTTACTCCAACTGGAATTAAAGGTATGAACCAAGCATGAAAAGCATGATACAGAATTTGAATATTTTCTTTGGTTAAGTCTAGTAATTAGATCAGGAATTGACTGCCTCTTGAAAATATTCTAACAATTAATCCATTACAGTGTAGATTATTATTAGAAATAATAAAACATTGAATTCTGAAATAGAAAAGGGATGGGTAACTTTTCATTATGGAAACTAAAAAAATAACACTATTTGCTATCCACAAGCATGGAAACTGGCCTTCCAAAATGGATGCAAAAATGCTTTGATTCATGATCACCAATGCTCACAACTGCCTGGAAAAAATATTAATGTATCATTGATGAACAAAAAAACCCCACATGCCTCAACTCCATCAGATAAGACCTGACACACAATCCACAGGAATGCCAACAAAATAAAAAACCAAAAATGCAGCTCACTAAAAGACAAATAGGCTGAAAAACAGCTTCTATCCCAGGGCAGTAACTCTATTGAATTCTGCTGTATAGTGCAATATTAATGCAATATCAGGGGTTTTCAATTCAATGTATAGAATGTGAAGGATGTGTGTTTGTGTTTATTTTCATAGTATTTATGAAAATGGTATTTAATTTCATTGTACGAGGTACAATGGCAATAAACTAAACTAAACTACAAGAGAAACACAATACCATCACCCCTAAATCACAAGACAACAATTCAGAACTATCAAACATCAAAAATCTATCCAGCAGACCTCTATCTGATGATGAAAAGACCATCCTCAATTTCAGCTACAAAGATGCTGACCTCATTGAATTTCTTGACAATCTCAAATCCATTCTAAAACGCGCCATTGGACCAAGAAACACAAAAAGATATCAGACAAAGAATCATTCCCAAAGTGCAATGCAGCAGACAAAACAAAACACTCAGCCAAAAAAGAGAGCACTAAAGTCACTAAAACAAGACAAAGGCATTGTCATTCTACTGGCAGACAAAGGCAGACTGATGGTAATAATGGATAAAACTGACTAACACCACTAGATAGAAAGCACATGCAACTGAAAGACTCCTCCACACCCAGGTACTACAGACCCCCCAAAATACACAAGAATGGGACCCCCTTACTCCCAATTGTGTCTCTACCTGGAACACCGACATAAAAACTAGCAAAACGCCTGCAGAGGAAACTCAGACACCTGGTCAACAACTCAACCCATTCAATAAACTCCCCAGAACAATTTCTCTAATGCATCAAACACACCAAGATCAACAAGGAAAAAATCATGGTCCCCCTTCAACGTCACCACTATCTTCACCTCAATTGACATCAATCTGGCTAAACAAATCATATAACACCAACTCACTAAACAGCATGCCCACAAAGATGATGCCACCACAGAAAACTCCATGTCCACAGAAATCATCATAAAACTCCTGGATCTATGCCTCAACACATACTTCAAGTTCAATGGGAAAATCTATAAGCAAGTACAAGGTACCCCGATGGGATCACCCATATCAGACCTAATAGCAGACACTACACCAAACAGCACTAGTTCTATTGGAACAATGCAAAAATCATTGGCCACGCTAACACCCACCACGCTTATGAGTTCATCAAAACCTGCCACTCCACAAGTAATTCCATCAACAGACCCACTGACCTACAAACACCCTATGAACTCTTCAGAATCCAAATTAACTGCACAGGCAACCATAGACAGCACCGACCCTCAGCCAACCCATTCAAGTCCTCCCAACCAGCACTTCATCTTCTGGTGACCCTCATCTGATGTAACCTCCCCATCCTAAGACCCATCACAAAACTCTCAATGATGACTCACATCTGACCCATCATAAGACTCATTAGAAGACCCTCACTTGACACACCTATGCCTGACCCATCACAAGATCTACTGAACACACAAAGCCCTAATAAACAGAAGAACACTGACACTGACATCCCATAAACTCTGCTGAAGATGTTACCTAGCCTGGTAACAAAATGTTCAGAAACCAACCCACAAGTTTGGAGAATGAACCTTCACCCTCATTCTACACTCGACCTGCAGATATTTGGCACTATTGCAAATAACACTATATTTGTCTTAGCACAATTTATGATTCAAACAGATTAACATATAGTGACCACATGTACTTTAAAAAAAATCCCATTTCATTTTTTTCAGAAAGGAAACCAGCATAAATAGAACTAGAACAGGGATGTCAAACTCAATTTCATTGAGGGCCGCATCAGGGCTGTGGTTGACTTTGGTGAGTGGCTGACAGGGTGGGTATGGCCAACTAAAATACTGGTATGTTTCCTCTTCATATTGAATAGACTGGGCTGAAGCCATGCTGGCCTAATTGGGTAGACTGGGCTGAAGCTTCGCTGGCCTGATCTTTCCTCTCTGCATTGGGTAGACTGGGCCAAAGCGACATGAGTAGACAGGGCCGAAGTGACATGGGTAGACTGGGATGGCCACGTAGGCCAGATCCAACCACATTGTGGGCCGGATTCGGCCCGCAGGCCTTGAATTTGACACCCCTGAACTAGAAAGAATGTACATAATTCTTCCAGACAAACCATAATAGGAGTCAGAATCTATTTTGTATACTCATCTTCCTTTAATGATTTTGTAATGGTTTTTCACTAATTGTCTGTGTTTCTGACAATAATATGCTTTCTTTTTTCTGATAAAGCAGTATTAAAAATGTTCACAAGCCTAAATGTCTGAGGGCTTGTCTTATCAGGAAGTGCAATTCCTCTAAGGCTTTTACTGATATCATTTTATGAATTTTACTAATCTACGATGTTACCTATGTGTGTTTTAGTTGGAAAAAAAGCATGTGCCGACTGGAAGATATCTAGCTTTCAATCGTGTTTTTAAATAAAGCATACAATTAATTTTTCCAAATGATTCTTCTGCATTCTCTACCTAGATCTTGGCTTTGGAGCCACTTAATAAAACTAATGCATCAGCGAGCAAAGTGCATGCAGTTTTGCAATCTCGTGGTTTCAAAATGTTGTTCTGTGCACCTGAGTGGAAAAATCAATTATTTAAGAGTCAAGAGCTAGAAGAGACTCTTCAGAGAGTGAGCAAGGGAGTGTGTTTGTGTGTGGGGGTAGTGGAATCAATAATGAAAACAAAAACCCTACAAATGTGTCCCTTGATATCAGCTGAAAGGCTAACTAAGACGAATAACTAGATTTAGTATTCTGAAGAAAGTAGTTTAGGAAATATTAAGCTATGTGTGTCAAACCATTCATATCAGGCTCCTGGCCCCCAAATTCCTGCCATGCTTTGTCTGCATTTCTTGGCCTCTGTATTTAATGAAACAAGGTTAAGAAAACAGAAATGGACTTACAGATTATTAATTACCATCTACAACATCTGTAATATTATCTCACGAGGAACATTGATAATGTCTATTTAAAATAAATAAATAAATCTGGAACAGGATGCTTTAGTTAAGGCATCTGTGAATTTTAACAACACTCCTCAAAATTGATATATAAATGTAATTTTTATCATTTTAAGAAAGCATAGTGCTAGGATGGAAATGACGAATATTCTTTGATGGAATTTGCAGCAAATCTTGAAATTCAATGAAAAAGAGCTTAACAGTTTTAAATAATCATAAATGATGTATATGAAATTGAACAAAACCTATTCTGATGTTCTGCCACATAAACTATACTCTTACACTCTGATTCTTAACTATGCTGTGCTTATTAGCCTGCTTCATAAGGCCACTACATTGTATCACTTATTTAGATAGACAGAACTCTAATGCATTAAAAAGTTAAGTAATTTGTCTATTTATAATCTAATTTATGCAACCGTGAATAATTTTATTTGACTTCCATTTCCCCGATTGACTGATGCCAAATAATCTGCCTGGTTTTTAAATGATGGGGGGGGGGGGAGTCATATCAATAAACCAAATTGATGTATCTAAAAGTGCATGAACACAACATCATTTTATTTAGCAATAGTGATATGGATAATGCTATATGTTTGTAAAGCACAAAGCCATGCTTTATTCACCAATGCGGTGTCTGTATTACTCACCAAGTGGAATTAAAAACTGCACTACAGTTACCATGACAACCAGCTGTCTGCAACATACAGCATCAGTTTGGATTTGTGCAAACCATTTCTAACAAAGATTAAAGTCAACAAATTCAGTCTCACCCTGAGGTAAAACCTGGCTTAAGAACAAACAAATACAATTATAAAACTGAACTGATTTCAATTCCACATATTTTTCTTTTGTTTATTGTGATTATGGGTTTCTCTTGCATGGGTAATGACTTTGATCATAAACTTATGGGTAAAACCAACATGACAACCAATTAAACAAATAATCCAGGTTGAGTGAAAACCAATTCAGGATCCAATCATTTCCAAGTATAATAAAGGCGTCTCACAAACTTTAATCCTTAACCCACGAATCATATTATAATAGAAGCTGTATATTAAGTGGAGATAGATGTGCAACACCAATATTCACAACTTTGTTTTATGTCCACGTGATTAAAAAACAAAGTATACTTGTGAAAGAAGGTGCTGTTTATTCTGCTTTTCTTTTTTCTTTTTAGAAATTTGCAAATTAGCTGCTAAACTGAAGAATAAAGCACCGTACAACTAAATGAATAATTTAGAGCAAACTTGTTAGGAAAAGTCAACAAGTCCAATATATCACATAGTAATATTTATAATCTAATTACGTTGTAAAATACGATATAGATTTTTTTTCACAAAGTCAGAATATTATTATGCACTAGAAGAAAATCCAGTACTACTACTTTCTTTACTATCTTTTCAAAAGAGAAGACAACAAAGGGAATAAGAGGGCTAAATTCATGTGCCAATCTCCTACAACCTACAGTACATGATTCTATGCTTTGAAAATTATTCAAAAAGATGCTTTGGGAGAGACACTGTATGCCACCTTGAGCTCCTAAAGGAAAAATGGGAGACAGACAAACAGAGAGATCTGATTTGAAAAATAAGATTTCTTTTCAGACAAAGATTATTGCCACCTCAATTTGTTTAATGCAAATACCAACATCTGCTGTCTACTTTGCCTTTTTTTAGTTTAAAAGTTTTTTCTTTAGTTAAAGAAAACAACAGCAAAATCTCAGTTTAACAGTGTTTGCATAACACAACCTAAAATACAATATTTACTTTAAAAGGAAATGTGCATTCTTATATATACATTAATTATAAGATACTTTGAATTTAAGATGAATCTCCATGCTCCACATGGAAAAAATATACCTGTATTTGTGTGCCTGTATGGATGCATGCATATATGTAAACTACTCAACAAGAAAAACAAGAACAAATAAATTAAATAGCTTTGAATGATCAACACTATCGCAAAATGTCTATGAATAATCAAAGAGAAAAAAAGGCATGAAAATAATTTACAAACAGAATACTCCAAAAGCACACGGATAATTTCTCTGAAAATCACCTTCTTTTTTTGTAAGAAGAAAGAAAAGCTTACCCCAAAATTGAAAAACAATATATATCAATAGCACAAATCAAAATTATTTTCCATCCAGATAGTGACATTCTCCTCTTGCCAGAAAACTAGCTGCTAATACTGTTGGAAATAGGCACAAGAACAAGGATGGCATGACTACTGATCATAATGTCCAAATAAGATAGTCAAACAAATTTGATAAAATATTTTCTAATTTTTTTATTTCCATTAGCCCCCCAATTTAAACAATGTTTATGTAATTTAGAGTCCCAGCATTACAGTCTAGATATTTCCCCTACTAGCTAGTTAGAGAACTATCTTAAAGCCTTACAAACACTGGTTTGATAAAGAATAAATAAAAAACTAAAATTAGTTATATTCTATAGGTTTTAAAGGAATTGTGGCCACCATCTTTAATATGACTTTTACAAATTAAATATAACATTATTGGATCCTTTAATAATTACAAATTGAAACCTGGGGGAAGTTTGGTACAATCAGTTAAATAGAAAAATCACTTTTGCCTCTTGGCAGTTGATTGCCAAGTCAACATCACAAGTCAATGCCAAAGCACAATATACAATTCTTCCTGCTAAATTGGTTGAATGTTTTAACAATCTTTTTAGTGTTAAATGAGTCTTGTCACCTCTATCCTCAAGTTAACTGTAAATTCTTTCTTGAGTGGCCTCTCATTGAAAACTTCCAAAGTCATAGTCCTACTAAGAAATGGAAAGACAGCCAATGGATATATGATTCCAGCAGAACTAATAAAATCTAATATACAGCAGTAATCTCCTATGATGGTTTCCGTCTTCACACATACTGACTACATATATGACCAAAAGTGGTTCTGTTCTATCATAATCCCAATCTTTAAGTGATCAATATAATTCTGCTGACTTCTGTCCAATAAATCCCTTAAGTAATTTTAATAAATTATGTAGCAAATATCATCATAAATGCCAGGTGCAAAAAGTCAGAGCTATATGTGAAGTTCCAATTAAACTGATTGATTGCTTATGCCTATTCAGATGAATCTTCTCAATTAATAGTTAATACCTGCTTGGAATTAATAAGGGTCAACAGAATTCAAGGGAGATTGGTCTTTGACCACTTGTGGCTATGTAGGGATTCCAGGCTGATCTCTCTTTTTACTCCACCGCCAGATTCTGCCACTTCTTCTCTACAATGAGATGCTTACTGATTGATTAGAGCAATAACCAATATTAGCTGATGAACAAGTAGACTTCGGAACAGGACAATGAACTGTAAAAAAATATATTAGTCCAAATCAATTGGTGGGAATGAATATATTTCTTTCAATGTTGAGATTCCCTTTTTGTTGTTTTGATTTGATCTCAAAAGAGATTGTGTTGGAAAACCTTAAATAAATATATGTGTTACTTTCTTATATTAATCTTAATGCAATGATAATTAAGAAAGAAATCAAATAAGCAACAAGTGGCTTCTTTCAGTTAAATAAACTTGAATTTCAATCCCTTTTAATCATTATATCAACTCTTAAGTCAAGCCCTAACAGAAAGTTAAATCAATTTAACAAATTAATCAAAGTCTATTTTGCTTTACACAGATGATGTGTTTATCCTCTCCCTAATAAAGGCTGATCTTTAATAGAATTTTAGAAAAACTAAAGTTTATTTATAGTAAAATAAAAGGGATATTAAAATGACATGCTAATGGCCTCCATTAAAAGAATAACAAAGCAATCAGACTGAGAAATTTAAGTCCTTAAAAATTATGAATCATGTTCCAATCCTACAATACCTGGAAATAACAAAGAAAAAATTATTTCATTGTAAACTTGCACAAAAAGATTTGCCAAAAAGACTTGCACAAAATCAGATCTGCTAAGCACCATGAAAATAATTACAGCATGTTCCCACTCCAATTACATTTTTCAAGGCCAAAGTGCTGAACTGAATACTTTATGGCACACAAATTTGTGCATAGAAAGATGCAAAAAATCTGAAGGGAATCCAGTCCAGGTTCTTAAGAGCAATGTTTCATGTCCATCACTGCATTTCCTTTGCAAGCTTGAGGCTATAGCCAGGCTGCATGTCAATTGAGGTTTGTATGAGGATCTGCTGAATAAAATACTGGCAAAAACTAATTTTGTGGCGAGAGACCCTGATCCTACCTGATATTTGACTCCAAAAATTTAGTATCCTGTTATAATTTATGTTGATTGCTTATTTAGTAACCTATGGTTATCACTAAGTGTTGTAACTTACAATTTATGATGATTGTATTTTATGATTATGATCATGATTTATCACTTGTTGCTTGTATGTACACTGACAGCTTGTGCACCGGAGACAAATTCCTTGTGTGTCCAATCACACTTGGCCAATAAAGAAAGAATTCTATTCTATCCTATTCAAATGGAAAAATACAGTATGTATCACCTTGGAATTATCCTATAATGAATTCTCCACTCACTCACTGGTAACAATTGTGTTATAGAGGGTTTAATGCTAAAAGATTAAATAACACATCCTCAATGCAGATATATAGAAGGGTATGGGCAAAGCCTCTGAACAGGCCTTTATCTATCGCAATATATATATAAAATCCTTTATTTCTTTCACAAAAGAGTTTTACTCTCACCAGGCTGAATTCCTTGTCATCAGGGCTTCCCCTCCCTGTGTAGAGGTTGTTATCGAATTAAAATCAGATATTTTGGTAAGCTGTCTACTGTATCACACAAGTAATCTTCATTTAACAACCCTAATTGGGACCTGAACTTTTATAACTAAACAATGCAGTTGTTTGGTGAAACATCATATGACCACACTCCTAAGCAATGGCAGTTTGGATAGTCTTGTGGTTGCAGTTGTTAGGCCAGGACAATGCCATTATTAGGCCAGTATCTCACACTTCTCCTACCATGGTTGCCTCTGCTTCAACTCTCCCCATGTCCCCATCTCTGCTTTTTTTATCCCACTTGACGTCTGCTTTGTCTTCCCCCAGCTGAAATTTATCATTTTTTTCTTTCTGTTACTGATGAGGCGCACTCAGCCAAGGCAGCTGTTAGCTTTTTGTGGAGGCCACGTGAGGCTTCCACAATGCCACTCCCTGTCACCCCAGGAGACCTCAGAAACCTTGGGACAGATAGAGCGTGCCTTAACTGGGCATATATCAGCAGCAGAAAAAAAAAAGAAGATAGGGAAGATAAACTGAGAGCAGCAGAGTGCAGGACAGCCAAAAGGGTAGAGATAGGTGGGACATAGGCAGGTGAGGGTAGCTGAAATTCACTCTGCAGTCATAAATATGGGTTGGGTTGGCAAGCACCCAAATGTTGATAACTTGACCACGGAGATACTAAAAAGGCTGTTGCTTCAAAGACTTGTAATTACCATTTATTCAGCTCTGTTGTAACATTGAACAATCACTTAATGAATGTTGTTAAGTGAAGACTACTTCACTACACTGGGTGCTGAATTAACATCACCCTCCTAGTAAATCACCTCAAGTGTTCCATAGAAAGCATTTTTTTATTGGCTGATCAATCTTTAGAAATTTCAAAAAAGGTAGCAAAATATTGTTCAGTCACCACTGTGTAAGCCAGCTTTGGGCATAATTAAGTTCTCACAGATTATTTCATGTCAAAAGCCAATTAGCTATATTTTTCTCTTTTAATATTTTAGTTTATAACATTATCTATTGTTCACGTTTCCCAGAATTGGGGTCTATAATTGTAAATTAAATTTCACTGATTGTGTTTCACATTGATTGCAACATATATAGGAAATGGAGGAAGAGAGGGAGGGAGGGAGAGAAAGAGAGAATTTTGTGCAATGTCCCGTTAGTTTATGAAATGAGGCTTGCCAGGTTGAAACTAGAGATTCTCCACCTATTATCTAATAAATGTGCAAAGGTGAGATTCTGCATAAATATGTGCAAATATACAAGTGTGTATACATAATTGCCAGAAGCCAGTTATTTTTTTGAACTGCTACTTCAAACAATCCATGTTTATTTATACTAATCAAATAAAAGTACCTCATAAAGAGAAGTATACAGCATACAAATGTATGTAGGCATGCATAGTCTTCTTTTTTTCCAGTAAAAAGCAAAAAAAGATGACAGAGCAGAATACAGATGGGTTAAGAGAAAATGATAGGATAGTAACAAAATTAAAATAGAGATTAGAGGAAAAGACTACGGAGCTCTTTAAAAAGAGTTTGGTTTGAAGAGCTCCTCACACAATTCTTCATTTAAATAGACTCTTGTTCTCAACAAATGTACAATGACCCCTCTCAATTCATAGGTAATTATTGGGGGGAAATCCAAAAGAATAAATATATTTTACATATTTAATATATATTTTACATATTTAATCTGCAATCCTAATTTTATTTATATGTATGTGGATCATTGAAATTGGACAAGATTTATGGGCAACCATAGATATTTCCTCTACAAGTTGGAATAGATGTTTAAAACAAGTATGTAATAGGACCCTTTTCTGTTATGGCATCCACAACGTGAAATTCCTTTCTTGGGAAATCAGCCTGGCAGAGTCACTACAGTGACTCCATTAGTACATTTTTAAAAAGCTACCAATATCACAGATGGCAAACTCATTTTTATTACTCAGTTTAACTTCTGACTGCTTGTATGTGATAATTTTCAGAGGTACTACAGATAAATTTTCCCATCTTTATTGCTGAATCAGTGGAATGGATACAAGACAAGCTCACATGCAAGGAATCTGAAGGGCTGATGACTTTTTCATGTATAAGTTTTTCAAATATACATGCTTGAAAAATGATTTGGAAATAGTGCCCTTAATTGCCCAGGAGTTTTTCTGCTTCTTTTACCGTTTCTATCCCTACATAAATCTGAAAAAAGATCTAGTCCATCGGTGACCCAGATTTTTTAAAAAAACATGCTCTGATGACCCAGCTCACCAAACTTGTACAACATCTTGAACGCTGAATGTTTGGAAAGTCAATTCACACATTTAATACTTAACTAATCATGCAACTGGTCACTAAATACTACATAGTCATTTTATTTTTCAAATTTGAGCATTCCAAATTTCCCCAAAGGACTCTGGAGAGTCATCTGGAGTAATAATTCATGAAAAATTGGTAAATAATTACCCTGGATTCCAAATAGAAATAGTAGTAACATTTAGGCTTATATGCCATCTATAGCGCTTTACAGCGCTCTATGGGCAGTTTACAATGTAAGCATTATATGCATATTGCCCCAACAATCTGGGTCCTTATTTTACTGACCACAGAAGGATAGAAAGCTCAGTCAACTTTGAGCCCCATCAGGATTGAACTCCTGGCTATGGGCAAAGTTAACCTGCAATACTGTGTTCTAACCATACTGCCACCAGGGCTCCTAGCCAATATATAAGCCTATAATAAATTTTCTTTGCCTATATTCTTCACAATTGATACTTAAGCACTAATAAAGTTTTAAAAGGCATATCAGAAAGACTTCACCAACTGAAATAAAAATACACTGAAATAAAATGAAGGTTAAATTGGATGCTAAATTAGCTGTCGTATAAAAACCAACTGTAAAAATGTTCACATCAATCTCAAGGGAGACCCCATGAGAAAAACCAGGGAACCCTCCATAAATGAAAGGTTGATTTTTCTCATTCAGGCTTTCTACTTCAACATCTCTTTGAGTGTTAGATGTTCCTTTCATGGGTTAATTACCTACTCAGAAAGAGATTAGAAAGGAGTATATTATACATTTTTAAATCTGTATATTAATGTGAGGCTTTCTCAGATTGCACACATACCATCCTGTATTAGCAGATTGAATGGTTCAGCTCTTTTACATGCAAACAATATTGAAATCATGTTTGTTTGTCTGTTAGGTGGGAATGAAAAGGGCACTGGTCAGTTTTTACTTCAAAGATAAACTTGTACTAAATCATCAGAAAGCGAATGTTTTAATATTTGCACAGATTGAGCATAAAATCCATTGTTGTTAAATCAATTGGAATTCTACTGAATTGGTACATACTCATTACATCTTGGAGTGTTATACCACATCTCACTGTCCTGTAGAGAATAGTAGAGTTGCTCCTTGGCTATCCTAAGATTCTACCATTGAAACAGAGCATGTTTTCCACCTGTAGCATTTCCTCAACATCTGTATTTTCTCAGCATCTGTATTGTCCTCCACTTTGTACTTTTAAAAAGCTTGAACTTCTTGAAGCTGTTCAGTCTAAATTTATCAAAGCTATTCTTAAAAGTTCTAAAATCCATTTAGAACACTGATTTCATTTAGAGATGAATATGGTCTCTGTGTTACGCTGCAAGTTGATATAGGTAGTCCTCAACTTACAGCAGTTCATTTAAGGACCATTCGGAGTTCCAATGGCACTGAAGTTTTTCACACTTACAACCACGGTAGCATCCCCATGGTCACGTGATCAAAATTCAGACACCTGGCAAGTGACTCATAGTTATGACTGTTGCAGTGTCCTGGGGTCATGGGATCGCCTTTTGCGAACTTCGGACAAGCAAAGCTAATGGGGAAGCCAGATTCACTTAACAACCATATTACTGGCTTAACAACTCTAGGGATTCAGTTAACAACTGTGGAAAGAAAGATTATAAAATGAGGCAAAAGTCACATAACAAATTTTTCACTCAGCAACATAAATTTTGAGCTCAGTTGTGATTGTAAGTCAAGGACTACCTGTACTATCTTTTAATTTTTGGCCAAAGTTTCTACCCGGTGGATTGGGCCCTCCCCTGGTTCTTAGGGACAACTTGAAGTCAATCTGTCTAAAAAATATTCTATTGGCCCTCTCTAGACTCCTTGATATTGTCCATGGGGTTTTCATGGCAAAGATACTGAAGTGGATTGCCATTTCCTTCTCACTGGAGAAGAGCCTAATGCTGGGAACGATTGAGGGCAAAAGAAGCATGGGATGACAGAGAATGAGGTGACTGGATGGAGTCTCTGAAGCAATTGGCATGAGCTTAAAATGGACTCCGGGGGATAGTAGAGGACAGAAAGGCCTGAAGGAACATTGTCCATGGGGTCACGATTTGTCAGACGTGACTTCGCAACTTACAACAACAAAGACTCCTTGCTGACCTTCTGCCAGTAGGCTTTGAAAAGAGCCACCGTGTTCTTAAGCAGTGTATCTGGACACTGATCTTCATATCAATCTAAGACTGCTTCCCAGCCTCACAGCTTGTGGGATTTTTCCCGAAGGGTATACATACGGCCTTCTTAATTCTCCTTCATTGTATTTCTGAATTTCCTCCTGCTTTTCTTTGGCCAGGTTGGAAGCATTACCCTCTGCCACTTTACCAGGATATTACAAAAATGCTCAGCGCATATGTCTATGTGAGGACAGTTCAACCATGTCCTTGAGTTATATGCTCTTTTTGTACACTCTTTACAAAAAATCCCGGATGACATTAATCTGTCCTATCCTGAAGAAATTCCCTGGTAGAGAGCATGACTTCTATTTGCTTCTGTTGCTTCTTTTCTCTGACCATGGTCTAATATATCCTGCCAGGTTGATCAGATTTGTCCTTCCATGTATGCATTCGTCTTTCTGTGTGACTGAAGAATTGCCGGATGGTATTTTAATGTAAAGTATCTGTGTATGTATCTGTGTACATATTGTACATTTACATACATTGGATAGATATAATTCAACTTATGACCTTAATGGAGTTAATAAAATTGATTCTAATATTCAGAATAACTATAGAAATGTTGTACTTGTGTGTTTGTGCGCGCGCGCGCACACACACACACATACACACACTTATTCAGAAAAGAATCAATAACTTTGAGGTACAATGCTATTCAACTGGAGAACAATAAAATAAAATGTTAAATAGTATGATATTATTATAATGATATGTAATTAACTGAAGATATAAAGTGGTATGCCCTCAGTTACTAGATTGGACAAGATTAGACCAGACCACACTAAATTACAGGTAGTCATTGACTTATGACCACAATTGACCACAATTTGGACACAATTGAGTCCAAAATTTCTGTTGTTAAGTGAGACATTTGTGAAGTGAGTTTTGCCCCATTTTATGACATTTCTTGCCCCATTTTTAAGTGAATCCCTGCAGTTGTTAAGTTAGTAAGCCAGTTGTTATGTAAATCTGGTATTCCCATTGACTTTGCTGGTCACAAAAGGTGATTACATGACCCCAGGACATGACATGGGGACATTGCCATGGTTTTAAGTGTGAAAAATATTCATAATTCACTTTTTAGTGCCGTTGTAACTTTGAACGGTCACTAAATGAACTGTTGTAAGTCCAGGGCCACCTATATACTAAGAGTAGTTTTAGTATAGAAGATTTACTACAGGCAATCTACTAATATTTGTATTTGTAAGCAGGTTGTGTAGGCCTTAATGCAGAGGTTTCCAAACTTGACAACTTTAAGACTTGTGGACTTCAACTCCCAGAATTCTCCAGCCAGAATTGTAGACTTCAACTCCCAGAATTATGGACTTCAACTCTGAGAATTCTCCAGTCAGCATAACTCTGGGAGTTGAAGTCCATAAGTCTTAAAGTTGTCAAGTTTGGGGACCCCTACCTTAATGGTTCACTATTCATCCTATGAGCTGATATACTAGATAAAACAACACAAAACACAAAGTTGATAGTCAACATTTCACCAGCTCTCAAGGCCCAGTAAATATAGGCCTGTGAGTGGGTGCATCCCAAAGTTCTAACCATGAGATCATAAAAGAGCAATCACAGCCCTATCGTAAGCCCTATCGTAAGGAAGACATCCATCAGTTCTGTCAAAGAACATTCTGAGGAAGGAGAAGATATGAGAACAAAGCCTAGGATGAAAAATTATTGGCATAGCAGAAGACAAGGAGAAAGACATTTCTCAGAAATGACAGTGAAAGGCACTTGGCCTTAACAAACAAGAAGACAAAAGGAGACAACCGAATGACTTTCTTATTGCTTATTCTGGTCACAAATTCCCATCCAGGAGAAGAAATCAGGTCTGTCAAGTTAAAAATCTCAAAATGCTGGGAGCTGAACTGAAAGAAGCAGCAGGAAAAACTTTTTTTAAAAAAAAAATATAGCCTCCCAGATATCTCTGACTAGAAAAAGAATGTCAATTCCTATTGTTTGGGTCACTCTAGGAGAAATAATCTGGATGGAAGTAGAAAAAGCTATTTGAAACTGGGTTGTAATTAGGGAAATATACTCTGTTAAGGTAATAAGAGAAATGGGAACTGATATTAGGCAACATTAGGCTGTATTCACGGTTTTTTTCCCCCAGAATGAATGAATATCCTTTTAGCAACTAACAAATAGTTGACAAGTACTAGCAGACTTCCTTGAACACCATGATGTCAGAACAATCTTCAAACTGCAACTAGGCCCTAAGCAGAAATCCTTGGATGTTGTGGATGAGTAGGAACAGGATTAGTCCTAGAGGAAAAAAGCTTACAGTAATAGAATGACCCCTGAAAGATGCAACCCAATGGCATCTCAACATTCATAATATGCAAATAGGATTAAAAACACTGTTTTTATAAAGTTATTTAGAACCATTATCCTCTAGTGCAGGGGTGTCCAACTCAATTTCATTGAGGGTCGCATCAGGGTTGTGTTTGACTTCAGGGCACCGGGGTGGGCATGGCCAGTTCAAAGTCACTCGTGTCAGGGGTGCCTGTAGTGACCTGAGCACTCTGCCAGAAAAAACTGGCTCCCGAGCTCCAATTTTGGCTGTGATGGCTCCTGCAACCCTCTTGCCAGAGAAAACAGAGCTCGGGAGGGCCGCATGCAATTTTCACTGGCAGAGGCACCACGGGCTGGTCCTTTGCTATTTCCAGGGCGGCCCTGCGGGCTGGATCTAAGCACTCCATGGGCCAAATCTGGCCTGCGGGCCTTGAGTTTGACACCCCTGCTAAAGTGTATCTTACAGCATCAGCATCCACATCACCATCTAGCAGGGATATAGACAAGCACATAGGGAGACAGAGATTAAGAGAGGGAAGGATCACTGTCTCAAATTAATATATAACTGGGAATGTACATTCTTGGAGGTCTGCATAAACATACACCAGCCACATTCTCACCCTACTTTTGAAATAGATCTCACGGTCGGGTTTATGACAACTTGCCACGGCCAACTCACCACAGGACAACTCGCCACAGCCAACTCACTGTGGGACAAGAGTTACACTTATATCAATAAATAGTGGAATAGAATCATTAAAGAAAGGATGCCAAAGGAGGGACAAAATGAAATGTGAATGACAAACAATTAAAATATTTTTTAAAATTATTTTAAATAATTAAATTGAATTGTTGAATTGTCCTGCAATGAGTTGTCCCATGGCGAGTTGGCCATATTGCATTGTCTTGTGGCGAGTTGGCTGTGGCCAGTTGTCCATATCAAGTTGGCTGTGGCAAGTTATCCCATTCTGCTCATGTTCACATAAACCTCCACACACTATTTTCCCTGGTCACAAAGAAAGTTTATAAAAGCGTGATTACAATATGGGTCAAGAAAAATCATTTAAATCTAATTTACAGTTCTTCATCTGACCAGAGATTGCAACCAGGGTATGCAATTTTTAGGCTAAAAAGCTAATCCAGAAACATCTCTGGAGCCATTTTTTGTCCTGCCTATTTTGTGATCATTACTGCAGTGTAAATGTATACTTACCCAGACCAACCTATAACTAACAAGATCAGTTTTATAAGCAACTTTCTCCCCAAATTCTATCTTCTGCTGTTCTTAATTAGTATTAATGACTGCAGTCCGCTGAAACTTTAATAATTAATTAATTGGACACAGATGATCATCAGAAATATGACCTCTGAAGCCTGACCTAAAATCAATACTAAAGAAAAATCCATTGTTTATGGATTATGGAGTGTGTGTGTGTGTGTGTGCGTGCGTTCATGTGTGTGTGTGTGTGTGTGTGTGTGTGTGAGAGAGAGAGAGAGAGAGAGAGAGAGAGAGAGAGAGAGAGAGAGAGAGATTAGGCACCTTAAAAACATTTCTAAATATAGAACGTATTCAAAACATTATACAGACTCTGAAAGACAAGGTAAAAATTGGTGTGCACAATTTTAAAAAGTATATATAAAATAAATTTTACAAGTTGAATGCAATGAAAATCCAGCACATACTAAAATGCTACACATTTCCCTATATATTCTTAATTTGCTGAGGAAAAGAAGCTGAACGAGAAGGTATGGCTTGAAAATAAAATTAAGTTCACTCACTCTGCCTTCTAACTCCTCTATATTCATATAATTACCAAAGTTTTAACCTCATCAAAAATTGTATATATAACCTAATATCATCATTAACTTGCAGGCATGGTTATGACCATGCTGTAAATCAAAATGATTGTTGACATTAGTTCTTACGTTAATGCATCACAGAAATCAAGAGTTAAATTAAAATATATATGAAGAAATATATCTATATGGATGTAATATCCTTAGAGAAGAGGAAAACCCTTCATTTCACTTCTTTGTAAACACAGCATTTGGACACAAGAGTAATATTCAATAATTAATGGACAAAATGTAATCCCCAAATCCCAGAACCTCTGGAGAAACCTTAGCATTTTTCACAAAGCACTTCACCTTGATAGTACTCTACTGCTCTCTTTCAGTCACAGCTGGCTGACTACTTAATAAAGACAATCTAGGTCAGTTGCTACATGTTCCTCTAGCTTTGTGTGATGCATTTACACATGCCCAAGAGCTTCATTGCTCCTACCATAGGCAACTAATATCACTTCACATTTAAGATGAATCCTGTGGATATGCAGAAGTTCACAAAATCAAGGAAAGCAGAATATAAAAGAAAAGGAGAACACGTTTCTTCTTTGTACTTAAGTTAATTTGATGTGCAGACTTACTCACTTAAATGCAGATTTAAGCCATTATTTAAAATCCTAACAACAAAGTGAATATGAATAGCTGTAATCAGTAGGGTTTGGATTAAATGACATACAAGGTATCTTTTTCCATTCTACCAGTCTAGGATTCTATCTAATGTCTCACTGATAAGTTGAATAAAAATGGGCTATTGTTGTACAATATTATCAGACTAGACATATGTTTATTTTATTAACCACATGAATTCAACATGTAATAACATTTCTATTTCATATTTAATTCTAAACGTTGAAAAGTTAACGTAGGATTTGTAGGAATAAGAGCATATTGAGATAACTGATTTATAATTTGGCGCGACAGTGACAAATTGTGTAACTACCAGATGATCATAGGTAGGAAAATAGTTTCTCAAAATACTGAAATATTTTTTAATTGCTGCCAGACATAAAATGTACTGAATCCATCTGTTCAATACGAAGCCATCTTTCTTAAAGCATCAAAGTTATGGGGAAGAAGGAAGTAATAATTAGTGCCCTATGAAGAGAATAATGTATTGCCTGATATTCTAGAAAGCATTTTCTAATTAAGTGTAGGCAGAGGTGGGACTGCCTGCCCCAAATTTGCTCTGTGTGGCTTATTCGTGTTATTCAAAATCATTCAGAATGTTACTACACTCTGAATTAATGTGGCTAATCGATTTAACCTAATGACAATTTACTTTGTATGAACACAAAAGACCAATAAGCAATTGCAACACCAGGAGTGGGGAATATACATTCTGCTGCTATGATTGTTTCTCAATTCTATGTGGGTAATATTCATAATTTGTTCTATATTAAAAGATGAGAAATTCAGAGGGGGAAAGGAAATGTAGTTTCTTCCCAAAGGCAATATGCCTAAGTAAGGTACTATGAAGAAAATGGAAAGTTTTTATAAACAGCCCTTCAAAACAGAATTTCAAAGATCATCTGCTCCTGCTCTTCATTAAGAGAGAGAGAGTTTGCTGTGGTGGTTAAGTGGTGGTGGTATGCTGCCGGTCGTCACACCGTTTCTGGAGATCCAATAGCGCCGGTCAGCAATTGGCCCCCCGCCCACCCGCCCTGCCCTTTCCTGTCCTATATTTCCATTGTTTGTAGCTCAGCTGATTGGCGCAGCAGTTTGTATGGTCACCACCGTGGTTAAGACAACAGGATAAAACCAGGAGACTATGCGTTCTAGTCCCATCTTAGGCACAAAGCCATCTGGATGACTTTGGGGCCATGCATCTCTCTCAAACCTAGGAAGGAGGCAAGGGCAAACCATTTCTGAAAAATCTTGTCAAAGTACAGGGACTAATCCAAGAAGTCACCAGGAATAAAGACTGACTGGAAAGCACCAAAAGCGAAGTCTTCCTTAATGTACTATTAAACATTTTTCTAGTAGAGAAATAATTACATGATTACTGTTTGAAGGTTTATATGGAGAATTAGAACATTTGTGTTTGTTCTATCAAGAAGATTGTGGCTGAGGATCTAGGACACCGAATAAAGGTCGATTTTCCAGCTATAACTCATATGCCCAATTGCTTCTGAAGAAGTATGGTTCTGCCTGAATTGTATTTTGGTCAATGAAAATGTGTTCAAAATCCAATTTGGTTTTGTAGCTTTCCTCAAATACAGAAATGCACAAATAGTTTTTGCTATTATTTAGAAGTTGGTACGCAATTTTATTCAATATATGCCTTGAATCCCTCCTAAATATTTGGGGAAGAGGAGTTATACAATTAAAAGTAAAAAAAAAAAAATACTGGTGTGGCAATCTCTATTACTATCACTTCCTGTCCTGCTGGAATCCGTTTTTTTGTGTGAATCAGTCTGATCCATACCCACTGAAACCAGATTGGATTTCAATTTACATATTTATTTGTAACAGAATAAAAGTGTAGGAAGAAACCTTGGAGGTCTTGTACTCCCTGTGAAATCACTCTGAAAAATTGTGGGGCTCTTGAGATAGAGAAAATTGCCTAAAATAGACTTTACTGAAGGACTATTTCCCATACCTACTTCACCTCAGGCTTCCCTCACCCACACTTACTCCTTCTTTGTACTCCTTCTGAATCCAAGCCTTAATATATACAAGACAATAATCTGATGAAAGATATGAGGACAATGGTGTGCAGCAAGGGAGCCACAAGTTCTACTAGGCTCACCTTGTGAGGGGCAAAATGAGGAGAAGTTACTTATGGTTCCTACTTATGGTTCCTACAGGAAGGACTGCATCTCCCACTTCGGATGCATTTTTGATGGTAATTATCACATCTGTGCTACATCAGAATAAAAATTCTATTTAGCCCACCATTTTTGCTTCCATAGTGTCAGTACGAATTCCATGAGGAGAATATGGAGGCCATCCAATGGACTAACAACCAGTTGTAGTTTTCTGGAAAGAACAGGTATGGTAGGGAACCTAGGAAAGGCAAACACTAGAGCAGTGTTTCTCAACCTTGGCAACTTTAAAGTGTGAACTTCATCTCCCAGAATTCCTGGGAGAACATGCTGGCTGGGGAACTCTGGGAGTTGAAATCTACATATGTTAAAATTGCCAGGGTGGAGAAATACTACACTAGAGGCAGCTAACGAAAGCACTTCTCAGTGCAGAAACGCATTAAGATAAGACATCACGATTATTAATAATTGTTTATGTTCAGTTTTGAAATAATATTTTGAAAACAAACAAAATGAGAGTGAAAATATATGCTAGATACTTTTGTGATTAAGAAAAGATTTTACAATAAAAATATCTACCTTTGTCACTGGTCTATGAGAATTAGCAGCTGC
The DNA here is from genome assembly GCF_049901735.1 of Notechis scutatus. Lineage (NCBI taxonomy): Eukaryota > Metazoa > Chordata > Lepidosauria > Squamata > Elapidae > Notechis > Notechis scutatus. The sequence continues at coordinate 101,769,601 of NC_142012.1, forward strand.
AAACAGATTAAAAGATATCCTCTTTTAATAGGATAGTTTATGAAGTAAAATGCAGCATTTAAAAAAAGTATTATTGAAATAGTAAGCAATCTCCTAAATGGCAATTGTAATTAATTAAACTGATTATAGCCTGACTGGAGGATTATGATATTTAATAAGAAAATACCTCACTGCTCGAACATTTTCTACATGTTATAATCTTAAATAACAGTGATAGGAAAGTAGTAATTTTCTTTTTATGTTAGCTTCTAAGTGGATTTGCCAAATATTGGAAGAATAACTGATTAAACCCACATTACAAGACATGTAATGCAAAGTTTTTAACCTATCAATATAGCATGTTATGTTCCACATGAACAGTCAACAGCCAAGTTTCCTAAATTACATTTCTGAGCCTTCATAGTTCTACAGATTGAATACTCCAAAGGAAATAAATAAAACCAAGCACAACTCTTCAGATGTTTCTCCTTTATATAGGATAACATTTCACGACTTGTCTCAAGATTGTTCCCTGGGAATCTGGGTAAAGTTCTTTCACTAGTCTAGTGAATTGGTGCTATACTATATTTACTAATAAAAGAGAATATATGTAGCTCATGGTTGAATTTTAGTGGTCTCTTGAGCATGATTGGTTTCTTGCAGACATTTTGTTACCTGACCAGGTAACATCTTCAGTGCTACAAACAGTGGGGTTTGCTGTCTGTTTATATACATTGACTTGCCCCGACAATTTAAAAAAGAAATAAAAAGTTCTAGAACACCTCCTCACCAGCAATCAACACTCAGATAAGCAGGGATTAACACCAGGCAATCAAGCATCCTAATAAAGGAACTCCTAAGGAGAAAATAATACCCCCACCCACACTAGATAAATAATGAACCTTCTGCAGGTAAACAATCAAGTTCAGAGAGCACCAAGAACCTCACATACTATGTTTTGCAGTCAAATGAAGTAAAAAAGATGCTATTTATAGTTAAATATAATTAGAATGTATTATTATATATTAGTTGGACTTAGTCTAATGTTAAAGTTTGGAGGTGAAACCAACTGGGAACAGCTAGAGTGACTGATGCGTGCAATGTTTATACAGTGGATTGGATGATAAGGATTGTGAAGTTGGTGATAAGAGAAGCATGAAAGGACTTGGCCCAAAGATTTACCATTGTCCACTGAAACTGTTTATTGATCCATCAGAGTTGCTAGTTACATAAGAGCCACAGATCAAGCTGTTATTAGGAATACTAGTGAGGAGTTCCCAACTTATGAGTGACTGGCATATGAGAAGAACAATGTGCAGTTGCCAACCAGGAGCAATAGCTGCCATTGTTGGAGGTGGTTGGCTAGAGTTGGGATAGTAGTAGTAATAGCAGAAATAGAGACAATATTGGGCAGAAGGGCATGGTGCCCACCATTATGAAGAGTGCTACCAGCATTGCAGAGTTCAGTGCTGGTGAAGCAACAGCAATGCTGAAATTGGAATAGTAACAGCAGAATAGATCACCACTACTATCAGAAACTACTGGCTAAAGCTAAAGGGGAAACAGTGATAATTGGGATGTTAGAATGGTGGAAGAAGATAGTTATTGCTGTAACTAACAGATGATGGTGAGGGGCTGACAGGGCTGTGATAGGATGGAGATTGACATGAATAGATTGCCTGGTGGCTTGTAGGGAGTGGCTGGGTTGTGATATTTGACTAACATTTAGTTGGGAGCATAGAGTTTGGGAAATTGCATAGTCCTTAACTATGGCATCCTGGTAATTTGGTTTAAGGGATATATAGTGGGTGAGGCTGAATGGGATATTTCAAGAGATGCAGCTGGATAGTTTTGGCAGACATTTCAGAAATTTGCCAACAATCATTGGCATGCAGATTCATTGAGGCAGAGTTCATTGTTGGCCATGCGAATTGACCTGGCTCTTTTGATGAAGGACACTGATCCCAAATGGCTCCTTGATTTTTGGGGAACATCTCAAAACAGAGTTCTTCCAAAGGGTGTCTAGCGTACAATGCCAACTTGGTTGAGTTATGCATTGTCTCTGCCATATATTTTACATTCTCTATTTTATTTTAATTTTCCTGTGGAAATTTTAATCGTACATTTACCACTGTGAAGCTTTAATTTACAAAAATTACTCTTGGACTTTCTTTCCACATTTTTTGCTGCAATTCAATACTAACTATAGAAAATCTATAGTTGCATAAAGGTCCTACCATAAAGATAGAACATGTTCAGATGTTCCTTTAATTTTCATTCACTGTCACTTTTCAGCTTGATATTTCCAAATTTCAGAAATGGGGCTTCTTATCTTAGCTTCTTGATGCTGCTAAAATGTAGAACATTTTTTTTTTCCTGACAAGCTTTGATGCCATGATCTGGAAGGTTGCTATAAAGATGTGCTCTAAATTAAAAGATCCTGTCAGAGTAAATCACGTGAAGCACATACTGTAATTTGTACAGTTAGTCCTTGGCTTACAACAGTTTGTTTAGTGACCATTCAAAATAACAATGGCACTGAAAAAGGTGGCTTATGACTGTTTCTCATGCTTATGACCATTGTAACATTCCCATGGCCATGTGATCAAAATTCAGACACTTGGCAACTGATTCCTATTTATGACAGCTGCAATATCCTGGGGCCATGAAATCCCCTTTTGTGACCTTCTGATAAGGAAACTCAATGGGAAAGCCAGATTCACTTAACAACCGTGTTACTAACTTAACAAATGCAGTGATTCACTTAACAACTTTGGCAAGGCCGTAAAATGGGATTTCCTGATTTAACAATTGCAATTACCTATACTGATGTAATTTAGACATTATTATGAAAGTTGCCAAATCCTAAATATTATCTTTTGTACTCCATCATTGATGGTAGCTTTGAGCTGCTATCTGTAACTATATTTGCCTATTTTTCATAGTTGGTGGACCAATAAATACAATAGGTTGTAATTTTCAAAATTATGTCTTGCCATAACTACTTAGTAATATTTTCATAATTATATGTATAAATTTGTTTTGACATAATTATGTCATCATAATCCTTAACCTCTCTTTAACTCTCCAGGACTTTTGCAGAAGTCTACATTAACAATTTTTAAAATCACATTTTATATACACTGCTCAAAAAAATAAAGGGAACAGAAAAATAAGACATCCTAGATCTGAATGAATGAAATATTCTTATTAAATACTTTGTTCATTACATAGTTGAATGTGCTGACAACAAACTCACACAAAAATTAGCAATGGAAATCAAATTTAGCAACCCATGGAGGTCTGGATCTGGAGTTACACTCCAAAATTAAAGAGGAAAAAAACACTACAGGCTGATCCAACTTTGATGTAATGTCCTGAAAACAAGTCAAAATGAGGCTCAGTAGTGTGTGTGGCCTCCACGTGCCTGTATGACCTCCCTACAATGCCTGGGCATGCTCCTGATGAGGTGGCGGATGGTCTCCTGAGGGATCTCCTCCCACACTAAACTAAAGCATTCCCCAACTTCTGGACAGTGGTGCAATGTGGCGTTGGTGGATGGAGCGAGACATGATTGTTAGGGATACACCCTAGCAGAATGTGCACGGCAGTCAGGCAGGCAGGCAAATATGTGAAATAAACATTTTTGTAGCTTACACTCAGTAAAACAGATACACTGTGCTAGTTAAATAGTTTATTCCAGTAAGAGTTTTTTAGCATAGTCAAACAGTCCATATATCATTCACTAGTTCAGTCCGTTCGGGGATTATTCAGTTGCAAAGTCCAGTGTCGAAAAAGAGGTTAGTAAACTAAAAAATATCAGTCCAGTATTATATCTTCTCGCAGTAAAGAAGTCAAACCTCCTTTCTTCCTTCGACGTTCAAAAACTCAGCAGCAGGGAACACGCAGTTAGCAAACCATCAATCCAGCATAGTCAGCAATCAGCAGGTTCTCTTGCTCCCTCTTATGGCGGTTTTACAACCGCACCCAAAAATTACATGCTTTGCAGTTTAAAGTGATACACACTTAAACTTACTATCATAGTTTATATATATTATTTTACCCAAACTATATTAGGTAACCTTGTTATTCCTAACAATGATGTCCCAGATGTGCTCAATTGGACTCAGGTCTCGGGAACGGGCGGGCCAGTCCATAGCATCAATGCCTTTATCTTGCAGGAACTGCTGACACACTCCAGCCACATGAGTGTCCAGCCGCATTGTCATACATTAGGAGGAACCCAGGGCCAAACGCACCAGCATATGGTCTCACAAGGGGTCTGAGGATCTCATCTCGGTACCTAATGGCAGTCAGGCTACCTCTGGTGAGCACATGGAAGGCTGTGCGGCCCCCTAAAAAAATGCCACCTCACACCATTACTGACCCACTGCCAAACTGGTCATGCTGGAGGATGTTGCAAGCAGCAGAACATTCTCCATGGCATCTCTAGACCCTGTCACATCTGTCACATGTGCTCAGTGTGAACCTGCTTTCATCTGTGAAGAGCAAGGGCGCTGGTGGTGAATTTGCCGATGTTGGTGTTCTCTGGCAAATGCCAAACGTCCTGCATGGTGTTGGGCTGTAAGCACAACCCCCACCTGTAGACGTCGGGCCCTCATACCACCCTCATGGAGTCTGTTTCTGACCGTTTGAGTAGCCACATGCACATTTGTGGCCCGCTGGACGTCATTTTGCAGGGCTCTGGCAGTGCTCCTCCTGTCCCTCCTTGCACAAAGGCAGAGGTAGCGGTCCTAATGCTGGGTTGTTGCCCTCCTACGGCCTCCTCCACGTCTCCTGATGTACTGGCCTGTCTCCTGGTAGCGCCTCCATGCTCTGGACACTATGCTGACAGGCACAGCAAACCTTCTTGCCACAGCTCGCAATTATGTGCCAACCTGGATGAGCTGCACTACCTGAGCCACTTGTGTGGATTATAGACTCTGTCTCATGCTACCACTAGAGTGAAAGCACCGCCAGCATTCAAAAGTGACCAAACCATCAGCCAGAAAGCATAGGAACTGAGAAGTGGTCTGTGGTCACCACCTGCAGAACCACTCCTTTATTGGGGATGTCTTGCTAACTGCCTATGCTTTCCACCTGTGGTCTATTCCATTTGCACAACAGCATGTGAAATTGATTGTCAAGCAGTGTTGCTACCTAAGTGGACAGTTTGATTTCACAGAAGTGTGATTGACTTGGAGTTACATTGTGTTGTTTAAGGGTTCCCTTTATTTTTTTGAGCAGTGTAGTTTACTATACAGGTTACTTATTATCAGATTGGTTTCAGGTTCCTCAAACGTTCAGGAGAGTTCCATCCTGTTCTTTTGTTCATTTAAAAATGTGTTAAATATCATAATAAAAACAGTAAAAATGGTAAAATAACTGAGATATATTAATTTCGGTGTCAAAATCTTAATATGTAAAATATATACTAGAGCAGAGGTCTCCAAACTTGGCAACTTTAAGACTTGTGGACTTCAACTCACAGAATTCTCACAAGTCTTAAAGTTGCCAAGTTTGGGGACCCTGTACTAGAGGTTCCAGGTAGTTGAAGCTGAAAACTAACAACTTTAGTTCTCTAACAATTTTTCTGATGAAATAAGTTCTTTGCTTTAAACTTAGTTAAATTTCTTGGTTTCCAATCTAGTACATACAGTGGTTCACTTGGGACAGTGCAGCATAAAAGGGAAGAGGGAGAACGTGGTTCAAAGGAAATGAAGGAGGCTTTAAAGGAGGTTAGGGCTTGCACTCATTAGTTAGGATCACATTTTTGTGCTAATCCTCATCATTTGCTGAATAACTTGCTATTATAAATTAATTATACAAGAGTATGTTTAGGAAATTAAAATTAAAATCAAGCTATGTAACGTGATATAACTCAGTGTGCTGTGCATGTTAATCAAAAGAAAATTAATCATAGCACAGTCAGAAAATACTTCTCCACAGTTCAGTCTTCCATAAATACTAATGTAAAGAACCTTATTACTGATTAGACATTTCATTTCAAAGATCCAAGCGGAGTGGGGGTGGGGGAAATTGTTCCATGGCTATAGGTTATGACCCAGATCTCCACTTTGAAATTGTGTTTTAAACATTCATCAGAAGTTAGAGTTGAATTGTACATCCAAAAGTTTCTTCAGGGTTCACTTTCAAACACATCTAATAACTCTTGCAGATTACCTTGCAGAGAATTTCAGCCTGTTTGGCAGGTGTGAAGGGGACTGCAATGATTCTATTGAATATTGTTGACCTTAATTATCACTTCTACTTGCACAAATGCAAATCATAAATAGAATAAAGTATTCAACCTTGCCTCTTTTGTTAATTCAAATAAAAATAATGTCACGTCAATGAATGTTTATGTTGTAATAAAAATAACATTCAAGCAAAGCACACACAATTCACACAGAAAGGATTGCATATCCAACACTATACTAGTAGGAATCCTTTCGTACATATAATAAAATTAAAACTAATAAAAACAAGAGGATCACATGGGTAGTAAATATGCCAGCCTCTGGAAAAAAAAGTGAACAATAAATCAGTGTAGTTTCAGAATTGAAAAGGGCCTGAGCTTATGTACCCACCAACCTGGATTCTAAAATTTTGATGATAAATGCTAGTTATTGGCAGATTTGTCCGGAAGAAGCAATCCTTCATATAGCTCTGGCCCAAGCCATTTACACTTTTCTAAGTTAAAGCTGGAACAATGAACTAAATTATTAACCAAAGCCAGCATATTTTTTCCCAGAGCAATTAAATATCATGTACAAAGTGCATTTCTCATCAGCTCTTGCTCCTATATTTTCACTTAACTGTACTCGCTGAGTTCTTTTAAAAAGAATAAATCATAATAGAATATAAATCAGAGCATTAGTTTGAAACGGAAGCAATTAATCATCAGCCACTGTAGACAATTTTCTTTCCATTAGAAAAGGTAGAGTTGGTATACAAGACAAACTTGAGCAAAAGTGTTCTTGCCCCATGAAGGGATGCGGCATATTTGATTTTTTTTGAAGACCTGCCAACAATGAAGACCTGCCAACAGGTAATCCTTGCTTAACAGTGCCAACTAAGCGACACAGTCATAAAGCACAATGTCACATGATCACATAGACCAAAGATAGCAGTTGTGGCAATTCTGGCCAAGTGAATCCTACATGATTAAGTGCAATCTCATGTGATCACCATTTCTGCTGGCTTCCCTATTGACTTTGCTCCTTAGAAATCGGCAGTGAAGGTTGAAAATGTCAATCACATGACCTTGGGAACCTGCAATTGTTGTAATTGAGCTGTGGTGATGCAGTGGTTAGAATGCAGTACTGCAGGCTACTTCTGCTGATCACCAGTAGCCAGCAGTTTGGCAGTTCAGGTCTCACCAGTTCAAGGTTGACTCAGCCTTCCATTCTTCTGAGGTCGATAAAATGTCAAACCAGATTGTTGGGATTAATATGCTGACTTTGTTAGAGAGGGCTGTAAAGGACTATGAAGTGGTATATAAGTCTAAGTGCTATTGCTACAGTTATTACAGGGAACTTGGCATTCAGAAATAGCATTACTAAGGAGAAAGGATCGGAAGCAATGATACCAAATACTGGACAGGAGGTGAAATGTCCATAGGGCCATCTTGCTCATCTTGCTTTTCCGACCCTGAATGTCACCTTCTCCCAACCTATCATTGTCCCTTATCAGTGATCGACTGAATTAGGGCACTTCTCACCTTCATCCGGCTTTATATTCCTAGGACAGGGGTAGGGGAACTTGGCTCTTTTATCACTTATGGACTTCAACTCCCAAAATTCCTGAGTGAGCCATAAAAAGTTCCCCATCCCTGGCCTACTGGTTTTTCAGTTGTGAGAGAAATCAATTTTTGACTTGAATGGGACTGTTTAACATACAAATGTAGGACATATTTTATATATGTCTTACTTTATATGTCCTACATTTGTATATTAAACAGTCCCATTCAAGTCAAAAATTGATTTCCCTCACAACTGAAAAACCAGTAGGCCAGGGATGGGGAACCTTTTATGGCTCACTCAGGAATTCTGGGAGTTGAAGTCCATAAGTGATAAAAGAGCCAAGTTCCCCTACCCCTGTCCTAGGATATTTCATTCTTTACACCATAAAACTTTTATATCCCAATATATATTTTATACATTCTCCAGAAAACCAGAGGGCTCTCTTGCACCGTGGAAGCAATCCTGAGATGTTTCTTCAAATGGGGATTTTCTTTGACCATGTCACTTGTTTGGAATGCCTGACAATTGCTTTACATGTGACTCTGTTTGTGAAACATCCAACAATGGAAAACACCCAGCAGACCCTCTAGTTTTTTTGAGAACCGGCAATGATAACTTTTTTCCCCTCTTCCTTTCTTCAAGGTCAAACTGGCTGCCATTGATGTGATGGAAGGAAAAGGAGATTTTATAAATTCCCCAATCAAGCAAATGACTCTCACTTCATCAATTATATGCAAGAAAGCTTGAGTGAGACCCCAGCACCTTTCAGGACTTCTTCAAAAAGCAGCAAATTTTAATTTGGTCAGCAATTATCCAGAATCTTGGCTGTTGCTAAGGACTACTTGGAATAAAACCATGCTATTCATCCTTTACAATAAATTAAACACCTCCAAAGAACCTATCACAACAAGCCCCAGAATTATTTTCTTCATTATTCAAGAGTGTGGTTATTTTTTAGTCAAAACCATGGAAACATTTAACTGAAATGAATATACCGGTAAACATCTTCCTTTAAGTATCAGCAATGTAAACATGAATCTTAGACTGGAATTAGTTCATGTGGAAAAAAAATCTGAGTACCTGTCATGCAAAAAAAAAGTGAAAGATGCTTTGTATTCTTTCATTCCAGAGTTTGATTAAATGGGTGGAAATGCCAATAAAGCAAATTTTAGCTTCTCTGTAGCATAAGGAAAAAAATTCAGTGATAAAGTTGTTTGCCAGTTGAGGAAGTTAAAACCAGAAGTTGAAATAAAAAGCTGGATTTTAAAATGAGTGGCTGAATATTTAATATGGCTTCAATAGCTGATCCACCAATAAGACATTTGATGTCATTATTTGGGTCATGAGCATCTTCAAATCCCTTCTTATTAATAGCTAGTGGTATTACTAAAAGCTTCAGTATTTCATTTTATCATGGATAATCATAAAAATTCCTAATAACAGGTTATTAGTCCTCTCTCTGTTCTAGGGGAGATAGAGAATGAACTAATGTTTCCCTAATTAATTATTATTTACTGGATTTCTAGTACTGCAGATCAGAACTATCTGGAAAAACAGAAGAATCAGATGATTATGCCCTTAAACTATAAAAAAGGTAATTCAAATGTTAAATTACGTAGCATTGTTCCAAAATTTACAGAGCCTTGTCTCATAATAAAATGTTAATATTTATTGAGAATATTTTCTGGGTGAAGCTTTGGGAACCAAGCCATGTTATGTGGCTTAGTTCCCAAAGCTAGCAGTGATGCTTGAGCCCATGATCCTAGACAACCATAGGAGAACAAACACATCAGGACCAGTGGTGGGATTCAATTTTTTTTTACTATTGGTTCTGTGGGCGTGACTTGGTGGGCATGGCTTGGTGGATGTGGCTTGGTGGGTGTGGCAGGGGAAGGATACTGTAAAATCTCCATTCCCTCCCCACTCCTGGGGGAAGGTTACTGCAAAATCCCATTCCCTCCTTACCCCACTAACCTGCTTTCCAGCTCCGTTCTCCTGTGCAGGGCAACCAAAGAAGATCAGCTGGGACTCAGGAGGCAGAATAATAGATGGGGGCAGGGTCAGTCAGAGGTGGTATTTGCCAGTTCTCTGAACTACTCAAAATTTGCGCTACCGGTTCTCCAGAACTGCCCAGATACCACTTCTGATCAGGATTAGATGCAGCAGTCCATCTGCATTTAAAAGACACAGACCACTCATTTGAAGACAGCACCATCTGCATTTAAAAGACACAGACCACTAGTTTTGGACAGATAAGACCGCCTGTTTGAAAGAGAGGTCGAAGAGGCCATTTATGTCAAAATTGAATAGCCCTTTCTCAACAGAGGGGGAGGGATTCCATATCAACTATCTCCAATCTACAACACAATTCTTTCAACAGTTCCAAGAAGGCTCCACACCCATTTGCACCACTCAGGTGACACAGATAAACCTCAAGATGGCCTTTACGACTCGCTAAAAGAATGCAAATATCCAGCTGTCTGCAAGGACTATAAATCTTTCCATTCCCCACGATCCAGTCAGAGATGAAGAAGCTTTTTGGATAAGAAGCCAAACGTCTTCAAAGAAAAACCAAAAAGCCCAGTTGCCTCTTGAAAAAGCACCTTTGGGATAACCATGACCTGAATGACTGAGAATATCCATAGACCATAATCCTAGAGTTTATGGCATTTATCTGGTTCATGATTCTCCATTAGAGATGTTTACTGTATCTATAGCAGCAAGATTGAGGCCAGCCTTGGTGATACTTACATAAACAAAACAACACTGCTCAGTTGTTTTTTATATCTGAGAGTAAATAGCACAGAATTGGCATTGTTTCTAATTTTCAGTTCATAGCATAGATGTTCTAGGAGCCATGGTAGTTTTTTCAGGAACACGTCTTACATACCTACCAGGTATGAGCTATAAATCTTGTGTTTTCTCTTTTTCTATCATTAACTTTCTGAGGCTCAAGCATCTCTTTTCCTCCATCTTTCCTATGGACTATCTTTTCTAAAAAGACACATTCCTTACATAATGGAAAATTTTGAAAAACACAAATTTCATAGTGTAAAGCTCATAGATTGCAGGTTTTTTTTAAAACTTCTGTAGCCCCAGGGCTTAAAACTCGTTTGCCTAGTTTATAAGCTAGTTTATATTGCCTCTGCCCCAACTGCAATTGACTCTCTTCTGCTTCTTCAACCGATCACAATTTGTTGCTCCAACTATCTATGATTTTGTTTTATTTTCTTCACCTGATCCTATACAATTCCATTTTGGTCATCTCCCCTTGGCAGATGGCCACTTTCTAGGCAGTGATTCCTATAGTACAAGGCATTTGAAAATGCAGGACACTCTTCAACGAGTATTTTAGGAAATTGGCTGAATTGCCTGCTTATATATGACTTCATTTACTTCAAGGGTACATTGTCATCAATAAGGTAGAGAGAATGAGTTTTGTTTAATAATTAAGGCACACCAGGTTAAAAACATGGCTAACTTCCTTAGCCATGAAAGTCAATTGGGTGACCTTGTTGTTGTGGGGAAAATAGAAGGAGGATGGTGTGTTGGATATATTCATTGCCTTGAATTATTTGTAAAAATAATAAATGCAGGATAAAAATCAATTTCTTCCTTGTTGTATATTGTTACAATGTTGTAGAATTATCTATTACTTAGTTGACTAGCATTTAATACTAACACTTGCCAGAATAATAATTCAACATGGCATATTGTCATATGGAATTGGTATCTTATTTTCTGCATAAAATGATACTTTGAAAAATATGGCTACCAACCAAATATCTTCTTCATACTTTCAAAGTTACAGTACAATATAAATAACAATCTACCATGCAAATTAAATCAATCAATTTTTGTTTACTGCTTATAAACTCAACAAAACCCACTGCATTCATTTTTCCTGATTAACAGCAATAGATCCCCTTATTCTTTAATTTTAATCAGCAGCATAGATTAGACTAAAAGGAAATCCCTGTGATTCAAGTATTTCAAGTCATATTAAAAATGGTATGGAAATTAAGGCTAACCAACATAGTGGCACCTGGAGATTTTTCTATTTTTAATGCTGTCAAAAAGATTTAGTTATTTATTTTGGCTATGCGGTCTAAACAGCATTTGTTTTTGTTTCCTGGTTTTTGCAATGTATATCTTCAACCACCTGTTTGCATTAGGTTTGGTGAATTCCCATAGGCTTCAACTCTTCACACACTTTTCTAAGGTTTGTAGTAGATGTGCCTTATTAATTCAATTAACATAATCTAGCGATGAAATTGTTTTTGCAATATCTAATACACCGACTTTACTCACATTTATTTTAAAACAATAATAAATGCTTCATAAGAAGTATTCCTTGTCTTTTCAGCCTAAAAATAAATCAACACTCTACATTTATGTAGGATCAGTGGCGTTCATACCCATCAAGCCTTTTTTTCCCTTACCAATCCTGAATAGTTCATAGATAAATAAAAACTACATATTTCCAAAATTCAAATTTATTGGCAGAAATCTATTAATCTGTCTCTTGCTTTATTTCATAAACTGGGGCTGTTGCTTTCCTCTATTATTCCAAGTGCTAATTTATTTTCAACTTCAGCATTCCAGTTTCTTAGAATTAACATGTCACTTTTTATTGTGGGTTGAGTTGAGAAATTGAAATGTAATTATTCAACTTCTGTTTCCTCCGAATCTGTGATTGTAGCATTGGCTTGGATCACTGTAAAAATGATTGGCTTGCCTAAGACTCAAACAGGGATAATTCTATCTTTTGAGGGATACTAACTTTGATGTACTGGACTGTATCTAACAAAATGAAATTCAATGTACAGAAAAGTAAAGTCCTACACTTAGGCAAGAAAAACCAAAAGTACTCATAGACTGGTTGAAACCAGGCTCAATAACAGTAACTGTGAGAGGGATCTTGGAGTCTTAGTGGACAACCAGCTAAATATGAGCCGGCAGTGTGCAGCAGCAGCCAAAAAAGCTAATGCAATCCTAATTTGTTTTAACAGAGGGATACAATCAAGATCAAGGGAAATACTAATACCACTCTATAAAGCCTTAGTAAGACCACACCTAGAGTACTGCATCCAGTTTTGGTCACCACATTATAAAAAAGATGTTGAGACTCTAGAAAAAGTACAGAGAAGAGCAACCAGGATGATGAGGGGACTGGAGGCTAAAACATACAACGAACGGTTACAGGAACTGGGCATGGCTAGTGTAGTGAAGAGAAAGACCAGGGGAGACATGATAGCAGTCTTCCAATATTTGAGGGGCTGTCACAGGGAGGAAGGGGTCAAGCTATTTTCTAAAGTGCCTGTAGGCCAGACAAAGAATAATGGATGGGAACTGAACAAGCAGAGATTCAACCTGTTAATAAGGAGAAACTTTCTGACAGTGAGAACAATCAACCAATGGAACAGCTTGCCCTCAGAAGTTGTGGGAGCACCATCACTTGAGACTTTCAAGAAGAGATTGGACTGCCATTTATCAGAAATGGTGTAGGGTCTCCCGCTTGGGTGAGGGGTTAAACTAGATGACCTACAAGGTCCATTCCAACTCTGATTATCTGTTAATCTGATACCCTTTTATTAGTAATGATGGCTACTTTTATTTTTCTATGTTTCTGATTGCCTGGAAAAGAAGAGCTGAGGCTCCTTTGATGTGAAGTGACCCATGCCAGACCATTTCGGTTCATTGATTCCCAGTTCAGTCGTGAAATTTCTGCTATGACAGCATCATGTGTGACTTGGTTCATAGTTCTGACATTCCACGTAACAATGGTATGCATATTTTTTACAGTATCAAACAATCTTTTATCTTTGGGCATATTGGTCATTAGACATCCTTTTGGCTTCATTCCAGCCACATGATAAACAGTAATGTTAATCATTCATGCCCTCTGGTCTTTCCCAGTAACTCTGTGAATACAATTTCCTTTAAAAGAGTTATCTTCCAATGTCACACAGACACTGTCTTTGTTATGAATTCCCATTTGATTTTCTTGGCTGAAAATTGGAGTAGGTTGCTGTTCCTTTTCCAGTGGATAACGTTTAGTCTGGTACTACATCTATGATTTTCCTGTTACAGGTAAGCACTAAAGAGTAATGATCCATGAAAAAAAAAGGCTGGGCCATTGAAAAGTATACCTGAATCAGCATAAAACATATACAGTAGTACAAAACTGTTGCATTATTGAGTACCACTATTGATAGTGTAAGTCTATGACATTGATATTCATAAGGAATAAGGCAAGCCAAAGGGCTATAGGTGCATCCATCATTTATAAAAGATACAGACTTTTTAATTGATTCTAGTTTTAAATAGATGGAATGCCAATATATATAGTTTATTAATTAAAAATCAGCAATGAGCTAGCCTTTCAGCAAGTGTTAGACATATTTGATGGAGAGTCTCAGCTATTGATGAAAAACAAGCTTGATTCATAATACATATACAAATGATCATTGACTATTATTTTAATGCCTGGAATTAATAAAAAGAGGACATAGAGACATCACTTGGGGAACTTATAGCTACAAAGCTCATCTTCCCGGAGGGAGGATGACATCAATTTCAACCAAAATAAAAACCCTATAAACTGAGTAGGACTTAGAATACAATGTCCTACACGCATATCTGAGAGTAAGACCTACAAAAATAATAGGAATGAATTCCAAGACTTATGCAGAATTGTCCTTTCAGGCTTTAGTGAAGCGGGTATAGGATTAAAATCAAGGGAAGCTTGTACATAAAATATTAGAATAAAGGATGGTTTTCCAATGAAGATGCTATTTCTTAAATCAATTAATTAGGGAAATTCATACTTTTATAAGAAAACCAATGAATTATTTAATTAATGTTATCCTATCAATTTCCATTCAGAAGAAAAGTATACTAAGTTCATTGGAACTTTGTCCCAAGTAAGCTGGATAGAATTATAGCCTCAAATCTGTAATAGGCTTGATTTGATTTTTAAAAAAATCATACAATAAAAGAACATTTATTAGCCACAGTGGGGGAAAGAATGTGAGATACCGTATATAAGACAAGAGGGAAAGGAAGATCCTCTCACTGACAATCCAGGACACCCCTCTACTTGCTAAGCAACTGCTCAGCAGAGAAACATTCAAAGAATCTACACCAGAGAAAAGTTCTTCCATTTGCCAAGCTGTTTAGTTGTTGGTTTTGTGTTGATGCATAGTACAATACTCTGGAAATATTTGAAGCAAAAAGCCTTCCAAAGGAAGGGTGTTTAACCTCCTGGTTGTTCCTCTTATTTATTTATTTATTCATTTTTTATTTATTTATTTGATTTGCCAATTGTTTACAAGATAATAAGTATAAGTGTATACATAGTTGTGAATACATGAAATGGGTACATATAAGAAAAATAAAAGAAGAATAAGAGAAACAATAGGACAGGGACGGTAGGCACGTTGGTGCGCTTATGCACGCCTCCTACAGACCTCTTAGGAAGGGGGTGAGGTCAATAGTAGACAGTCTAAGGTTAAAGTTTTTGGGGTTTGGGGAAGAAACCACAGAGTCAGGTAGAGTATTCCAGACATTGACCACTCTATTGCTGAAGTCGTATTTCCTGCAATCAAGTTTGGTGCGGTTAACTTTGAGTTTGTATCTATTGTGTGCTCTTGTGTTGTTATGGTTGAAGCTGAAGTATTCATTGACAGGTAGGACATTGCAATGTATGATTTTATATACCATGCTTAAATCAGACCGAAGACGGCGTAATTCAAGGTTTTCTAGTTCTAGAATTTCAAGTCTGGTGGCATAAGGTATTCTACAACGAGTAGAGGAGTGGAGAACTCTTCTTGTGAAATATTTCTGGACTTTCTCAATTGTGCTAATATCAGATATGTAATGTGGGTTCCAGACTGATGAACTGTATTCGAGTATTGGTCTAGCAAATGTTTTGTATGCTCTGGTTAGTAGTGTGATATTACCAGAGAAAAAGCTACGTAGGATTAGGTTAACAACTCTTAATGCCTTTTTGGCTATGTAGTTGCAGTGGGCTCTAGCACTTAGATCATTAGAGGTGAGTATTCCAAGGTCCTTTACAGAGCTTATTCTACATCTAGGTCTCATGCAGAATACTCATGAGTTGCCAGTAAGGTTTGCAAGGGTAAGACTACTTTCCCAACCTAGGTTGAAGCCACATGGATTCAAACATCCAGCTATACTATTTGATACAACTGTAGAAATTCAGATTTCCCCGAAGATTTCATACTAGTGAAAGAGAAATCTCTTGGGTTGTTTTTTTTTTTATTTCATGTTCTGAAAGCTTCTGAAAATGTTAGATCTTTGTTTGTTTTTAACCTTACTGAAGTGAGGCTTCTCTGTATGTTTTGGAGCTGCATGTATCTCCAGCACTTTGTAGCTTACCTGGTTACAATGGTTGCATAATCTTAACAAAGCCTCTTCAAAGTTTCTCCCTTTGGGATTTAATTAGAAATCAGTAGGCTGGGGAGCAATGGAGATGGAGTTATAAAATTAGAGGCATATTTTTTATTTCACATATACATATTTCTTGGTCATGTTGTTATAACATTAATAGAGAAGAATTATGACCCTTTTTGAATGTTACTGAAATTTTCTAAGTTAATAAATAAAAGAGAACCTAATTTGTTTTCTATCAGATTGCAAGAGAATGACCACAAAATACAAAGGAAATCTTGTCACAGTCCTGTTATTAACTTTGTCTATGGTGAAATCTTTTAACCTCTCCATCTAGGATTTCTATCTAACTATCTTGGATAGTTTTTTGACTTCTTCACAAACCGTGATTCTATTTAGGATGCAATTTATTTTCTCTCTTAAGTAATTCCCCCCCGTTACACCAGATTTTTTTGGGGGGGGATTAATTCTATTAGAAAACAGGAATAAAAACAAGTAGCCCTCCCTTCTGAATTGAGGAAGACAGGAAACCATAGTTAGACTACGCTAGCAGCTTTACTTATCTTTACCTTATCAGTTTTCCTGGTACACTTTGCTATAGCGAAATGCCACCAAATAAGTAGATCATGTAGAGTTAGAAGAAAGTTGGCATGCTCGTTACTAACAAAGAGTGATTAGTTCACATTTTAAAAAAAGTTAATGAGGAATTTGTATTAAAGGTATTTATAGAGATGTGACTCTATCCTACCATATTTCATTGTGAAACAGGGTATTAAATTAGTGAGGTAATTTTAATGAGAGAACTGTGGATGTCCCTAATCACCAACACTTCTTTTAAAATAATTGGATGATTTAAAGGTTAAAAGATTAAAGATATTTCACCTTGAAGATATTTCAGGCTGTTTAGTAAAAAGCTACTCTACAATCACAATAAATAGGAATTGGTTTATTCTTTCCTCCTCTCTCTCTGCCCCCCTCCCTCAAAAATTCAAGCAAGGTTTAAAAAAACATGAGAATAAGATATTACGGCATAGCTAATTTTCCAGAAAAAAATGATTAACTGCAGAACAGTTTCATTAACTAGTGCAATTATTAGGGGACTTCTATTTGTTTGTTTATGTATGTATTAACCACATTTATATGGTCATCCCTCTCATAAGAAGTGACTCTGGGTGGCATATAACAATCAATAAAATAAATATATTAAAACAATCATTATAAATATATAAGTCATTATTAAAAACTTAAAAACTTACCCATGAAGTAATGCTAAGATTAATAGATTACTTTTAAGCAGATATCAAGTTTGTTCTAGCTGTCATTACATGAGTCTTGCTGATTGCCTAACATGAAGAGGCTATTAAAAAACATCCCTATTGTTTGTTAAAAAACAATACTGACAAACACGTGGAGCAATATAAGTCTACAGATGGACATATTTTATATTTATGAGTTTAATTGTACGCCACACAAAATTGCTTTGAGAGCGAGATGGTGACATATAAATTTAATTAAGAAATATAAGATTCTCAGTTACATTTATATTCTTGTTGCACAATTTTATTTATTTATAAAATTTATTGGCTGCCATTTTTACAGTCATAAAAATGTATCTATGCATACACATTAAAACATAAGTTAATGAATTAATCTTCCTGGCTTATTCTTCAAAATTTCATGGGCCTTGGGGGCTTCTGACAGTCAGCTTCCTTTTCTAATTATTTCAAATAATCTTGCTTGCAAGATTATTCCCACATACCATTAAAATGAATATAGGAACCAATGTACATATTAACTAAATATAGGTAAAAAGAAAGGGACTTTGTTATGAAAGCCCATCCACCATCCAGATTTCATGTGAATATATACGTACACATTTCTTCAGTTTCACCTGGAAGCAAAAAATGCAGAATGTGCATATTTCTGGTCTCCTTAGCTTGCTGTGGGAACAGATTTTATGTTTGTGTTTACAAAAATCACAAAGCTGGAAATGAAAATACTGGCCAAGCTTGCAGATTCCTATTCAGCAGCAACCTGATTCTCAATCATCTTTTCTTCCATTGTAAAAAGCTTCACTATGATTAAACGCCTTGTATTTTAAATTACCTTTCTCTTCCTGATAAATCAGGATGAAGTTTACTTTATCACATAGTCTATCTTGCATGTACAACTTTTGGGTCACATTTTTAAATCAGATGTCTCATACAATTTAAAGAATCATGCATGCATTGGAGTGAACCACAAACTTAATTCACATTCTATTCTTTACTCAGATACAAGAGAACAGACAGCAAAACATACTGAGTTATAGTCCATTGCTTTTCTATTCCTATAAAATGGGAGAAAAGAAAAAACAACAGGCACAAAATGCTATAATCTATCATTACTAGAAAATCTTTTATTGATTCCTCAGTAAAGGGAATCTAATTTATGATTATACATAAATGAATTCAGATTTCAAACTGTGATTAATATGGTGTCTGATAGTGTACCTCATATTTATACTGTTTTATAAATGGATCTGAGTCTTAAGATACTATTTTCTGATCCAATATGTAGTTGATTGATAAGGTGTCAAGAAGTCAGTATACCGACTCTTAGCAGCCACGCAGATACATTTTCTCCAGGACAATCTGTCTGTAAACTGGGCCCTGTAGATCAAGGGTTGCCAACCTTTTGGACCTCAGGGACCACCAAACTCAAAATTTTAAATCCCGCGGACCAGAGATCCTGGGAAAATCGCAAAAAAAGTCTGCAGGAAAATTCCCCACCCCATTTTCCTACTGATCAATCATTGTTCATTTGGGATCACAGGATACCATCTCCAGCTCTGTTCTCGGGGGGGGAAGAAAGAGAGACTTTTGGCTTCATGCAAAGAAAGCAGCAGAAGTCTTTCTTTCTCTCCCACAAACTCTGCCAGAAATGAGTCTTTGTGAGACTTGTCATTCCAGCGCAGCCTCTTGTAGCAGGATGCCTTGCAGGGTCCCAAAGACTCATTTCTGGTGGAGCTTGGGGGAGAGAAAGACTTTTGCTGCTTTCCTTGTGTGCAGCCAAAAGCAGAAGAAGCAGAAAGAAGCAGCCCAGTGGCCAGACCACACGCATGGGGCGAGTGGAGCAAGTTCCCCCCTCCGCCCTTTCCCACCCTCCCCTCACTACCTCATGTTGTTTGCAATGCAAGCAATGCAAGCCTTGTGTT
Source organism: Notechis scutatus (assembly GCF_049901735.1). NCBI lineage: Eukaryota > Metazoa > Chordata > Lepidosauria > Squamata > Elapidae > Notechis > Notechis scutatus. The sequence continues at coordinate 101,788,936 of NC_142012.1, forward strand.
CCCACGGGCCATGTGGGCGGTGCAGCCTTGTGTTCCTGCACAGCCTGGATTAATTGCTTTGGGGAGTGCTTTGGGGGTGACATTTCTCTGCAGCCCACCAACATTTTCTCGCAGCCCACCAGTGGTCCACGGCCCACTGGTTGGTGACCACTGCTTTAGGTCTTCCAACAGTGCACCCATAACTGCTGTCATTGAGTCTATCCATCTGGGGGATGGTTGTCCTCTTTTCTTTTCCTTTTTCCTTATAATCCTTGAGAGAATGATTCAAAATTGTATTTGATATTTTGATTATTTTTGTATTTATATTTTTCCTTTGCAACAATCTTACATGCATTCAAGTTGTATTTTTTCTTTCTCCTAGTTACAAGTAAATAATTTGATTAAATTGCTTACTGCAACTAATGTTAAATTAATATGCTTTTTTTAAAAAAGTTTTAATATAGTTATGAAGTCTCTTTAATCTTCTTTTTACCTCAGTACTTATTGAATTTTAATGTCTTGTCAGTTAAGCATTGGAAGGGCCAAGGAGCATTGTTTTGAGGCTTTGCGTAGGGCATCAACTGGTTTGAATCTGATTCTGCCTATAATATTCAGTTGATTTGTTCTATGGTCTATTTGTTGCTTTCTGGTTATCCTTAGTATTCTCAGGAGATTTTTTTGATTTCTAGTTCATTTATTCTTCATAACTAATCTGAAAAGGGAAAAGCTATCCATCACTTCAATATCTTCATTGTCAATTACTGGATCTGTTGAAAATAGTTAGGTCTTTATATTTAATTTTAGTGTTATTTTTCATTGCACTCCAGTTTCACTACTATAGCTTATAAATCATTTCCATTTTCAGGTATTAGAATAGTGTCATCAGCATAGTACAGAGTATTGTTGTTGTTTTCTCCATTCTATAGTACGGCTATGGAAATCATTTCATGAAGCACTTTGCTCAGAGTGACACATGTATCTGCTTCAGCAAAACTGCCACACCAATATCTGGATATGTTCTGATCTATGGACATGGTCAAAATAGTTGCACCAAGCCTTTTAGCAACTGGCTGCTTCATATAACAGCATATTCAGAGGGGTGCTTCCTAAGTGTATTATGTAGCAAAGCCAACTTATTAGAGTTAAGTGGTCCTCGTTACTATTGATTCCACTCCAGGGATATCAAGTTTACACATTTGTGTTAAGTCAGTCTGTAATCCTGCTATTTGCTTATCTCAAAATACCTTCTATATTCTGTAATGGATTAATTAATTCGCCAACTAAAAGGGATGTTTGGCAGAAAACAAATAACTGGATAACATAAGTGAAAATTGCATTATAGTAAGTGCCCTCAAAATTCATATTTCACATCTCTGTCTTGGTGGTGGGCAGTTATAAGGAAAGGTAAATATTGCTACGTAAAAATATGTTGGATTCCTAGAAAAGATAAACATTCCAAATGAAAAGTAAATGTACATTTGACATAGAATGAAACATATAGATATGTAGATGTAAGTATATAGAAACTTACATTAAACTCAGTGGTGGTACGCTACTGGTTCAGACTGGCTTGGCCGAACCAGTAGTAAAAACTCCGACCATCAGCTGAGAGGAGGAAAAAAAAATCCTCTGACAAACAGCTGAGAGGAAAACGAAGAGAAAAACACAGGATCAGCCCTCCCACCCACCTCTGCCCTTTTCTCTTCTTTATCCTCTCCAGCTGATTGGCGCTGCAAGTCTCAGCTGGTGTGGGGAAAGCTGCACGCCGGCGTTAGGCAAAGCACGCCCACCAAGCCATGCCCCCTGAACCAGTGGTAAAACTATTTGAATCCTACCACTGATTAAAATATACAGATATGTTACTGAAAGAAGTTTGATTCTTTTGTAATCTTGTTAATGCTATTCACAGTAGTTAGCCTGAATAATCAGAAGCTTGACACTAAGGATCTTGGAAAAGTAAAGTTAGTCATCTTTACATTCAGCAAAGCAGAATAAAAGTCCTTTGAGAAACCTTGCAGAAAAAACATCTTTATGAAAATCGATGGTGAGGGCATGTGTCAAAATGAAAAGACTTTTTCTAGGTACATGTACATGAGATAAACCACCAGATGTTCTTTGCTCTTTCAGTGAAGCTGCGCACAGCAGTATTCCTTGTTAAAAGGTATCAACTTTGTTTTCAGTTAGTTTGATATCAGGTTGGTAAACTTAACATTACCACTGTAAACCTAAAGAACAAAAACTCTGACAAATACATAAGTAACAGGCTGCTCTTTTAAGTTACTGAAATAATATAAAAGAGGTAAAATGTCTACGGTATCCTCCCTATTTCCCCAAAGCCCTGAAAAGATTTTTGAAATAAAGCAAGGCATTCAAGTGCATAGTTTCAAAGAAGGGTAAGAAAAGTTTCTGTAGGTCTTAAGGTGAAAATTTGGGAGAAGAAAAGGAAATATTGTGACAGAACACAATGTGATAGAAAAAGTGACGGGACTTATATATCTGTATCTATAAATATATAAATGCAACAGCATCAGCAAAGACTTCAAATGAAGCATGGTTTTACATATCGGGAGGGATGAAGGTGAGAAAGAAGCAGAACATTATTTTCCTTTCAGGTGCACAAAAGAACTTGCAACATCTTGATCAAGTTATTGAAAATACAAAGCAGGTTCTCACGTACATTGGAATATATATCCTGGTACAAACATTATTGTCATCTAGATATCCTACTGGATTTGTCTAAGGAGAAATGAATATGATGTTGTGGGACACAATTGAAGAAAGAGCTGTATTTTGAAGTATTATCTGAATTTATTCTTACAAGTGTTTTATGCCCCAGGTATTCAGATTATCAGACTAAGATTGATTGAAGTATCATAATCACATAATGAACGTAACAGTTGGCTTATGTAAGTCTGAAGGGACAAATGTCCAGGACAGATCCTTTCTCAGTTTCTTTCTGTGACTGTCAAGTAATTGCAGGCTCCCATCTCTCTTGTATGTTTGTTTCCTAAGCATTAAGTCTTTTCCCCTTTCCTCAAGCTCACCCATGCATTCCATTACAGAAAAATAGATAAGAAAAAAAAGAAAAAAACATATTTAAAAAAATTATTTTTCACCTTCATCACAAAAGAAACAATTTTAGTAAATTGTTCTTCTTCCCATATTCCCTCTCTCATTAACAAACAAATCCACAAAACCTTTGTCATTTCAGTACTGATGTCCATTTAGAGTTACCAGGCATAACAAAATATCTATTTTAACCTTGATCAACTAAACCAGTTTTACAGTTTTTCCTTTCACTTCTCACAATCTTCATCTTTAGTTCCTTTGAATAGTATCCTGGAATTATTATTGATTTCTTTTCATTTTTCTTTATTCTTTCTCACAAAATTCTTCAAGACTTTAATAAGACTTGTAAATCCAATATAAAAAAATTATCCGTCTCAGTCTCTTGGTTTATTGTTTGTGTACCCTTTTAAATAATTAAGATATCAGCAGGTTTCTTTTACTTGTCCGGTGTAACATTCCCCCCATCCCATGTAATTGTTGCAGCTTGTCTTGTTTTGTTTTGTTTTAAATCTACTTTCAACTCGGTCTCAGCAATGTCTCCTGAACAGAGAAACATCAGCCATATCTTTGATGGTTATATTCCATCTGGATTACTGACCATCTGTTACACATGGTGCTATCTGTAAACAGCGGTCCCAAATTGCAAAAGGTAAATATAGATTGCTCTTGGATTGGATTAGATAATGGGGATATTTCTGATTATAAACTGGAAACTGGTCCAGTGCAAGTTGCGAGATATTTTTTAATTACTTAGTTTACGGTTGAAACTGAGTGACTAGCCTGAAATCTGGATGGCAGCACAAATCCCCAGGATTGATTGCATCTAGATATTTTGGTTGGCAAAATAGGGAAGTGAGGATTGCAGGGAGGGTTTTTCTTTGATGTATTTATTCATTAATGATTTGGTTTCTCCGTGTAGCATTCAGTGTCACCTACCTTACATATAAATACAATATATTTCTTAAAGGAAGAAAATATTTTCATGTCGACAATGGTATCTCCAATTAACACAACTTTAAGCTATTTTGTTCTAGCAGTTAAGAAATCAGGCTAGAAAATGGCAGACCATGAATTCTAGTCTTGTCTTTGGCACAAAGCCAGCTGGGTGACCTTGGGCCATTCACTTTTTCTCAACCTTATCAAATCACTTCAGAAAAACCTTGATTAAAAAAAAACACTGCAGGAACTTCTCCAGACAGTCTCCAAGAACTGGCCACAATTGAATGGAAGGGGAAAATATGGTCTGTGTATCTGTGTAGCGTGTTTCTCTGTGTATTTTTAAAAAGTAGCTCTGGCATCTGAAAAAAATGAGGATAATTAAGTACAAAATTAGTATGAGAAATCCTTTGGTTTATCTCATATGTTAGGCTTCTGAAAGGAGAACAAATATTTGAAAGATCAGATAAATTAATCATACTAGATGGGGTAAAAACATCTCTCTCACACACATCTTGATGCTTATGCATACAAGATAGCTGCTTTGATCTAATTTTAAAAACTAATTGAAACTACTACAAGTGCAGAGTTTGCTTTTTTATGTTAAATGATGCAGCTAGAAGTATTAAACATGACATTTTGAAATTATGTGGCAAGAGCTAAATAACTGTAAATGCTACTAAAATCAGTGGGACTTCTTCAGGTTATAGGTCAGTTACAATTTATATTTTACATGACTCTTAAGGTGAAGAAAATCTTTAGTACATTTGATATGATATAAATGATAATTGTTTCCAGTTTTAGACTCAATCCTAGTATCATATGAACTATAGTTGAACATATTTTGTTATTTTTGAATGGTCAAAAGAGTTATTGATTAATATCTGTTAACACTATAAAGTATATACTATATAATCTATATTTCATTTGTCATTATATGTAATATATACCCATGCATACATGAATCTGGTACAGATTCTTAACATTTAGAATCTGCTGTTTTAGTGCAGAATTTTTATATATTGTTAACATGGGCTATTATTTTTTGTGTCACTAGAAGATCTCTCTACAACACTATAACTCAGGATAAAATGTTTATCATTGAAAAGGGGTTGCATTTTGTAGTGGCTCATAATATACATGTCAAATTGAGCACAAAATGTACTTGGTCCATTTTCGACAAAAGAAGAAACATTTATTCTAATTTGAAATATTCCAGAGACTCTCTCTCTTTCATGTATATGTATATGTGTATTCTCTTCCCAAATGTTACATTTTAAATGCAGGGAACAATAGATGGACACCTTTTCTCCTACAAAAATGAAAATTAATTTATTCATTTTTTATTTGGTTCAAGAATTAATAGTTAAAAATTACACATTTGCTAGGATTTAGCTTTATTATATTCATTTCCCCCCCTCTGAGGTAAATATCTAAAAAGTATATATTCCTTTAGTAGGGAATGAGACACAAATAACTTGATTCAAATTAAGCCATACTTAGAGTAGTTCTTTTTTAAATTAAGGAGGTCTAAGTTAGCACTGATTACATTAATATTGATCAAATTCGCTGGATTTAGGTAAACATACTCCTAAATTTTGAATTGTAGTTGTTATATGCAAAATAAGAATAGCAAAAGGAATAGCAATTCTTGGGCCTTTGTTAAGAGTTAAGAGTGTTTTTTGGCAATAGCAAACATATTAAGAACTTAAAAACTGAACTCTATTAATTTGGTCTGTTGGCTATTTATTTTATTTATTACACTTAGCTGATTAAACAATTGATTAATCAGTTATAGTGTTCAATAAAAACACTTTTTATCAGCTAAAACAAACTTTTTGATTGTGGTCAGAAATTTGTCATTTAATACAGAACACGTCACCTAAAAATTCCGCTCAACTACAAAGCGTATATGATAGAAGAAAAGATGGAATAGCACTTCTAAGATTCCTGACCTGTGCAGGAATCTGCTACTATACTAGCGCCAACATGTTAAAAATGTTATTACATCTCTCAAATGAACAAGCTCTTATTGTTAAGATTCCAGCTGAAATAAACTTTCTTATAATTTAAACCTTTATTTCTTATCCTGGAATAGGATAACAATTCTGTCCCCTCCTTTCCACAAAGCCTTCTATACTTGAGACCAGCAAACATTTCCCACAATTTTTTCCTTGCTAAACATAACCAGCATTTCCGATCGCCACCCAGGTCTTTTATCATCTTGGTTGCTCATCATGCCCATCTTCAAATATGATGCCCAGATCTGGACAGACTATTTTAGACATACTGTAGTCTGGCTAGGACAAAAAAACTGAAAGTAAACAGTTACCTTGCCTGAGGTAGAAAAAACATTTCTATGTTTTATTGGAAATTTGGGAAATGGGAAATACAGATAACCTTATGCATCCTTCTATGCCTATAGAAGGATGTTTTTAAGCGTTGTCATCAATGTTCTATGTGATGGAGAAGGAAAATGCGTGACTGGAACACCCATCACCTATCAATGATTCATAGCACCTGAGCTATGCCACCAAAGAGAACCAGAAAATATACAAACCCAGGAGTAATATTTTATACTCAAAGGAATGCACCCACCATTTTAGGATTGCTTTAATAATTGATTGACAAATGAAGTGGCTTATCTAAGTAAGTTGAGCAATAGTGCTTTAATCAAACAATATCCCTAAATAAAACCTGGCTTCAAATGGAGATGAAGAGAACTTAATAAATAACCTGAATGCTATATTTGCCAAATGTCAGCTGTGTTGCTCTCATTGATAATACAGGCTGCTTTTTTCTTTCTTTCTCCCAATATTCCTTTTAGAAGAGGTATAAATCCAGCTTTATATGTAAAATCACCACTTTTTATGCTTTATTTTAAGGAATTAAAATGATGTATTATAAATTAGATTAAGTAATATATAATCTTTCTTCCCCTGTGTATAAACACAGTAGAAATACCAAGATAACGCCAGGAGGCTATAAAACCCATTGCAAAATGTCAGCTTTTTTCTTATTAAAAATAATGTTTGAAAATTTCAAGACAACATCCAGTATCTTCTGGGCTCAGCAGAAATTTTGATAAACCAACGTATCAGCTATACGGTTTTGGGTATGTGTGTGTGTGTGTCAAACTGAACAACTCTAGCAAGTTGGCAAAAATACACAAATAAGTAATAAATAAGATTTGTTTGTTAACGGCTTACATGACAAAAATATAGCAGCCTCTGTTTACACAAAGTAAGGAAGGCACAGAGTATAGTTCTAGAACTGTTTCTAACCTCTTTACTAGCAGTGGCCCAAGGAGCCATGTCTATTTTCTTCTGGATAATGTTTGTGCTTCCCCTTGCATTGTGTCTACATTGGTGTGAATGCGTATACTGGAAAGCAAAGGATAGAGTATTCTAAGTCACTGTACAACTATCTTTCCTATAGGACAGATGGAGGGAATTTTTATAGATTTTTTTTTCTTTGCAGTCTTCAGCAGGATTGATTCAGTCCATTTTTCAACTCAATTCTTTTGTCATTCTCCTCCCTCACCAAATTTGGAATAGTTTTGTTTTGTTTTCAGATTTTTACCCTGCTGAGGAACAGTCTATAAATAATTCCTTTTTAACATTTCATTGCAGTGAAAAGAATCAAAATAATGGTAACCAGTATGAAAATGGTGGGAAAGTCTAAATGCTTGAATTATTCCCAACTGACCCAATCTCAAACTTATAGTATAACATTTCTGAAATATATGACAGCTTGGAAAAGTTCCATTGTTTCTATTGTGTATTCCTTCCAGACAACAGATACCAGTTTTGTGAGAAGTATACAGCTATGTATCATAGACAATATGGTATTTATTATTATCAGAAGACATTACTGTTACTGTATTATTGTATTATTTTCTGCAGAGGTATTACTATGGTAGAAGGTTGTACAAGAAAGGCAATTATGACCTCCCATTTCATCTTCTAAAAAAGGATGAATATTTGCTATTTGAGATGGAATCTGTGTGACTGAATACATCATTAATATTAACACGAATCTATCATTTAACATAAGGACACTGCACTTTGCACTTCTGCAATATTGTCCCAGTTAATACTTCCATTTCTGGACAAATCACTACAATCCTAGGGAATAAAGGATGCTATTGTAATGCTTTTTGCAACTGGCAAATAATTATAAATGCCATATATCTGGTATTTATATTTGGTTCAACAACCTTTTCCCGGATCAAACATATACTTTTAAAGAGGCTAAATCACTTATTGTGTTAATTTGAAACAACCAATCACAAAACAAATATGTGATATTTATAATTATTTTCATGTTGTCCTCAGGAGCTAGTGAGTGAGAATAAAGTAAATGATATTAGACATTCATCATAGAAAAAGCCATAGAGCTGTAGCTGGTGGAATCAAGATATCTATCCCTTAGCAGAAACTTATTACACATACAGCCCCATGGCCATAGAAATGTTTGCATATCAGGAAAAAAATAATATGTTTAAAACAGATAAATCTAGGACTACAAAAGACATAAGAATTAAGAATAAGATTTCCCTTCTTATAAGACTCACTGGCATTGAAATTATAGTTTAACCAACCCTTAAATACCTAAAATAATGGAAGAAGGAATAGAAGAGAGAAAACAGAATCTAGTTTGGGAAGAAGGTAAAGAACTAGATCAGAAACTTATAGGAGGGAGAGACACAGAAAGAAGAAAGGATAGGCATTTGAAATCAGCAGGATGGAGAGCTCTAAGTATATCCTCATGAATTAATAAGAGATAAAGAAGTTGTAAGATGCAAAGAATACTGAAGCAATGATTGGCAGCTTGTTCAGTGTGGAAAATGAGAAGAAAAAAGCTTCATTTATGAGGGAATTGTTCAGTGGCTTTGGATGGGAGTAATATTTGCAAGGGAATGAAGAAACCTGGTTTTGTTTAAAATGTACTGAGATTCAGAAATATATTGCACCTTTAAAGGAAACTATTTCATTCATTCATTCATTTAATTCTAAACAACTCTGTGTACCTTACAACAAATTTAAAAATCAAGATAAAAGGATCAAACCTTAAAACCCAAAGCTTATAGTAACCAAGGACAGTCATCCATTCCTTTAAAAAGTTCAACTGTCCAGTATCTCTCAGAGTTAGATTCTCTCAACCTCCTGGCCTTATGCCTTTGAGAACAACTAGGTCTTCAGTGCCTTTTAAAAGCCCAATACAGTTGAGCCCATCCAAATTTTGGGAAATAAGTTGTTCCATAGGTCAGTTGCCACAACAGAGGAGATGTGCTTCCTGGGTCTCATTAAATGACAATTTAATAGAAGCAGCCAGGAGCATATCAACTCTAGCACCACTGAGTACCAAATAGTTGATAATGCAGTTGCTGCTACTCCACTACACCATCCAAATCTATGGGCACTTCAATTGCCCAGTCCCAGAATTGTAAAAGAATTATTGATAACTCTGATCAAACTTCCTTATGGAACATGGGAGGCTTTTATTTCCACTGAGTTAAAGTGGACTACATAAATTACACCAGTAGTTCCCAACCTGGACCCCGAGGGGCGCGATATCATCACAGGGAATCCGCGAAGGCTTGAAGAAATGCTATCATTTAGATGTTGAGTTAAATCTTGGTGGTCCATGGCTATGGTCCATGGCCACAAAAGGTATTTAAAAGGGGTCCATGGTGAAGAAAAGATTGAGAACCACTTGAACAAACAATTGTATTAGTATGCCATTACTTTACTATTCATGTATTTTTATACCATTTCTTAATGATATAAATACAAGTTCACACATACTTCAAACAAAGGGGCCTTTAGAAACCTTTTGCCAGTGGAAAGTGAAAGATGTGGATCAAAATATATATTCTTTTGAATTCTTTTAAAGAATTTTATGTATCAAGAAGGGGTTGGACTGGATGACCTGGAGGGTTCCTTCTTTGCTAACAGTTATGTTTAACTGCTTGTTTGAGTTGAAAACCAACCTGTAACCACAAATATTTCCTGCACAGCTGCCTAACCAAAAGTTTATTGTTCAGTTAGGTTAAGATTTCCTGTCCAGAGAGAATTTATTTATTTATTTATTTATTTTATTTGGTTTGTCAATTGCTTACAAAATAATAGGTATAAGTATATACATAGTTATGAATACATGAAATGGGTACATATAAGGGAAAAAAAAGAAACATTAGGAGGGATGTAGGCACGTTGGTGCGCTTATGCACGCCCCCTACAGACCTCTTAGGAAAGGGGTGAGGTCAATAGTAGACAGTCTAAGGTTAAAGTTTTTGGGGTTTGGGGAAGAAACCACAGTCAGGTAGAGTATTCCAGACATTGACCACTCTGTTGCTGAAGTCATATTTCCTGCAATCAAGTTTGGTGCGATTAACCTTGAGTTTGTATCTATTGTGTGCTCTTGTGTTGTTATGGTTGAAGCTGAAATTCATTGACAGGTAAGTCATTGCAATGTATGATTTTATATACTATACTTAGATCGGACCGAAGGCAGCATAGTTCTAAAAATTCTAGGTCTAGAATTTCAAGTCTGGTGGCCAAATACCTAAACCAAAATACCTAAAATACCTAAACCAAAAATATGCTTCAAAAGGAAGTAAACTATAAATTGTATTGTTTAAAGGAAATGCTGACTCTTCTGACTCCCACTCACCTGAGAAGGATTCGAAATTGCCTACGTTTGCAAAAGTATAAAAAAACCTCTTGTTTGTTGACTTTACTTCGTTGTCCTGAAAATTTGTTAAGAATTTGGGGTCACCTAAATCTGACAAAAGTTTAGCAGCAGACTTTGCTAAAAGAGGCTGAGAAAATAAAAGATGGAAATTTGTTAGAGAGGAAACAGAGCATCCTGTAGAGGAATTATTCCTCCTTTTATTACCATACTAAACACGAATTCTTGGACATTTATCACAAGTATCAGAACAGCAAATTTATCAGGTCAGCTTAGTCTTGAACAAAACTAGATGATTTATAAATTTGCCTGAATGTTTCCATTTTCTGTAACTCAACCATTGTAGAAATGCATTTCCAAGATTGACAAGAGCCTGCTGAGCTAAAACCTTGAATTTTTATTACATCTTTTACACCAATAGGAATTAAGCAATTACTTTTTCAGTCACATTTTAATCTTTACTAACATCTTAGTGCATCTTTATAAACTCAGGTTTTACTGGCATTAAATTAATGATCTGTGATGTGTGTGTGTGTGTGTGTGTGAGTGTACAATGACAGGAAAGGCAATATATATCAGCTGTTTAGGCTTATATGTACTTTCATGAGAAACCCTGATTAAGAGCATATTGGATTAAATAGCCACAACTTTTTGAAATAATTATACAAGCACCTGACTGTACTTAGCTTATTTTATTGTATGTATGTATTTATATTTATTTTACTGCATCATTTGAATGTGCTTTTGTGCATTTGTTCTCTTGTTATATAGTAGTAGTTTCACCTATACTTTTGAAATAGGCTTTATTTTCATTGGTTGTCAATACTTGATTATTTTACCACAGGCTGTTCAATTGGGATGGGGATGAAGGCTAAGGACTCTTGGGATGTGATGCTAGTTTGCCACCTAGTGATGCATCCTGGATAGCATGGTAGTATGAACCAAACGACTAGCAACAATTGGCAGACAGACAGCATTGAAGAATTGGCAGTTAACGACAGTTGGCAATTAGACATCGTTGTAGAACTCCTGGCTCGCTAAATACATGGCAACAGCAATGGCCAACTCTGAACAGGATCCCTACTGAAAATGGTGTCTGCCAAGACTTGTTGTTTAAGTGGGGCCTTGTCTCTACCCCTCAGTATGATTGAGGTGCTCCTCGACAAAATATCCCATCACATTTGTCTGAATGTCCATCAAGAGCTTACACTGGCTCAATGTCTGATTTTTCAACATAGCCCAGGGTATCCTTGAATGGCTGGGTGGACTGGACATTAACATTTGAACCACTATAAATCAATGTATTTGTCATATGCTAAATAAATAAATAATTTTACAATAGGCTGTCCAACTGGGATGGGGATGAAGGCTAACAACTCTTGGACCCTGAATGACAGTTTTGAGATGAGCACTTTTATTTAATGATCCTAGAACATATAAATCAAAATCTTTCTGTTCTCCCGTTTTCATGACAGTGTGAGCAATTGCTCCCAGGAACCTGCTATGGGAATTTAAAACTAATTGCTATAAATGTAAGGTAGAATTACTTAATCAGCATTAAGATAAATGTAAATTGAAATGGGTTCTGTTCCTATGTAGATTGTATATCTCTGTTCTTCCATGTATCTGCAGTTAAGCTATTACAGAAACTAACTTATCAATTTTCTCATGACCTCCTCAATAGGATATCAAACCTGGAAGAAGACTGTGGAAAAGAGATGTATGGAAAAGTACAGATATGGCTAGGCCAATCCCATAAGGAACCCTGATGGTTTTAGTGGTACTACAGGAATTTCTTGTTTACATCAGTGACACATACAACTGTATTATGAAATGTGAAAAAGTGGCCAGAATATAATCTGTGAGCCATATGATATTTAAAGAGTGGCAGGACTAAGTTGACAGTTAGAATCAAAATTGTAACTACATAGCCAAAAAGGCATTAAGAGTTGTTAACCTAATCATACATAGCTTTTTCTCTGGTAATATTACACTAATAACTAGAGCATACAAAACATTGGCTAGACCAATACTCGAATACAGCTCATCAGCCTGGAACCCACATTACGTATCTGATATTAATACAGTTGAGAAAGTCCAGAAATATTTCACAAGAAGAGTTCTCCACTCCTCTACTCGTTGCAGAATACCTTATGCCAACAGACTTGAAATTCTAGACCTAGAAAACTTAGAACTACGCCGCCTTCGGTCCGACCTAAGTATAGTATATAAAATCATACATTGCAATGTCCTACCTGTCAATGAATACTTCAGCTTCAACCATAACAATACAAGAGCACACAATAGATACAAACTCAAGGTAAATCGCACCAAACTTGATTGCAGGAAATACGACTTCAGCAACGGAGTGGTCAATGTCTGGAATACTCTACCTGACTCTGTGGTTTCTTCCCCAAACCCCAAAAACTTTAACCTTAGACTGTCTACTATTGACCTCACCCCTTTCCTAAGAGGTCTGTAGGGGGCATGCATAAGCGCACCACCGTGCCTACCGTCCCTGTCCTATTGTTTCTTTTTATTTTTCTCATATGTATCCATTTCATAAATTAATAACTATGTTTATACTTATACCTATTATCTTGTAAGCGATTGACAAATCAAATAAATAAAATCAAATAAATAAATTGTACACTCCCATTTTGGGATTTGCATATGAGGAAACTTTTTTAGCCAAATGGAAAGAAGACTTAGAAGAGCTCAGCATCTGTCCATGTCGTGATCAGGGCAAGCCAAATTCAACGGCACATATTCCGGTAGAGAGAAGCTTCCTGAGGATGGGCTCCAGCACAAGTCTAAAAGCTCAGAAGACTAAACCTCTAGTCCCGGTAGCCATCCCAAATTGGATTCTGCAACATTATCCTGAGACACATATATTTGCCTTCATTCCATGCACCAAGACAATTTTCTTGGGTGTCTAATCACACTTGGCCAATAAAGAATTCATTCATTCATTCATTCATTCATTCATTCATTCATTCATTCATTGGCATTTAACCAACTAAGCAAAAGTTCTTTGACACTAGGTTTCCTTTTCTTTTTACTTTATGGATTCTTGATGCAAATTTCATTCAATCACTAATTTTCCCCAAGTGTTTACAAATGTTTTTCTGATACTTAATTTGATAAGAGCCATTATGTCTCACCAAAACCCAGCAAGGCAAGATGAGTATTAAGATGAATTAAAGACGGCTCTGTTCCCTATGTAGATGGTGAATCTCTGTGTTCTTCCATGTGTCTAGTTTAACTAAGCGACTAGGCATCGTGCAGGTGCTACGTTACATGTATACAGACACACAAATATTTTATTTGAGTCTTTTTGGTTCTCAATTAGTGATCCAAACTCTTCATTCAAGGAGAGTCAAGGCCATGTTATTAGACTCACTACAGTTCATATTAATTAGGCCCATCAATGAAAGTGATACAACTAAAATCCCATCTAATTAGGTTTGCTCAACTGTAATGAAGTGTTTAATAAGGCTTGGAGGCATCAGGTTAACTCTGACACATTACTACACTGACATATTTTTATAAATAGTCAATTGTTATGAAACTATGGGAAATTTCTATGTCTCTCTCTCTCTAGACCAATTCACCCAATGACATCATAGTTGAATTTTCAGCCTCTGTCAACATTATGGCATACAAACCAGTCAGGAGTGTCATCCCTCAACTGTTTGTCGTGAAAACAGAGGGATTCTTTTATTATCTAAGCTCAGTACTTTTATTACAATCTCTCAAATCTTTAATAAGTGTTTGTTATAGACTCTTCCTCCCATGCTCAGCTGCAAATAATTTTTAAAATGTATTATGATCACTCTGAATACTTGGGATGAAATATATGACAGAAAGAGTAGCTCAATCTAAATTCCTACTAAAAGCTGCCATATTAAATTTAATTATACTATTCTGGAAAAGTAAATAAAAATGGTATTATTTACAATGTCAACAATAATGGCAAAATACATCAATCATAGTAAAAATTATAGCTGGCTTTCCCTTGTAATATCTATTCTACACTGAACTGGCAGAAACGAGACACAAACAATTTATATTTATATTTTTATAAATGCTTCTCATACAAAAGGTCACTTCAATCTTTTTTTCCATAAAATACTTTCTTCAACTGAATATTTGCATATTTATAAACTATATTAAATACATCATTAGGTTTTTGAGAGTTAATATAGTGTTCTGGTGAAGACACTGAATGATAAATCATAAAATACTGGCCTAAATACTAACTTTGACAAGAATTCACTCCGTAACTATAGGCAAGTTCCAGTCTCGTTATTTTAAGGAATACTGATCCACTCTATAGAACTAATCTAAGTATTACAAATGTGTGTGTTAGGAACACCCAAGGATGCTTCAGACATTGCTATTTTTATCTCTTATTGTTGGAGGTGACTACATAAATTGCTGCTGAAACATTGACTTCATATTAGCTCTGAAGATATGATTTTTTATTAATATTATTTCTACGGTCGCATTGAATAAATCCTACAAATTTCATCGCTATGTGATGAATCCAACTGCAGCTGTTCCTGTTTAATGTTAACATATGTTTAATACGTATGAATAATTATATGAACATAGCACTATTATCGTAAGGATACCAAGCTTTCCATCAACTAGTAGAAGATAAATTAATATTCAGCCCATGCCACTAACAGAATGCCATTAATTATGCCAAGACAGAGGTGACAGAGATAATAAGTGTCTCTGAGAAGGTCATATAGAGGGCTTTACATTCAACTTGATTTAAGGAACTGACTGTGTAGCACTGTGCAAGCGTTATTTGCAAATATTATGCTATATTTTTTAGTTCTTTTTGCAACCCTCCCCCCCCAAAACTGCTCATTTGATAACCCAAACTGAATTAATCTGTAAAAACATTGTTTACAGAACTACCAAGTTCTTACATTAAACTGTTTTTTTCCCTTCTCTGGACTTCCAGCAGAATTTCTTTTTTCACTGCATTTTGTCATGGAATAGACTATGTGAAATGAGAAAGGATAGAAGTTAGTGGGTTCACAGGAGCTTGTTGTCTGTGCCATTGGCAGTAGAGGCATACAAAGACTGGAGACTAAACTATATCATGAATGGTTAATGGAACTAATATGTCTAGCCTAATGAAGAGAAGGACCAGAGGTGATGAAATAGCTGTCTCCCAGTACTAGAAGGGCAACACTGGGAGAATACTGAACAGAGAAGAAGGAGTCAACTTATAGTCCAAAGAACCTGAGGGCAGGAGAAGAAGCAATGCGTAGAAGCTTATTAAACAGAGATCTTACCTGGAATTAAGTAGAACTTTCCTGACAATGAGAGCAATTAACCAATGGAACAGTTTTCCTCCTGGAGTTGTGGGGATGTCCCATCCATAGAGGTTTTAAAAAAAAAAAAAAGATTGGACCAGAAGACCTCCAAGGTCTTGGATGATGATATGATTCTAGGTGGAAAGAAAAAGGCTAGCTGACAGCTTCATTGCAAGGCAAGGAAATGCCTGCACTTTTCCAAAGAAACTGTAGCTAAGGCAAAGCTTTATGAATTGTGGATTGGATCACTGCATTTTTGATGTACCAGTGGGCAGTAGTTACTGAATACTTATGTGACTTGAAAATCTTCAAGATGACCTAAACCAATAAGAAACCACTAAGAAAAAGCTAAGAGATATATTAGTAAAATACAACTTTGCTATGTTCTTTACCGAATGTATGCTAACTAGTTTCATGTCATTTCTCTCATTAATAGCTACTAGAAACCATAACATGTATATATTAACCTTATCCAAAGGACTCACTTTGTAAATCTTTTTATTTCTAAACAGCTTGACCTTTAATTCCATCAAGTAAAAGGTAAAGGTTCCCCTCACACAAACATGCTAGTAATTTCCGCTCCGGGGGGGCAGTGTTCATCGCCATTACAAAGCTGAAGAGTCAGTGCTGTCCGAAGACGTCTCTGTGGTCATGTAGCCAGCATGATTAAACGCTGAAGGCACCTGGAACACTGTTACATTCCCACCAAAGTGGTCCCTATCTTTCTGCTTGCATTTTTACATGCTTACTGCTAGGTTGGCAGAAGCTGGGACAAGTAATGGGAGCTCGTTCTGTTACGTTAATCCCGTCAAGTATCATTCCACAAATAGATTTCTTATCTTTTTCTGTCTCATTCCATAAACAGTTTGAGCAATTCCTCTTTGCATCTTTTCAGAAACATTTTTCTTGGTCCCACACATTTCTTTCATAAATCCAGAGTAAGAAGGCTTTCCAAGATACTCTTCTCATTTATTTTTTGTATGTCTGCTTTGATTATTAAGGCAACAATTCGTTTCATTAGCAAATCCATTTCAGCATTGTTTTCCATATCATTCTTCTATTCTGACATTTTAAAATCCATTTTGGAAACCACCTTTTTCCATATTACTTTTATAACCCAGCATTTTTTAAAATCCCAAATTGACATTAAAATCAGTCTCAGTTTCATTGTTCTTCTATATCCTCTTCTATAATATCAAACAATGTTGTAAGCAATTTCTCAGGAAATTGTTCCCAAACATCCTTAATTTCTTCTACAGTCAAATAGTGTTGCTCAGTTGTAATAGTTGGTCTTCATTATTCCCTGTAGCCAGCCTTCAGGTCCCCTTCTGCCATCTGTTTATTTTCCAATTAACAGGATTTCTTAACAATTTATTTCAAAGATTTCATATTTCAAAGATTTCATATACTATTTTCTTTAAATACCTCAGGAAACATTCTTTCAAGACTTTCCTCCTGTTGCTATTTTTGACACCTTTTCATAATCCTTAGAGTTTTTTTCATCAAGGGTAAAAGGGAAATCACCTGGTGTAATACAGTGCAGCTTATCTTTCAGGTTTTTAACTCCAAAGAAATCAATAATAAGCAGCTTCCTAAAGTAATTAAGAGAGGAATTAAGCAGATCCTGGAGCCCAGTGTAGTTTAGGCAAAGTTCATACTGGCCTGGCCCCCAGACTTACCAAACCAAGCCACTATTTTGCATTCTATTTGCAGGGAGAATCCATAAAGTGTCATGGGCAGTCTTTATCTTCTCCTTAATCTGGAAAGGAGCCGATCCCTTCACCAGCTCTTACAGTAGGCCTCAACTTACAACCACAACTGAGCCCAAACTTTCTGCGAGACATTTGTTAAGTGAGTTTTGCCCCATTTTACAATGTTTCTGGCCACCCCTTGTTAAGTGAACCACTGCTGTTGATAAGTTAGTAATCCAGTTGTTAAGTGAATCTGCCTTCCCCGTTGACTTTGCTTGTCAAAAGGTCAGGAAAGGGGGTCACATTACCCTTGGGATACAGCAGTGGTCATAAGTATGAACCAGTTGCCAAGCATCTGAATTTTGATCACATGATCATGGAGATGCTACAAAGGTTGTTAGTGTGAAAAATGGTCATAGGTCACTTTTTTCAGTGTCGTAACTTTTGAACGATCTCTAAATGAACTGTTGTAAATCGAGGACTACCTGTCTTTTGGCCACATTCATCAGTTCTGCAAAAAGCAGAGTCATGCTCCATCAGCCATGTTGCCTCAGAGGTCCACCCAGTGGTGGGATTCAAAATTTCTTACTACCGGTTCTGTGACAATGAAGAAAGCAGCAGCCCCGGAACATCCCTTTCAAAGCACATGGGTGGCAGGGTCGGCGGGCGGGTGGGTGGGGCGCGGCTATGGGAAGCAGCTCCAGATCACGGCCTCCCTTTCGGGGCACAACAGCAGCGGCGGCAGCATGGGGGGGCAGCAGCATGCGGGGCAGCGGCAGCAGCGCAGCTATGGGAGAGAGGTGCGAAAGGGAAGGAGAAAGCCTTTGGCTTTCTGTTTGTTTTCTCCCCTCTGCTGGGTTGGAGAGGAGCACAAAGAGCCCCGAAAGGGAAGGAGAAAGCCAACGGAAAGCCGTTTTCTCCTCTCTGCTGCGGCAGAGAGGGGAGTGAAGGCGCCCCAAAAGGGAGGCCGGGAACTCCTGGGGCTGTTTCCCATAGCCACGCTGCTACCGCCGCTGCCCCACCCCCGCCCTCTGGACTGGACTGAAAACGGCACCCCATCTTGGCCTCCTCCCACCCGGAAAGGTCCCAGGCGGTGGGGCAGAGGCACGGAAAGGCCCTGGGGGGTGGGCGAGGGCCTATCGTGATGCAGGCTTACATGTGAGCAGAGCAGGCAGATCAGGGCTGCTCAGTTGGGGCGTAGGCACCACGTGGGGAAATCAGATTAGGCAAGCCATGAGGGCCCAGGAAATAGGAAGGGAAAAGTGACTCGGTGGGGCAACCGGCAGGTGGGCGAGATGCTTGAGCAAGCATTGGGTGGGTGGGGCAATTGGGCAACTAGGGAACTGGTTTGGGGGCATGGGCAGCCAGAAGTCGCTACCGGTTCTGCGACCCACACCAAATTCTTGCTACCGGGTCACCAGAACCGGTGCGAACCAGCTGAATACCACCTCTGGGTCCATCCCTCTTCCTGTATAAAATGTTCTAAACTTTGAGGCAATATTTGTAACAAAGGAATAGTTATTAGATTAGTTTCCACTGCAATGACAACCTTTCTTAAAAATGTAATTGGAATACAACCAAAGGTTTTGATGATCCAAAATTTTCTGAATATTGAAAAGCAAGTTCAGTATCATTTTTCCCGTCAAAGCAAAAGGTGTAACATTAATGTGAATGGATCTCAATACATTAAGGGACACTTTCCTCCATTACTCCAAAGACAGAATGGGGGAAAAAACAATATTTTATGCCTGCAAGTTGTTCCCTACCAAAATGAAATGGATATTTGAATTTTTTTAAAAAAGGTTACACTTTTTCCATAGTTATTTTTAAAAAATAACAGTCCTGACAGTGAAATATGCTTTTTGTTCCTACTGCTGCTACAGAACAGATTCCAGTCACAAGTCTTTGGACAGCCAAATTTGTCATGAGTTCTCTAAAGCTGACCTCAGTTCTTAATAAACAAATGAGCTCTTCAATTGGATTATGACCATCTACAGCCATTTTACAATGTTAATCCTAGCCATGAGAAGACTTTCAAGAATCAGATATATATAATTTCGCTGTTTCTTGTTCAATATTACAACAAATATCATTAATTTTACATGAACAGCATGCTCTTAAAACTAATGCACTGCATTATTAAGTGTTACAACTTCAGTGTAGTTAATTAGTGTTTGAGCTATTATTTACCATCAAATTGCAGGTGAAAGAATTTAGCAAATCAGCTGTCTTGTCTCATAATACACTGCTCAAAAAATAAAGGGAACACAAAAATAAGACATCCTAGATCTGAATGAATGAAATATTTTAATTAAATACTTTGTTCATTACATAGTTGAATGTGCTGACAACAAAATCACACAAAAAATAGCAATGGAAATCAAATTTAGCAACCCATGGAGGTCTGGATTTGGAGTTACACTCACAATTAAAGTGGAAAAAAACACTACAGACTGATCCAACTTTGATGTAATGTCCTTAAAACAAGTCAAAATGAGGCTCAGTAGTGTGTGGCCTCCACGTGCCTGTATGACCTCCCTACAATACCTGGGCATGCTCCTGATGAGGTGGGGGATGGTCTCCTGAGGGATCTCCTCCCACACCTGGACTAAAGCATTCCCCGACTCCTGGACAGTCTGTGGTGCAATGTGGCGTTGGTGGATGGAGTGAGACATGATGTCCCAGATGTGCTCAATTGGACTCAGGTCTGGGGAACGGGTGGGCTAGTCCATAGCATCAATGCCTTCATCTTGCAGGAACTGTGGACACACTCCAGCCACATGAGGTCTAGCATTGTCGTGCATTAGGAGGAACCCAGGGCCAACCGCACCAGCATATGGTCTCACAAGGGTCTGAGGATCTCATCTCGGTACCTAATGACAGTCAGGCTACCTCTGGCGAGCACATGGAGGGCTGTGTGGCCCCCTAAAGAAATGCCACCTCACACCATTACTGACCCACTGCCAAAACGGTCATGCTGGAGGTTGTTCCAGACAGCAGAACATTCTCCACGGCGTCTCCAGACCCTGTCACGTCTGTCACATGTGCTTAGTGTGAACCTGCTTTCATCTGTGAAGAGCACAGGGCGCCAGTGGTGAATTTGCCAATCTTGGTGTTCTCTGGCAAATGCCAATATCCTGCACGGTGTTGGGCTCTAAGCACAACCCCCACCTGTGGACGTCATACCATCCTCATGGAGTCTGTTTCTGACCATTTGAGCAGCCACATGTACATTTGTGGCCTGCTGGAGGTCATTTTGCAGGGCTCTGGCAGTGCTCCTCCTGTCCCTCCTTGCACAAAGGCAGAGGTAGCGGTCCTAATGCTGGATTGTTGCCCTCCTACGGCCTCCTCCACGTCTCCTGATGTACTGGCCTGTATCCTGGTAGCGCCTCCATGCTCTGGACACTACGCTGACAGGCACAGCAAACCTTCTTGCCACAGTTCGCAATTATGTGCCAACCTGGATGAGCTGCACTACCTGAGCCACTTGTGTGGGTTGTAGACTCCGTCTCATGCTACCACTAGAGTGAAAGCACCGCCAGCATTCAAAAGTGACCAAACCGTCAGCCAGAAAGCATAGGAACTGAGAAGTGGTCTGTGGTCACCACCTGCAGAACCACTCCTTTATTGGGGATGTCTTGCTAACTGCCTATGCTTTCCACCTGTTGTCTATTCCATTTGCACAACAGCATGTGAAATTGATTGTCAATCAGTGTTGCTACCTAAGTGGACAGTTTGATTTCACAGAAGTGTGATTGACTTGGAGTTACATTGTGTTGTTTAAGTGTTCCCTTTATTTTTTTTGAGCAGTGTATATAAATCATCTGGATAGTCCACATGGGGAACTCTTATGAATAGCTTTTCCATTACCACAAAGTCTGAAGTTTTACATTAAGTTTTGGATTATAAAAAATCAGGAAAATTAATTGATTATCCTGGCAGCAGGTGTGAATTTGAAAAAAAGTCAATGGATTAGACTGGCACACTTCCATTGATAAGAGGATAAAGAGTCACCAGATCAAAGAAAGGAGACACGACGGCAGTCACTGATAGAACTGGCCACTATTTATAAGGAAGATTATAAAATAAATTGGAAAGTCCATGGGGTAGTGTAGTGTAGTGTAGTGTAGTGTAGAGTAGAGTAGAGTAGAGTAGAGTAGAGTAGAGTAGAGTAGAGTAGAGTAGAGTAAGGATGAAGAAGAAGAGAAGGGTGAATAGAATAGAATAGGATGAGGGTGAAAGCAAGAAATATTGACTATCTTCTGCACTATTAGAATTGAGAATTCACAACTTTCAGGACTTCACAGAAGAAAGAGAGTAAATCTTTAGTGGAAGTAAACGGTGCTTTGGAGAATAAGAGAGAAGATGATTGCAGAGAAGGGAGTGCAGTTGTGGTCACTTAGAAGACAGACAGAGGTCATGAGGAATTAAAGCAAATGTGGTGCATGAAGTGTATTGCTTATCATGAGCAAGGATAAGGGATGTGACAGAACAATTTTCAAGATTTATAAGGTCTTGTGAAAATTAAACTTTCTTGCTATTACATCTGGGGACAAATTATAGTGCAAAGAACAAAAGAAACAGAATCTTATCACTAATAATCTAGAAATAAATCTCCAGGCTCAAATAATGTTTTCATCCATCCTATCAGACTACAGGAAAAGACTGAAAAGCAAGAGAAACATGCTGCAAAGAAATGAGTGTTTATAGAAAAGGTGATGGGACAGATTTGATCTGAATTATCTGGACTGTAGGTATGGATCTGGGAGTAGTTCACAATAACTGGTAAACATTATTTTGGCTGAAGCAGCTTGATAAAGAGGTTTTTCTTTAACACTAAATTCAGAATCCTGCATTAATGCCGAAAACAAGGAAAATAGGCAGAATAAGCTAAACTTCTTAGCACAGAAAAGCAACTGCGATTCAACAGACATAATACAAACTTGGATTCCCATGACTGGAAACAAGAAAATGATGACACAATTTGTTCAACAGGATCTGAATAAAAATGGAAGAATTGTAGTATGTTCATAGGAATGAATTTGTTGGTATTGTTCTGAGCATAGGGTTAAAATAAGTAGAATAAATACTACTTATGCCCCCTATTTCTTTATTCCAAAGAGAGGATAAGAGACAATGCCTTCTAAAAAAACTCATGGCAGATTTTTCAAGGTTGTATGAAATGGTAATAGCATCTGTTGGGATAGAATGGCCCTTGCAGGAAATTTGTGACTCATTGTCTCCTTCTGACAGCGCAGGAAAGCATAAGAGAACTAGTTAACCTTGCCACAAGCAGAAGGAAGAAGGGATGGCTATGGAGGACTGAAGTCTTCAAAAACAGTGGTCAGGTGAAAAGGTTGTGAGTCCCGGCCAAGAAAGTAATTTGAATAAACGTCTCAGAAAAGCCCCTCCCTAGTTCACAACATTGCAACATTCGGTTACTGTAGCTTTTACAATGAAAGTAGTACTGACATTGCCTCAATCTGAGTGATGTGTGGAAATGTAAATAACCGGAACATTGGGAGAAGTGCTTATGTAATATTCAAGGCTTCTTTTTTTAAATTATTTCAAGGGAAACTAAGCTAGAATGTAGTCAAAACTTATTTTGGATTTTCAACATTTATATTTAGTGGACTCAGATTAAGGATAATTAGTACTCCACAAAAGGAGAAATCAACAGCAACACACAGGTCAAAATAGGTGAACGCTATTTAAAAAGGAGATGCTAAAAGAACAATTGTAAACAATTCTACAATAGTGTGAGAATGAGAAACTAGGCTGGAGTTGCCCTAACTTAAAAATGGAGCAGGCACATAGACAGAGAGAACGAAAGCCAGGAACCACATCAAAAATATCTCTCCAGGAGGTAGATAAGGAGGAAGCAAGTCAAAGGACAAATGTAATCAAAAGATGGACAAAAGGGGTTGGGTACCAAACACATGTGACCCCTCTAATTCCATTGAGAGCTACCAGTTTTGTGAAACAATAAAGCAAGTACTTTTGGGAATAAAAGGGGTCCAGGAGTCTGCCCATTCTTTGAACTGTCCTGGATCTTGCTTGACTCCAGAAGTTGTAGGTGCTCCATTACTAGATGGTTGTAAAAACAGAATGGATAGCCATTTGTCTGAAAAGGACCAGAGGGTAGAATAGAAGACCTCCAAGGTCCCTTCCAACTCTGTTATTCTGTCATTCTAGTTCAGAGGTCTCCAAACTTGGCAACTTTAAGTCTTGTGGACTTCAACTCCCAGAATTCTCCAGCCAGCTAATTCTGGCAGTTGAAGTCCACAAGTCTTAAAGTTGCCAAGTTTGGGGAGCCATGTTCTATCTAGTTAGTCCTCGGAAGCCTAGTTGCAAAAGATGTGGGTAAATGGGGATAAGCATGTGTGAGAGAGAGATAACAAAATATATAATAACCAGGAA
Organism: Notechis scutatus; assembly: GCF_049901735.1. Lineage (NCBI taxonomy): Eukaryota > Metazoa > Chordata > Lepidosauria > Squamata > Elapidae > Notechis > Notechis scutatus. Next base: position 101,813,063 of record NC_142012.1, read on the forward strand.
AGTTTTACTACCAAACCTGACATGTCCCAGTGGTTTGTTGAAAGTGACTTTTACATATATAAAAGTTTCTCACACTTCAAGTAGAGTCCTGTTGCAAAGCCTACTAGCGTACAAAGGAATAAAAGTTATTCATTTATTTGGAATGCAAAATAATTTTGGAGTGCATTACATCTCGTCAGTGAAGTGAGTTGATTAAGCAGATCATTGCCAATCCTGTGGATGAGTGTTTGAATTTATAAATAAGATCACTGCATATTACAGCAGAATACATATTCTAAGTGGCAGTATTCTAAGTGGCAGCTCCTCTTATATTTTCATAGACTTATTTTCTGACTGTAGTAGTACAGAAAGCTCTAGATAAAATCAATTACCTGAGCTTTATCAGTCAGGCTTGAGGGCTGGGCATGAAATTAATGCAACTTTGGCTGTACTAGTGACTGGCCTTTATCAGGTTATGAGAAAAGTTGAAACATTCCATCAACCATATTCTTTTGGGTATTATTTCAGAGGTTAAGAATTTACAGTAGTTCCATTCCTTCTTCAGTGGACAGTTCCAGTTGGTGGAAGTAGGGTTGGTCCCTACTGAGATGCCACAGAGCTCAATCTTTTTCTCCTACTACTTAATAGCTACATGAAGCCACTGGAAGAGGCCATCTTTTTGGTGGGATTTGATAATCTTATAATCTTATAATACGGAGCTTTATATCTTTACCCTGGGCCATACTGGTGGGAGCACTTGTGCTACAAGTCTCAAATTGGTCTTTTATCAGCTTTTAGGAACAATTTAATGTGCTGATTTTAACTTATAAAATACCCTTCTGGCTTAACACCAACATATCTTCACCACTGCCCTTCAGCCCCACCAATTTGACCTTGCTAGGAAAATGAGCTGGTTTTTTTCCCACCTTTAAGGATCTCTAGGCTGCCAAAACACTATTTTGTAACAGAGATTGTAGCTCTCTGAAATGGCCTTTCCCTGTTTCTCCTTGAACTTATCTGCTTTCCAAAGCATATAAAATGGACTTTTTCCAGAAGGCATTTGAGAATTATTTTTATTCTTGCACGATATTAATGTTTCATTATGTTTTAAAGAGGACCACAGAGGTCCTAATGGTTTCTATAATACAAGAAAGAAGTTTGGTGTAGTGGTTAAGGCATCAGTCTAGAAACTAGGACGCTGTGAGTTCTAGACCCACCTTAGGCACCAAGCCAGATGGGTGGTCTTGGGCCTGTTGTTTTCTCTCAGGAAGGAGGAAATGACAAAACACTTCTGAAACCTTGGCAAGAAAATTGCAAAGACTTGTCCAGGTAGTCACCAAGAATTGAGCACAATTGAACATAAGGTAGAAAAATCTGTATAGCTAAAGGATTGTGGCAGGGTATAAATGTAATAAATAATTCAGCTTGCTAGCTAATTCCGTGGTGGCAGTAAAAGGTAACTTTTTCCATTCTTTGGTTTTCCAAAGTGAGTTTGCTTGCACAGGTTGACATTCTGCTGACACTTGTTCATTCTGCACATTTTTTTTATTAGCAGGTGAAAAAGACAACTGTACTTATTACTCATGAGTTATGGATTTTTGCTAAATATAGTCAGCTGTGAAAATTGCTCTCTTCTGAGCTCTTTTTTCAATAGTATGATAACTTGCATAGCCATTAATACATGCAAAGTTAGTGGAGATTGTCATTATTCTCATTTAACTATCTGCAATGTCAAATTTGTACAGGAATCCTAGAAAAATAGAACAGAACCTGAAACATTTTGGGGTTATTGTAGATAACATATACAATAATGAAATGTATAAGACTATTATTATTATTATACAATAGAACTCTGGCAAATATAATCAAGAATTTAATATCACGTTTCTAATCACTAATATTTATATGTATTTTATATATTTATAATATTGAAGAAATGAAGTGAGCAGGTTTTCTTACAATAAATATCTAATTATAGGAATTAGCACAGTGATGAAAAATACATAGCAGAAGTCATCATTCATTTCCCTTTTTCACAACAGCTCAAGACAGCTGTCAGCATCTTGATCCATCTTGAATCAGATTTGGGGCTGCCAGCAGCACTACCTCCTCCCATTTTTCTCCACAACAAACCTGTGAGGTAGGTTGGGCTAAGAGAGACTGACTAATCCAAAGTTGTCCAGTCAGCTTTTGGACATATTATTAGTCAATATATAAACTGGCATATGGCAGGTACAGAAAACTCATTTTCAGCACAAAAATGATTTTTAAGTCCAACCTGCTGCTCAAGGCAGTAGTCCTTACTCCATCCTGATAAATAGTTGTCCAAACTTTTCTTGAAAACCTCAACAAATATAGCCAAAGAAAAGTTGTGGAAATAAGACAAATTCATATTAACTCAGCGGCTAGAATAAGAATGTTGAAGTATTATGTAGCTATGCATGCACGTATGTATGTGTTGATAGGTACATCTCCATCCCCTCTGCTGGTTCCAGCAACATGAGAAAAGGGTATTTAAACACCCTTCTCTGATCCTGTACAATGCACCTAGCATTGGAAAATAGCTTCCACTGGAATAAATAGATAATTGTACACGTGTTAACTCAAAATTAATTAGAACTCTGGGAATTGTTGTCACATAATAACTGGAAGATGTTAGGCTGTGGAAGGATAAACTAAGAAAGATGGCTTGAATAAACCTACGCTTTATTCGTGATGTTTTAGAACTCTTTTAAGTGTTGCTTTTTGAAAAAAATAATGAAATTCTACTGACACAGTAAGTGGTTAAAAACTATTTTTTCTTACTTAGTGGTTTGGGGACAATGTTTTAGGAAAGTGTCTCATTTTCCAGTGGAGTGAGTTTACATAATGTCATAATCCATTCATATTCCAAGTATAACTATTTTGCTTTAAGATGTCCTTTCATAGCAGTAAGAACAACTGGAATTCCAATTTAATGTTAGGTTTTGCATAAAATGGTACATTTCATTATAATTTTTAAATGTTGTTTGACAATTGTAACTACAGTTTTAAAAAAAAATTGTTCTGTCAAATGAGGCATAACAGTTTAAATCTGGCCAGGAATCTGACCTGAATAATTCAAGGAAACATGACAATAATGAATAAGAAAAGATTAAACCACTAAAGCCCTTTTACAGTGGTTACTGCAATATTTTTAATCGGCTTTCAAAACCAAATGTTTTATTATAATTCTAAATAAATCCTAGATACATACCTTGTTCCTGGAAAGTATGGGGAAAGAGTAAAGGAGATAGACTATAATTGTTTTCTTTTAATTTGTAAAGACACAATTCTTTGTCATAACAAAAAATGGCATATGAAACGGCATATGTTATGAAAGAATATACTTTTGAAGAACATATATTCCTCTGTCTGAAAAACTATCCAACTCTACCACAAAACAATTCTATCTCAACACAGAAAAATGCTTAGATATGGGAAAGCACAATTTTTTGGCTGACTATCTAACATAGGCCTGCGTTCTAAATAAAGATACAGTATGATGTAAGGAAGCCAATCTACTGTTAAGCTGAATGAAGGCTTTCTCTTCTCTATATTTCAAACCTAGGCTTAAGCATGGGATATGAGGTCCTATTGGCCATCTTACAGTGGGTCAATTCTCTGTTCAAACATCCCTTATATCCACTACAATTTTTGAGATTTAATTTGGAAGTACACAGAATCCATATATTGTAGTGTTACTCTTACCCAAAAAACCCACCCTAAAATGTTCATTCAAGACTGATTTGCTTACCATAGCTACAAAGAACAGATTTTCATGAACATCTATCTAAGCCATACCCAGTTGGACTTCACTAGAATACCATGAGTTCGTTGGAATACATCCAAGATGTCCAAAGTAAAAGAAAATTTCATGGGGAATTGAAATAAATGAAGAACAAGTATTTCTAGGAACCTATGCCTAGAATTAACAGAGTTATGATTCTAATTGTAGAACCCTTCAAATGGCTACATGTTCCCCAGTAAAACAATAGCATTTCCAAAATAGCATTGCTATTTGCCAAATTATGTTGATGAACTAGGAGCAGTTTAATTAACATTAATTTTTTACCCTTATCTTTCTCCAAATATATCAACTATTATGGGTAGCTATTCAGAAAGATGCCTTTCTCATGATGCTCCACCCCTCTGAAATTCTTCTCTAAGGCAGTCCTCTTCTTTTGTCACTCTTCAAATCTTAGCACAAGTTGTTGGAAAAGATGATTATCACTGTGTATACTGTTTAGAAGGCCCTTGAAGGTGCCATGCCAAACTTTTGGAAGGACAGAGCCACTTCATTGCCACAAAGAGCAATTTCAGAACGGCCATTTCATTCAAAGGACTCCAAACCCCCCCAAAATATTCATTTATTTATCACATTTATAAAACCATCCATCACACAAATGTGAATAGAATATAACTGAAAATATCATCATAGCATTTTTTTTTATTAAATCCTGATACTTAGTTTTGCTCACACTAATTTAATTGTAGCCCCATCCCCTTTTTGTGAGAGTTAAAATGAAAACTAGAGTTTTCCTGATCAGAAATGATGATAATGTTTACAACTAACTGCCACCTTATACCAAGCTCAGGGAAAAGCAAAATGTGGTATCCATTACAGGGGGAAAACAGAAAAATCAATGTTGGATATAAATTGCTGTGGGAGAAGAAGGAACTGAATTCTCATACAGATATAAAGAAATCAACTGCTTAAGTACTTTTACCCTAATATGCAATAAAATGCTTATCATGCTGAGGATGTGGGCTGTTTCTGAGTTTGAACCCTAGCCCTTTTATTAAAATATAAAATATTTATAATTTAAAAATAAAATATTTATACTTTATTGCAAAACTGTCTAAGTGTCTCACACAACATAATCTACATCAGTAACACAAAAGCATGTAATAAATGAAAAAGGCATAAAACCATTAGTAATCCTAATTAAAGAAATAGCAGGAAACGTTTTATATTAGAAATGTTATTTTTAATAACAGACATTTTTATAGTTTTTATATACCACTGTGAGCTTACCGTGAAAAATTATTTTTCCCTATGTTCAGAGCACCATTGCTACAAATTGTAATAAATTTCTTAGCAACTTCTTAAGCTCAATCAATGAGAAAACTGAAGTGGAATTCAATGATCAATGAGAAAACTGAAGTGGAATTCAATCAAATGTATATAAATGGATTTCAAACTGTCTTATCTTTGAATAGAATGTGGTTTTCATTCAGGGACCCAGGTAAACTGGGACAGAAGTCAGATAAATTCAGATAATCTGTACCATTACTCATGCATATTGACTTGTGGTGAAATCAGAGAATAAAAATCAAGACTGAATTATATTTAAGCTTTGTGCCTTTGAGTACATATATACAGACTTTACAAGAAGTTAAAATTTTCAACTAATGAATATGCGCAATCAAAAGGAAGTTTAATCTATCTTCATTTTTCAATCTTTACTCTGAATATTGATTTTAGTACAAACGTTGTATTTTTCAAAAATATAAATTCGGTATACATTCATTGGTTATACCACTCACCATGGAAGAGAAACTCATCAAGGAGGTATTGTTATTTCCAGGGTTGCAGTTAAAATTCAAGGGTTGGTCTGTCACTGTGCTCTTTGTGTCAGAATTCAGTGACCTGTCTGGATTAGCAGATAGTTTTTGGAAAGCAATACAAGTCATGCCCATGAAAATGGATGGCTTGATCCAAAAAGCTTCCAGAGCAATATTAAGAGAAACCTGTCAAAACAAATGTGAAAAATCTTATATTTAAATGTATAAAGTTGGTCTTTTCATGTCCATGTTTAATATACCTCTAAAATATATACCACTTTGAAAAGCACTCATAGAGACCTTTTTAAATCTCAAAGAAGATTGAATTTACCACATTGTAATATTCAACAAATATAAAATTGAAATCATTTCCTTTTCCATGTTTTACTTATGATATATCATAATCTTATGTAATCATCAAATCTTTTGTTATATTTACACTTCAGTTTCACTACCCCACCAGTGTGTGGAAATGGGGCAGAAATTACCGGACTGTAAAACAGAGTACTACGTCAATAATTTGTCAAAGAGGAATCACCAGAAATTAAGGAAGAGATCTTGAAAAGAATGTTGTGGGAAGAGGTTCTCACATATTCACAAGCAGTCCGTCGGATAAAGGTGTGTTTATTACTAAATTACTATTACTAGAACAAGAAAGGATAGAAAAAAATTCCTCCTGCCTAAAAAAAGAGTGGCTTGTGGCTGTAATATTGTTTTGGAAAAGAAAAGAGCTAAGAATTTAAATGTTGATTTCATTAGCTTTCATTTAATGCAAAGTTGATATCATATATCAACTAGAATTCTTTCATAAGAATTGTATTATATATACATAAGATCAATCCAAGGAGAAATCCTCAGATTTTAGGGAGTGTATAATTCACACTAAATGAAGAATCTGGTAACTTTAAAATAATCCCAACAACCTTGGCCATGAAAAGGAAGGGGTGCTTGGTATTCAAGGGCAGATAATTGTTACAGCAGTTGCAATAGTTGCCAGAACGTGTTTGGTGCATCTGGGTTGCGATAGGCACTGCAAGAGGATCATGGCCCACTGTTTAATATCAAAGTCAAAGTTACAGGAGTATAAGAAAAGGAAGATCCTGTTTGCCAGACTTCATAACACACATATCAATAAATACCACTTCTCCAGATATTCACCTTCACATTCAGTACAGAATGGGAATAGAGTAGAGAATTCATAGACTTAATACAGTTAGATTTTTTTAAAAAATCTGCCGCCCATCTAGCCATAAGACTACTCTTAGTGGCTTGCAACAAAAATGAAAAACTAAAATGAAAAAAATATAAACAGAACAGCAAAGCAATGAAACAATAAAAAATAAATAATCAAAGTGCAATAATACGCAATAAAAGATGGGAGATGGGTAAGCAGGGAGTGTAGGGAGGTTAACCTAGTAGCAACTTCCAATTTGGAACTCCCCTATTGGATCCTCAGGTCAACCAGCAGATCCAGGTCTTCAGGCCAGAGTTCTTTGATGGGATCTGCAGCAGACCTCTTCAACATGAGTAACGGTGGGCTTAACTTAACGGGATGATCCAGTTCATCAACTAACCTTGATCGATGCCATAGAGCAGTGGTCCCCAACCTTTTTTGTGCCAGGGACCAGTTTCACTCAGAAACATTTTTTCAAGGACCGGGGGGGGGGGGGGGGGAAGAGTCCGAGTTTGGTGGTTTGCTTGCAGACGTTTCATTATCTGACTAGGTAATATCTGATGTTGTTACCTAGTCGGGTAATAAAACGTCTGCTAGCAAACCACCGTTCAGGGAACGCCAATGCCTCCTCATTGCAACCCTGAGCGACAGATAGTCCCTGCAGGACGGCTGAGAAGCCTCGCCTCTCGGCTTTGCCTTCATCAGCCCTATCCCTCAGGTGTCTCCCTCCCTCCCTCAGCCTCATCCCTCAGGTGTCTGCCTCATTCCTCTCTCAGTCGCTCTCTCACTCCTCCACCAGCCCAGGAAGAAACTGCTTCAAAGAAGCCTAGCAGGGTGGCTTTTCCTGTCGGCACAGCTTCCCCAAAGCGCCCGTTCACCCCCACCCCGCCGCCCACGGTTCAATCCTCCGTTCTGCCTGCCTGCCTTCGTTTCTGGTGGTTTCGGAGCACAGCTTCTCCGAAGCGCCCGTTCACCCCGCCCTGTCCCGCCCTGCCACCCGGCAGTTCAATCCAGTGCTCCGTTCTGCCTGCCTGCCTGCCTGCCTGCCTGCCTTGGTTTCTCGTGGTTTCGAGCAGCTTCGGCTGAGAAAAAGAGGCGAATAGTTATTATTCTCAGCCGAAGCTGCTCCGAAACTACCAGAAACGAAGGCAGGCAGGCAGGCAGAACGGAGCACTGGATTGAACCTGGATTGATTGGCGGCGGAGTGGGGGTGAAACTGGCACTTCAGAGGAGCTGCGCCGACAGGAAAAGCCACCCCCCCCCCGGCTTCTTTGAAGCAGTTTCTTCCTGGGCTGGTGGAGGAGCGAGAGAGCGACTGAGAGAGGAATGAGGCGGGAGGAAACCGAAGCCGCTGAGCCGGAGAGCAGGACAGGCTTCGGTTGCTTCCTCCCTCCCCTTCTCTCATTTGTGTCCTTGATCCCCGATCCCAGCAGCATTCACCGAAGGTGAAGAAAGCCGCCATTTTTTTATTTTTTTTCCTTTGCGGCCCGGTACAGAGTGCTCCACGGACCAGGACCGGTCCGCAGCCCGGTGGTTGGGGACCCCTGCCATAGAGGGTTTTATGTTGCCTTGTGCAGACAAGAACTTCCTTGTGCAGTGAGAACAGACCGCTATATTAGATTGGCCAAGGATCCAATACAGCAGATATTACTTATGTTATATTCTACAAAAAGATTGCATATATGTAGATGTCCTACTACAGAACATAAGAATGAAGTCTTGAAAGCCAAAGATATCTTACACCGTAGTTGATTTTCAGCTTGAAACTTTCAGCCCTTACAGCAAGTACACAAATATCAGATCAAATATCAGATAAATACTCTGATACCACTGTAAGTAGGAGTAAATTTGTTAAGATGGTTTATACTTTAGGTAAAAATCCCAGAATGCTATAAATATTTAAGATTTTGACTCAACTAGAGTCACCAAGCAGATACTTTTACAGCATTTAGTATCAACCAAGTGCCATTTACACAGTTTTCTAGGATTATTTCAGCTGAAATAATAAATCTCTTAGCCAAATTAGTTCCCATGATACTACATTTCTTATTTTATCTGCAAAAAAATATTTCATTGTATATCCATTAAATTCAGTATTGCCTACAGCTCTTGGCTGTAAGGAGTAATACAGTACAGTAATACAGTAATTCTACAATAAAGAAGCTAATCAAAAATAAGTTTTACAATAGTGCTTTATAAGTCTAAAAGTACTTCTTCTGCACGTATCTGGATCAGAAGATATTTGTACATATAAGATCCCAAAATCTCCTACAACAAGTGTTTTTCCTGCATTATATGAATGATCTCTGAGGTTTTCACAATTTAGCAGGCAATTTCTGAGGTTTTCAATAGAGCATCTTGTGGTTCTGCATCTGTGAATGTCCTAGAACTAAGACAATGTAGCAGGACTAGTAACATTCTGGCTGAATGGATTACTTCAGAACAACTTTTTCCTTAAAGCCTTAATTTTATCATGAAGATTCTTATTTCTTGTAAGACTCCATAAAGTACTTCACATGGTACCAGTTATATGGCATTTTTTAACTGTAAAATACACGTTTCACAGTCAATAGTTTGTAACAGATGCTGTACACAGATTCTGAAATCATGGCTATTCAGTTCCTGTATCAGTTTTAAGCCATACTGAATGGGCACTGATTTGTAAAGTACTTCCTATTATACAGCAGAACTATGTGGTGTCAGACAGATCGTCATCACTGTATTTTTCATTGTCAAGGACTATAGACAGTTGCAAAGTGACTTGCTTTCTTATACCAAGGACATTCTGCCCTCTGTGCATGACATTTCCCGCCATGAATACACATTTCAGCTATACTGTTTGCAACAACTGTGGGGAAAAGCTTGCCTGCCTTGACTTTCTATCTGTTTGGTTCAGTGCAGACTTGCCAGGCGGTTATGGTCTTTTAATAACTTCGTTTAGATCAATTAGAATGGCAAAATTTCTATTCATATACTGTATCTTACTCAGTTTTCCCAGGTGGAAAACTTCATCCCCAGTCGAGAAACAAGAAATGCCTGCAGAACAAGAAGATTGTGACAAAGAAGAAGCCATCTTTAATGAACAAGTAATCTTAGGTGGGGGGAAAAAAGGAAAGGGAGGAAAGAGAATGGAAAGTTTAAGATTGGGGAAAAAAAACCTCCCCCCAAAATAGAGTGAAAAATAAGTATAAAATCAGAAAGCAACAGAAGAGGGAAATGCAGAAGAGAGAATTAGAAGTAGAGAGACAGGGGGGTAAAAAGGGGAGGGAGAAGATGAGAGGGAAGAAAGAAAGGAAAAGAAGTCGTAAAGGACAGAAACAAAATATAGAGAAACAGGGCCTATTTAGAGATAATGGGTGAAAATTTAATGGAAAAAGGGATTCTGCAAAGGTACATAAGATAGTATGGTTATATTAGAAACAGAAATAATTTTAGAAAATATGAAACAATGTATGATTAAAATGTCTGATAAAATAGCTATCGTAATTCAGTGGAATGCTTATTAATAAATAAATGTAATAAAAGGTATATTTAATGATTTATAAAACATATGTGAAGAGAAATAAGGGAAAAATTAATTATGGAGATTATGTGTGTTTTTAAGGAAGTATGATATTTAATTGAAAAGAAGTGTTAAAGATGTTAAGATTTTAATGATTATTAATGATAGAACTGAATTGGAATGGAATGAGGGTTTATAATTACATATATTTATAATCCTTTTTTTTTAAAGAATATAGTGTGTATTATAAGAATGTACCAAGCAGAATTCGATTGGAAGTTATGTATTATGTATTATATTGAAGGTCATAACCTTAAGGTATATATTGAAGTTTAAATAAGAGTTGAATCAATGTAATTAAAAGATATAAAGGTATCATACTCCAATTAGTAACTACAGGAGAAAACTTGTTTAATGAGAAAAGATAATATGAAATTGAAACAGAACAGACAAAAGTATAAATATAATGATTTGAATTGAGATGAGATAATCAAAATAAAATTGAGAAAATTAAAAGAGGGGAAAAACTATATAGAAAATGTAGAATAGTATAAGATATGGAATAGAACACAAAAAGGAGCATGAAATTGAGTTTTGTGTCTGTATAAAGAAGTTCAACCCGGGACCATGCTATTTTCAAAAAAGATGTTTTACTTGTATTTTGTATGTGTGAAAACCCAAATAAAACTTTATTAAAAAAAAAAAAAAGAGAAGAGTATTTGGGGAAATGAAAGATGAGAAAAGTTGAGAAAAGATGAGAAAAGTCAAGAATGAACACATTTAAGATTTCATAAAATTGGATGAGTATGTAATGTAACCAGAGACACATTTTTCAAGGAGCATCTGCTTCTTCCTTCAGATCAATATTTTAACAAATCAAGAAGCCATATATAACAATACCTTTGATACAACTTGTGCATTGCTGCTCAGAGTTTGATTTGAAATGCGTGCCACACACTGCACAATTCTTGCACATGCTTTTTTGTCCTTTTGTGCCATCCATAATACATGGTCATCTACCAGCATTACATTGCTGGCAATCTCTATGACAGCATCTGCAAGCTGCTAAGAGAAAAAGACAAAAGGAAAAAAAGGGGGGGGAGAGTATAAAATATGTAACTTCTATACAACATAAGGCAAAATTGAAAACAGCTGTATTTAGGAATTCTGTGAAGCATTCAGGAACTACCTGTTCTAGGAACATCAACGTACATTTCAATTGGCAGTCAAAAGATTAAATTGATGGATATGCCTCTTTGCAAGTCAATGATTATCAAGTCAAAACTATTTCAGAGTTACATGAGTCCAAGCAACTGTTCTATTGAGAATAGATATTTCTTAGAGACTTTTCAGCAAGAGTTTTAGCAATATAGATGCAAAATAAGAACAATCCCTGAAGCAAACACAAGAAATTCAATTATAATAATTTGATCATAAACATGTTTTTAAAGTATTAATTGCGGCTCATAGTAATGAAAAGGCTGAATTATATATAAATATAAAATAGCAATGCTAATTGTTAATAGGATAAAACAGATTAGGTTTTGTTGGAATACTATTCTCATTAGAAAGCTTGTGTATCTTCATCAGATAAAGCTATCATAGAAATCAATGCATACTTACAACTGAGAGGTAATAACTGATTAAGCTATGCATTGTGAACAGCATTGGTTTGACTATAGATAATACCTGATTTATAGAAATTTGAAATAGAATCTCGGTGGCCCAATTTAGAAATCGGCCCAAACCATAGTTTTTATTTCACAAAACTCAAATCCCAAATCCTTGCTTTAATTTCCAAATGAATGGTTGGTTTAAGCTTCAATATGGTTACTCCTTGTAATTGCATCTAATATGAACCCATCCACTATTTAATGGCTAGCTTCTCAAATCACATATATTTCTAATTGGTAAATAAACCACAATGACCAAATTCACACAAACACCAGCAACCCAAAGTTAAAAACAAACCACAATTTAATCCAAGAATAGAGAAAAGATCAGTCATAAAGAGTTCCTTGGTGAATCCATTCAAGAATATGAAATAGAATAAGCCAAGTGCCCCAATGGTTCCCCACTTTTATTTGATTCATTTTTCCCAATACTGGATTTATCAGGCCACCCAACACAACAAAAAGCAAACCACAGGTAGTCCTCAACCAACAACCACAATTGAGCCCAACTTTTGTGTTTTTACGTGAAAAATTTGTTAAGTGAGTTTTGTTCCATTTTATGACCTTTCTTGCCCCAATTGTTAAGTAAATCATTGAGGTTGTTAAGTTAGTAACATGGCTGTTAAGTGAACTTGGCTTCCCCATTGACTTTGCTTGTCAAAAGTTCGCAGAACATGATCACATGACCCTGGGACACCGCAACCGTCATAAATATGAACCAGTTGTCAAGCATCTGAATATAACTCATGTGACCATCGGGATGCTGCAATGGTCATAAGTGTGAAAAATGGTCATAAGTCACTACCAAAAAGAGCCACATAAAAATATATAATATACAAATATGAATTATGGAATTACTACTGCTAGGGGGGCTTAAAGAGGGTTTGGGAAGCACTGGGCTTTTGAGACTGGTCACATTATTAGTCGGGAAATGTACCTTAAAGGGAAAAAACACTGATCATAGTCTCTTTCCTCTCAGTAAAATATTTTAGATAGATCATTAATTTAGCTACTTATGTTTAGCTGACATCTAAAACACCATTGTGAAAATGTTTAAAATCCATACCATTTAACATCAAGCTACCAAGAGAATTAAAAAAGCATAAGACATTTTACTGGCATGAATTCTAGTTTCACATGAGTTTGACAAGGTTAGAACCACAGGAAGCTTTATTCAACTCTTCAGAAAAGAGCAATGAACGGCATGAGTCTAGGAAAATGTTAAATTGAACGAACGCTCAGAAAAACTTCACCTGTTTGAAGCAAAAATGCTAGTATAGTCAATATAAAAATATTGGTATCAAAAAAGTTTTAACTCTGGATCACCAAGGCTTCACCTTCAGGGGTATATTTGCTGAATTATTCCTTCCAAGATCAAATTTGCAAATTAAGAAGGTAGAAGGAAATTAACAAAGCCAAAACAAATTTTAAAAAGTATTTCAACCTGTAAGAATCATCATCCAAAATACTGCATTGAGAGTTTTATTCAACTATTTCATCAAAATTTGATGAAAATATTATAAGGTACATCTTTGCCAAAAAGAGGGCTGTGAAAATATTTACAGACCCCTCACATCCCGGACATAAACTGTTTCAATTCCTTCCCTCAAAACGACGCTTTAGAGCACTGCGCACCAGAACAACTAGACACAATGACAGTTTTTTCCCAAATGCCATCACTCTGCTAAACAAATAATTCCCTCAACACTGTCCAACTATTTACAAAGTCTGCACTACTATTACTATTAATCTTCTCATCACTCCTTATCACACATCCCCTCCCACTTGTGATTATATGACTGTAACTTTGTCGCTTGTATCCTTACGATTTATATTGACTGTTTCCTACTATGATTTTATTGCTTATTGTCCCCTTATTAAGTGTTGTACCTTCTGATTCTTGACTCTTGACAAATGTATCTTTTATGTCCACCAAGAGCATTTGCACCAAGACCAATTCCTTGTGTGTACAATCACACTTGACCAATAAAGAATTCTATTCTGTTCTGTTCTGTTCTGTTCTGTTCTTCTATTCTATTCTATTCTATTCTATTCTATTCTATTCTATTCTATTCTATTCTATTCTATTCTATTCTATTCTATTCTATTCTATTCTACTCTACTCTACTCTACTCTACTCTACTCTACTCTACTCTACTCTATTCTATTCCATTCTGTTCCATTCCATTCTATCATGAACTGGGCACTGAGCACCCACATCACCATCAGATGACTGTAGAGGTGTTGCAATTGCTGGAGCTTGAAGGACCTGTCATAAGTCCCTCTCATTTAATGTCATTATAATTCTGAATGGTTGTTGAATGAATGGTCATAACTCAAAGACAACCTGTACATTATATAATTCAAATTTAAAAATACTTTATGAAAAGCTCTTGAGTAAAAAGTTGAAAGTACTATTTTAAAAAGACCCTCCTCCCTCAAAATCATTACTGGACATTAAATTAAATCCAACATTAAATCATCATCATGTTAGCCAAACAGAGTCTTACGTCTTTGATTTCTTCCATATATAGAAGTAGTTTTTCCAACATGTAAGCTAAATAGATAACATCCTCTTTATCTGCAAATTTGGCAGCATCTCTTGTGAAAGCTGCTAGCTGATGGGAAAATTCAAGTGCATTGGTAGCATTTAGATGCCTCTAGAAAAAAAAAATCCCAAAAGATAAAATTCGGTTAAAAGTTTAATTCCATTTTCTACAGTTAAAACATTAACACTTTATTTTCTAGAGATGAAGAACGTTATTGATGTATATTTCAAACTTGCAAACAATATTATATTGTAAAATATTTAAATTGTCTAATAAGAACACTATGTTTTAAAATACTTAAAATGTCCAATATAATACTTGCAACTTAAATAATTTTTATCAAGCAATTTTCCCCTGACAGAACCATTTATCAGCACCATGAATACTGATCCAGCATCAACAATTTAATTTAAATGAATATTAAAGATAAGGAATAATCCCATGAGAACTATGTTTGAATCAATGTCACAATCTATTTATGCTTTCTTATTCCAAAATACATTGAATACAACTAGAGTTATAGTATAGGTTTGGATAGTTTAGAATCTATTCTTGATATATAGTCTTGTTATAGAGCCTAGTTATATAGCCTAGATAACAGAGACTTTCTCTGCAGAAACTTAGTAAGAACTGTGTAACGTTTACTCATACGCTAAATTGTATGCACAACAGTATGGTTTACCTGACTGAAGGCATGAAGAATTTGAGTTACTTCCTGTGAATAAGGACATTTGGAATAATTTTCTTCATCCCACCAACCTGTGCGGTTACAATTACGCCATGCTTTTAACTCTTCTTCCCCATTCAGAAAGGAAGCTGATCTTAAGGAATGCTGAAAACATGAATGGTAAGCGGTTACACCTGCCAGAGTTTTAGGCCACCTGTGAAAAAAATACAAATAAGCTACTGCAATGCTACACTAATACATTAACATTAGATAAAGTTCCAACCTGAAGTACACTTCCTATGGAATACTGCATATTCCCCTGAATTTATGAGATTGTTGAGGTAAAGTAGGAGCAGACAAGTTTTTTCCCATCAAAAGCTACAGTACTATTATCGCAGTATTCTGTTTAGGGAAACATATTTGTTTAGGAAAACTTTCAATGATGGGAAGAGCTAAAACAAACGGTGGCCAAGGTCAGAGTAAAAAATAGAGGGAGAGGGAAAGGAATCCATTTTCTTTCTGGTATTTCTTCTTCCTTCTTCATTTGCAACCCTCTGTGTGAGCAAGCTTTTGATGTTCTTCTTCCTTTCTCTTCACATGAAAAGCTTCTGGGAAAAAGGAAGGTTGGTTTTGCTGGAGGATTGATTTTTTTGCTTGCAAAAGGCTTCTGTACTTAGCAATGGGTTTTTTTAAAAATTAGGCCCTAAGGCTGAAGGTTGCCCATGTTTACAATAAATAATGCAATACATCGTCTGTCTTGAACTGGAACCCATAGAGCAATTTCCTTGCCTATTTTATATTCAATAATGGGTCATTCAATTTGAAATAATTTAAATTGGTATATTTATAGATTAAGGGCTAGATTTTTTGGCCTTAAAACTGGCAAAGCTCACTTCCTTTGTTTTTGCTGGGAGGGGTTATAACTTGGTGACAGTGATTCCACATTAATAGGCCAGCCTTGCCCTTGTTATCCTTCATGTTTTTAGACTGAAAAATCCCAAATTCTCATAATCAGTCTAAACAATACTGGACAAAGACAGGTTTAGTAATCCCAACAATATTGGACAAAGTCAGGTTTGGAAAGCAAGGTTCAAACATTACAGAAAAACAGAGTATTTTCATTCCCAATCCTTTTTTTCATTGTGTCCATTAGATACACTTTTTCAAAAAAATGCTTTGGTAAACACTGGTACTTCAATAATATCAGTTTGCAGTATGAAAACAATAGTATTATATTCAATGTAGCTGAATGTCAATTTTTTTAGTTGCTTCATTTTAGAATATGAAGACTTTTCTTCAATGAATGTAAGATCAAGTTCTCAAATTTCCCTTCATACATACATGCATAGTGGATATTATTTTACAATGCCACCATGATGAATTTTTGTCCCATTACTCTCCCTTTAAAATTCCATATACAGTGTAGAAAACTATTGTGTCAGGAAGAAGGATAGAATAGAACCTTCCTCCTAATGTATGATATGCAAATATGCAGTAGCATTCTGTCAATGAAGAAATCTTTTCCAGTCTGAAGTACTCATGTCAAGATATAATTTAAAATCTCAGTGAGGAGCAAGCCATATTCATAAGTGGCACTGGCAGTCTTTAGGAATTTGCGGAATTTTTATAGGTTATCAGCATGTATAGAAAAATATTTGATAAACAATTTTATATAATACACTGGCAAAATTGAATTTTCATTTCTAAGCAATACTACACAAAGGAAACCAGTGGTCTTATTTTCCATATTTGACAACCACTAAAATAACATATTCTGAAGAGAAAAGTCAGTGCGTACAAAATTAATCATGGCAAGAATGTTGTAAGCACTGGTAATTAAAATGCATTATGAATCACAGAGCATTTCTGATTTACTCCTAGATTTATATTACCTTAATTGGATTAAATCTCAAGGGATGAGATGTTGCTCTTCACTCATTTGCGTCAGACTCAGGATCTATTCACTGAGATCCCTTAAACCAATGGTCAATTGTGCAAACTTCAATTCCTAGAATTCACAACAATGGTGATAGAGAATTCTGGAAGTTGAAATCCACACTTTGGGAAGAATTAGTGCACCACTGGGCTATCCTTGCAAATTGGTGAAAAATCATTTATCTATGCTGATACTTGAACCATACAACATTTATTTACTTGGGATAACTTTTGGCATTGCAGTACTTAAAGCTTTTCCTAGTCTCCCTTTTTCATTCTGATCCTATCTGGTATTTAATATGGAAAGAGATCCCCTGCTTTCAAAATCTATTTTTGAGCCATACAGCAAAGGAACTTTTCTGGTGTCATTCCAAACTAGGGAATAGCCTATCAAGATGCATTTAAGGAATAGTGTTAGGATTCTGGTTCTAGTTTTAGTTATTCTGGGACTATAATTGTAGCCTGGACTGCCAGCATATTGAGTGTAAGCATTTCCACTCATCTGAAGACTACCAAAATTGGGGAAATATTAGGAATTATCTTAGAATTTATAAGGCTGGAAGGGACTATGGAGATCTTCTAGTCCACAGGTATCAAACTTGATCGCATCACGTGACATATTGTGACGTTTTTGCCTATGCGGAGCAAGGGTGAGTGTAGCCTATGTGTGAAACATCCAGCCCATCGGCCTCCAGTTTGATAGGCCTTTTGTAGTTCAACTCCTTGCCCAAGGCAACAGTCCTTATACCGCCCCAGACAAATGGATTTCCAATCTTTCCTTGAAAGCCTCCAGCAATGAAGCACCTACAACAAGGCAAGCTCTTCCATTGGTTAATTGCTTTTACTGTCAGAAAATTTCTCCTTAGTTTGAGGTAGGATCTCTCTTTAATGAGCTTGCCCAAGAATGCTACACCAGACTGCACAGTATTAGGGTTTGGAAACATCAGACATTTTTGGAAACAGCAGACATTTTTCGCTCACTTAAAAGTATCTTACAATGAAAGGAGAAAGAAAATAAACATAACCATCATCTTATAATAATAGCTTTTGTTCACTGAAGCTTGCATTACAAATCCTTGCAGTGAGATTTCAATTACACATACCACCTGGACCTGTCAGCTCAAAAGATTGAACCTTTCCATTTTATATTTAATGCGTCTTTCTTTTTAAAACAAGGTGATTTTTTTCCCCCGTTTTCTTTTGTGCTTGTAATAGATTGCTTCCAACATATTTGCCATAATACCAAAACCTCAAAGACATTTTCATAATACATTATTGGCAGGGAAGCTCATCCAAAAAGAGAAATTTTTCAAAAACGCTTCAGGTGTTAATGTTAACTTTCAGCTCCAAAGATATTCTCTAGAATTCTGAATTCATTACTTTGAAATGCCAAAGGAATATATGGACTCAGCATGCTTTTGATGTGTATTTCTAAAATAAATTTGTGCAGAATGTTTGAATGATGATCAATAATGAAACAAATATGAATCCTTCGGTTTTTTTGATTTAGAGAAAATGAAACAGCAAAAGGCCTCTCATCTTAGCTGAACATTTATTTCACTTTTATTTATTTAGTTGTTTATTTTTTTTATTTTATTTTAGTTAAGATGACATTTACCAGCAATGGAGTGGAAGGGTTGTTAATTAAAGTTACAGCCAGTAAACTTATTTTGGTGTATTTTAAAACTGACTCATTAAAGAGAACTCAAGTTGAGCTGCTCAGTTTTCTGTGCTGAGTGGAAATGTAGCTTGTTCCTGGGGATAATCGTGGCTTGAACTTTGCAAAGAAAAGAGAAGATTTTCCTCTTCAAAACCTCATCTGGTTCTTTCACACATATTTATTATAATACTTATTGTGGTGAAATAAGGTGATATTTACTTTGTTTTGTTTTTTAAGTGGAAAATGAAAACACTAAGCAAAATACTGCTGAGGACTGAATATCCCACGTAAGGATAACATAATGGCCATATGATTTCTTTTCCAACCAACTATTTTCTGTTGGACCACCCAAAGTTTTAGTCCAATTATCCTTAGCCCTTAGTCATAATTTTAGTCAGAGGTCCTTAATTTTATAAAATGAATGAAAAAAGGTACCATGTTTTCTAAAGCAAATAGAAATAGGTGCCTTCAGGAACAACATTACTCTTAGTAGCAAGAAGCTCATGTGCCAGTAACTATCCCAGTATGATTTATTTAAAAATAAATTACCCAGAAAAATGTAGGGCAGGGATCAGAAAGTTGTAGCCCTCTCAGATTTTTATGGGCCTTGGCCAAAGTTTACTTTATTTTTTTATTTATTAAATTTGATGGCACCCATCTCACCTTTGGGTGAATCTGGGCGGCTTACAACATTAAAAGCTATAAAACCATAACACATAAATATTTCTACAAACAATAAAATAGCATTGCAACCAAAGAAAGATTAAAACTATGATTAAAAGATAGGGGAGGGAATAGGATATGCAGGGGGTAGGTGGGATCTCCCCATAATCCATCAAACTCCTCCAGTGTGATGCTCCTGAGTTGGGGCCCAAAGCCAACCAGCAGAAACCAGTCTTTGGGCCAGAGGTGGTATTCAGCAGGTTCTGACCAGTTCTGGAGAACCGGTAGTGGAAATTTTGAGTAGTTCGGAGAACCGGAAAATACCACCTCTGACTGGCCCTGCCCCCATCTATTCTCTGCCTCCTGAGTCCCAGCTGATTGGCTGGGTCTTCTTTTGTTGCCCTGCACAGGAGAACAGAGCTGGAAAGCAGGTTATTGGGGTGGGGAGGGAATGGGATTTTGCAGTATCCTTCCCCTGCCACACCCACAAAGCCACTCCCACCAAGCCATGCCACACCCACCAAACTACACCCACAGAACCGGTAATAAACTATTTTGAATCCCACCACTTGTTCGGGCTGTTATGGAAGGCCAGAAGGGTGGGAGCAAATCTCACTCAGGAGGGGAGAGGTTAAGATGTTCCAAAGGGCAAGAGCAGGGGTGGGATTCTACTGGTTCTGTCCACCTTTGTAGAACCAGTAGTTCTGAAGAGCAGCAGACAGAGAGCAGACATAGAACCGGTTCTATGTCTGCTGCTGTTTTGACCCACCCATTCGCCCGGGTTCTTACCTGATCTTTATTTCCTGCTTTTTCAACCGCAGCTGCTTTGCACAATACAGCTGCGGTTGAAAAAGCAGGGGAAAAGGGCTTTTGCAACCACTGCACACTTGCACGCAGCACTGCTCAGCTATCCGGGCAGCTTAGCAGGTCATAAATTGCATGTGCGCAACGCAGAGAGACAGAACCGGTAGTTATACCGGTCGGATCCCATCCCTGGGCAAGAGCCACAGAAGAAAGGGCTCTTCTCCTGGATCCCACCAGCCAGAATTGGCCAAGGGGTCCAAGAGGGGCCTCTGCTGCCAAAACATGTATAGTATACAGCTAGTCCTTGACTTACGACCTCAACTGAGCCCCAAATTTCCATGGCTAAGTGACACATTTGTTAAGTGAATTTTGTCCCATTTTACGACCTTTTTGCCACGTTAAGTGAATCACTGCAGCTTTTAAGTTAGTAACATGGTTGTTAAGTGAATCTGGTTTCCCTGTTGACTTTGCTTGTCAGAAGGTTGCAGAAGCACTTCCGGTTTGAGCTTCTTCAGCGACAGACCGAAACCTTGTCTCTGCGAGGCTTCGATCCATGCTCGCCACTGGAGTGCCCCGAGCCGGCTGGTTTCGGGGCTAAGCCACCCCGTAGAGGTGGTGAAGAGGGGGGAGACTGCCTGCAGGGTTGAGGAGAGCCGCATCTCTCCTCCCCAGCTGGCCATTACTCCCTTTCCCGAAGGCGGTTGCAGTGGTGATCAGAAATGGCCACCACAAAGAAGAACTCGACCGGAAAAGAATGTGCAGGAGGAAGATAAGAGGAGAAAGTTTTGGTTGACCAGGTCAAACAGCAAATGCAACAAATAAGGTACCCTGGAATTGAAACTATTAAAAAACAATAATACTGTTCCCTAAGAAGATTTTTAAGCTGCGAAGGAAATGAAAAGGGAAAAGATTTGGTTTTTTTTTCTCCTTTTTCTATACTGACAGCTAAGAGACTTAAGCAAGAAATTGGAAAAAAATCCACTTTGACATCAATAGGCATTTAATGCTGAAAATAAAAAGTCAAAAGGATAATAAAGATTTCTGGATAATTAAGAGCTTTTGAAAACAGGAAAGGGGAGAAAAAGAATAAGAGGGCAGGATCTGGAAGGGAGGAGACTGCCTGGAATTAAAAAGAACTTACAGCAAAATCTCAACAAGACCTCCAAAAGATACATTCTAACTGAAATATTGCAACAAAATCTCCAGGAAGAGAAAGTTGAAAAAGAAATAAGAAGATATAACTCGGGACCCTCTGGATTACTTGATGATTTCTGGATTCTTGGTTATTGTTTTGAATGACTAAAATCAATCGGGTGGTTGTTTAAAAGTGTTTAAAATGGCTCCACTTTTAGAAGAACTGAAAATGGAACTTAAAAAGTACAAAGAAGATGCACAAGAAGGGAGAGGTTCTTTTGGCTTCGTATTTCAATTCTTAGAAATGGAGATCTGGAACTATGAGAAACAACAAGAAATGCCTGCAGAACAAGAAGATTGTGACAAAGAAGAAGCCATCTTTAATGAACAAGTAATCTTAGATGGGGGGGAAGTAAGGGGGGAAAGAGAATGGAAAGTTTAAGATTGGGAAAAACAACTCCAAAAAAAATAGAGTGAAAAATAAGTATAAAATCAGAAAGCAACAGAAGAGGGAAATGAAGAAGGGAGAATTAGAAGTAGAGAGACAAGGGGTAAAAAGGGGAGGGAGAAGATGAGAGGGAAGAAAGAAAGGAAAAGAAGTCATAAAGGACAGAAACAAAATATAGAGAAGCAGGGCCTATTTAGAGATAATGGGTGAAAATTTAATGGAAAAAGGGATTCTGCAAAGGTACATAAGATAGTATGGTTATATTAGAAACAGAAATAATTTTAGAAAATATGAAACAATGTATGATTAAAATGTCTGATAAAATAGCTATCGTAATTCAGTGGAATGCTTGTTAATAAATAAATGTAATAAAAGGTATATTTAATGATTTATAAAACATATGTGAAGAGAAATAAGGGAAAAATTAATTATGGAGATTATGTGTGTTTTTAAGGAAGTATGATATTTAATTGAAAAGAAGTGTTAAAGATGTTAAGATTTTAATGATTATTAATGATAGAACTGAACTGGAATGGAATGAGGGTGTATAATTACATATATTTACAATCTTTTTTTATTTTTTATTTTTTTTAAAGGATATAGTGTGTATTATAAGAATGTACCAAGCAGAATTCGATTGGAAGTTATGTATTATGTATTATATTGAAGGTCATAACCTTAAGGTATATACTGAAGTTTAAATAAGAGTTGAATGGATGTAATTAAAAGATATAAAGGTGTCATACTCCAATTAGTAACTACCAGAGAAAATTTGTTTAATGAGAAAAGATAATATGAAATTGAAACAGAACAGACAAAAGTATAAATATAATGATTTGAATTGAGATGAGATAATCAAAATAAAATTGAGAAAATTAAAAGAGGGGAAAAACTATATAGAAAATGTGGAATAGAATACAAAAAGAAGCATGAAATTGAGTTTTGTGTCTGTATAAAGAAGGTCAACCCGGGACCATGCTATTTTCAAAAAAGATGTTTTACTTGTATTTTGTATGTGTGAAAACCCAAATAAAACTTTATTTAAAAAAAAGAAGGTTGCAGAAGCTGATCACATGACCCCAAGGCACTGCAAATGTCATAACTATCAATCAGTTGCTAAGCATCTGAATTTTGATCAGGCGTCCATGGGGATGCTGCAATGGTTGTAAATGTGAAAAATGGTCACAAGTCACTTTTTCAGTGCCGGTATAACTTCCAACTATCATTAAATGAAGTATTGTAAGTTGAGGACTACCTGTGCATCTGTGCAACTTAAGGGCCAGATGTCTTTTCAAATATCATCATGTAATCTTGTAACATCTGATGTAAAAAAATAGAAATAAAATTTTAAATAATGGAAAACTCACGAAGCTGTAAAGTTGCATTAAATATTTGCAATCACACTCTCACTGTCACAATAGTACATTAAAATACTGTCAAATATCACAAAATCATGCATTCTAACCAATGTCTAACAAGATATCAGTCATTTTTCAAATATAATTTTGGGGTTGTAGGCCTGTGTTGGTGACCGTTGTTGGCATGATGAGTTTTGAAGGGTATTCAGAATTTAAGAGATAGCATATCAAGACACACCTTATACATTTTTCTCTTTCTATTCAGCAAACAGCATAACAAAAGCTTTTAGTTTTGATTCCAGGCCACATTTCTTTCACTCTACTCTACTCTACTCTTATTTTTATTGTTACCAGTCACAAATAAAGTAATTCCCAATTCCTTGAATTTTAACCATTATTCAGGCATTTTAAAATGAGGGTTTTTTTTCCTACTAGGAAATCAATATTTTCTGCTCTTAATAAAATTGATTTTGCTATATATATATTCTAGAGTGTTTGGCTCCTTCCTCCATTTCTAAGAATCTTCTTCTGGCTTCTTCTCAAACTAGAAATTTTCATTGGCCAACCCTGATTAGGTCCATGTTCTTTTGCTTGTCATTATGCTTCCAACTCTGTGAAATATCCTTTTTCCATTTATAAGTGTATAAATGATGCTGAATAACAAATTTATATGTCTAATATTGGTATCAGCAGCTATTAAATTTAATAAATAGATATTCCAAAATCTCTACTTTATGAAGCTCAAAATTTTGTTCCGTGACTTAACATACTGTACATCTCAATAGCTCTTTAAAATGGCCAGGCTTCAAAACAAAAAACTAATTCAAGCCCACTGAAAGTCTTGATTATAATTGATGGGTTTGACATATAGCAAAGCACTATAAATTATGTCATATTGGTTTTTTTTCAGATTCATAAGTGACTATCTACATGGTTGTGAAGCTCTTATATGAAATACTCAAACCAACATTTCTTGCATGCAACTAATCCTATCAGTTGCAGAAAGTAGTCTGATTTATGTGCTTCAAATTTGAAAAAAAAAACCTGTACATATTAGCCAACGAAATCTGTTGTTAAGGCCCTGAAGCAGGTAAGAATATAGCCTTCTTAAAATAGTTCTGAAACAAAATTGAAGGCATGGGTCTGATAAAGTGTGTCTAAAAATAAAAGTAGATTTTGACAAGATTCACGATAATGTTATTTTGTGAGAAATATTTTCTTTACCAAGGGATGAAGGGTATAGGGTAAGGAGATATCTTGAAGTCTCCTTTAGAATTCACAGTGGTTTTGTGCTTAATTTATATAGAAAAACACTCATTTTGTCTTTGGGAAGAATAATCAGCTGGACTGGTACACTGCAATGAGCCAAAGTTGATTTCACTTTTAAATAAATAAACTGCAGTTGAATTACTCACAATAAGCCATGGTTTTAAAAGTCCAAAGCTGGCTTTACACAGATTAAGCTAGCAATCAACCAAACATAGTTTATTTTGATGTGTAGATGCAGAGAAACTATTATTTTTTACTTGCTCCACTTAGTTATAAATAAAGCTTTCAAAACTGGTACCACCTGAGAAATCAATATGGCATCATCTGGTTCTACTTGACTAGTTATTAATCCAACTGCTAAACCTGAAGAACTTTCTGTTCAGGAAAGGTAATCTGTAGAGTTTCCGTAAGAAAAAAAAGAGAAAAATATCATAATCTGATAACCAAAATAATTTTTTAAGAAGAAAATCTTACCTGAAATCACCTTTATTGTTAATTATTCTTTCAGCAGGACAATAAGGTGCAGCTGTTTCTAGTACAATGATTTCCACCTGCTTAGAAATGCTTCCATAGGAGTTGCTAACCACACACTCCCACATTCCAGTTGCATCATCATCGATACTGGATAAGATAAGCTCCCTGCAAAGAAATAAAATGGCTTAAACCTAGCTTAAACTCACATAATGATGAAAAGTTGTAATCAGATTCATTTGCAATGTGTCCTAGACCAGTGGTCACCAACCAGTGGGCCGGGGACCACTGGTGGTCCATGAGAAAATTTTGGTGGTCTGCAGAGAAATGTCACCCGCAAAGCACCCCCCCAAGCAATTAATCCAGGCTGCATGGGAACACAAGGCTGCGCCACCCACATGGCCCGCGGGAACACAAGGCTTGCATGAGGGGAGTGGGGAGAGTGAAGAAAGGGCGAAGGGGGAGAACTTGCCCCACTTGCCCCATGTGCCTCGCCTGGCCACCGGTCTACTTCTTTCCGCTTCTTTCTTCATCTGCTTTAGGCTGCACGCAAGGAAAGCAGCAAAAGTCTTTCTTTCTCTCCCACAAACTCCACCAGAAATGAGTCTTTGGGATCCTGCAAGGCATCCTGCTCCAAGAGGCTGTGCCGGTGCGACAAGTCTCACAAAGACTCATTTCTGGCGGAGCTTGGGAGAGAGAAAGAAAGACTTCTGCTGCTTTCCTTGCATGACTCTCCCCCTGAGAACGAAGCTGAAAATGGTATCCCGCAATCCCAAATAAAGAAGGATTGATCGGTAGGAAAATGGGGTGGGGAATTTTCCTGCAGACTTTTTGGGGGATTTTCCCAGGGTCTCTGGTCCACGGGATTTAAAATTATGAGTTTGATGGTCCCTGAGGTCCAAAAGGTTGGCAACCCGTGTCTTAGACAGCCAAATGCTTGATATTGGGTAATAGTGTCATTACATCAAGGCTACTTATGAATAGCTATATTACTGTGCTGGAAACTTGAGGCATACAAAAGACAAACAGCAGTATACTTATCCCCCCTCCCCATTTCTTATGAAGTCTAGTGAATTCAACATCCAAAGTAGATCTATTGTGAAACCTGCCACTTCTTACAATTGAACAAATTAGTACCATTCTTATCAAAACATAAGTGTTCAAATAACAATAGCACTTAGATGTATATACCATCTTACAGTGCTTTTTCAGCCCTCTCTAAGCAGTTTACAGAGTCAGCATATTGTCCCCAACTGTTCTGACCCAAACCCTTTTCCAATAAAACAAACAATAACCAAAGGAAACAGAAACCCCAGTTAAAAGACTGCTGCAAACTAAGTAACTTTGGTAAGCTCAACAAAATTGTGCAAGACTGCCAAGAATCATAGATAAGAAATATTTCACAACACTACAGGCTTCAAATACCAACTTAAGATACTGGAATGTCCACGAGGCTGGAGTTTCAAAACGTCTTTGCTTCCTGCAAACAACGTTCGCTTCACAGCTGCCTTTTATCTTCTTGAAGAAGGGGCCATTACCTTGCAGCCTTACTCCCAAGTCACCCGTGCTATTGCAGCTGTTCTTTCCTGCAAGCAATCCTGCGCGCATGCACACTTGGCACAGGCTCCTTGGGAACCTCCTTATCGCTGCTGCCAGCCCCCACAATCTCTGAAGACAGCAGTCTACTCCCCAATGGTCCTGGCCCCTCATCTGAGTCCTTGCTCTCCTCAGCTGTCCGCACCTGCTGCCAGCTAACCACAACACCAACAATCTGGGTCCTCTTTACTCACCTCGGAAGTCTGAGTCAACCTTGAACCTGGTGAGATTTGAACTGTCAGATTGTAGGCAGCCGGCAGGCAGCAGAAGTAGCCTGCAGTACTACACTCTAACACTGCGCCACCATAGCTCATTGATCACGATTCTCAAAACTAAGACATCAAGTTCAGGATATATCTGTATTTTTTTTCTGTTTAGTTCCCACTGAAGTCCATGAGTTTCAATTAACTTTGCCCATTCTTTTGTAATATAATCTAGGTAATTAAATCTATATCCAATTTGCTAACCAGTAAAGCAGGATTATAAAAACTGTAATCAGTGATCTTCATTTCTACCGGACTATAGTAATACATAAAAATAATTTGAATAGTTTAACAAAATTAGTGCTTTCGGGATATACAATAAAAGTTTACTTAAAAGCCTTCTAGACATTTTACTTTTTTAAAAAATAATTTAATTTATACACCAGTGACCTCACTATCCAACGCTACTCTGGTTATTCCCCCGCCCCCAATCTATCTTACTTTATAGGTCATTCTATGAAAATAAAACATTTCCTTCTTTGGGATCTTGTTCTCACTTCTCCTGAGACTCAGGATATACCGTGTTTCTCATATAATAAGGCCGGGTCTTATTTTTTTTTGAGCCGCGAAAAAATGGCTAGGTCATCTTTCGGGGGTGACTTAATTCCTCCCCTTGCATCTTTGGGCGGGCGGGCGGCGACAGCTTAGACGTTGACCTTGGCGTTGGTGGGGCACTTCGTATCAGGGTCAACGCAGGCAGCACCATATCCGGGTGTGCAACAAAAGTACTTCCTAACAGCAAGCCCCCCCCACCATTCCCCCCCATTTCGCATGTTTTAATATAGGCCTTAATTTGGGGGGAGGGGCTTAATTTCATTTCATGCCTATAAAACATGCTGGGGCTTCCTATTGGGGGAGGCCGTATTGTTGGAGAAACAGGGTAGATGCAAAATCCATTCAACTTTGAAACAAGCCCTCAGTACCAATCCCAGCACATTGTCCCTAACAGGATTCTTAACTCTGGACTGAGATTCACAATTATGACAGTTTCCTCTCCCAACCCATCTCCCAAATCTGTCCCAACATTTCCCCCTCTAACATTGAAGAAATAGTCATGGTTCTTTTAAGAATCAGTGTCAACATTTAGAAGGAGAAGGACTCCTACGACAGCTTCAGCCGGCTGTCTTTAGACAACACTACTATGAGAAAAAGATGTACAGGTAGTTCTTGACTTACAACATTTCATTTAATGACTTATGTTCAAAGTTACAACAGCACTGAAAAAAGTGACTTACAACAGTTTTTCATACTTAAGACCATTTCAGCCTCCCCATGGTCACATGATCAAAATTCACACATTAGGGAACTGAGTCACATTTATGAGTGTTGTGGTGTCCCAAGGTCATGTGATCTCCTTTTACGACCTTCTGACAAGCAAAGTCAATGGGAAAACCAGATTCACTTAACAACCATTACTAATTTAACAATTGCAGTGATTCACTTAACAACTGTGGGAAGAAAGGTCTTAAGATGGAGCAAAACTCACTTAACAACTGTCGCACTTAGGACACAGAATTGGGGCTCACTTGTGGTCGTAAGTCGAGGGCTACCTGTATTACAGTTAAGCTTTGTTCTGAGCTATCCAAGGTCCTGAAAGTTCCCTGCTTATTGAAGATCAAGATCTTGCAAGATCTTGCATTGCAAGTTATGAGTATCTGAGAGATAATTACATATCCTCTGGTTGTTTTGCATGAGAATCCAAACTAAAATACAAATATTTTACTAATAATGAAGGTGAAAAATCAAACAGCAGTATTTTATGCCACATCTTCTTTTAGATTAAATAATGTTTCTGTGAATCAGTGCCTATTACTTTGGATTCTTACAACCAACCTCCTAGGAATTTGTGATAAAATATTCTTTGGTTAAAACGACTCTGGTAGATACATAGTATCTTCAGGAGCATTCAATGATATTTTCAGTTGTGACTTTAAATAAAGTGTAAAATTTATTCTTTTTTTGTTCCAGCCTTGATCTTATAAGGATGAAAAATCCCAAGTGCATTTTTGTAATTTCATTTTGACCTCTCCTTTCTTCTGGGTGATACACTAGAATATTTAATCCTTACAGTTGCTAGAGCTCAACCTCCTGGCTATACACAGCACAACTACATTCTGTAAGAAGCTGTAGGTTTGTATGAGATTCAAGGCTGAACTTTGTGGCACCCCACACAATGCCCCATTCCAATTTGATGAGTAATCATGGAGGAGCACTTGAGAGTGAGTTTTGAGTCAGCTATGTTAATGTTCATGCGAGCGAGCTAATCAGCATAACACGGGGCATTTTATCAAATGTTTTGCTAAAATCAAAATATATCTGGCCTACAGCATGCCCACATTTGGTAAAAGATATTATCAGTAAAAAAAAAAAAGAGATAAAATAGCCTGGAAAAAATATTTTTGACAAATCCATTATGACTTCAAATAATTATCATGTACTTCATTCTTACAAATTAGTCTCTTTATGGCCTTCTCTACAATCTTCCCAGCAATCACAGCAATTAAGATGATTGGTTATAATTCCCTGAACTATTCACTTCCCCTTTTTGAAAGTAGATACTATATAGGTCCTCCTTTAATTGTCTGACGCTTCATTCAAGTCTCCAAGATTAGTCAAGCACAATGGGTCAACCATCAGTCAATCCTCCACCACCACCATCAATTATTAATCTACTCTGGTATAGAGCTCATCTGGCCCTGCAAACTTAAAGTTAGTTAAAATAAATAGGTTTTGCTGTTTATCTTGGTTTATTCTAAAAGGAAAGGTAAGGGTAAAATGATCCACGGCTGTGTTTTATTAATGCTATCATTTGTGGATAAGGACAAAGGATATAGAATAGAATATTCTTTATTGGCCCAGTCTGATTGGACACACAAGGAATTTGTGAAATATGAAATATGATAATACATATTTTACTGAAAAATATGTTTTACTGACTTAATATATTAATACTTAGTAGATTACATTGCTTAGGTTTTTTTCCCCTCTTTTCTTTGTACATGTTCCTTTCTGTTTCAGATAATGAAAGCTTCCATGCTAACAGCAGATGTAGATATAAGGTTTGCTTGTTCAGTTTGTTTGTTTGTTTGTTTGTTTGTTCAACCTAGACTTCAGCCCTGACCATTCTCTTCACAGTTGCCCTGGTAAAACATGGAGGCTCTTCTTCTACAAGACTGAGTCAAGGCTGTT
Organism: Notechis scutatus; assembly: GCF_049901735.1. Classification (NCBI taxonomy): domain Eukaryota; kingdom Metazoa; phylum Chordata; class Lepidosauria; order Squamata; family Elapidae; genus Notechis; species Notechis scutatus. Next base: position 101,842,983 of record NC_142012.1, read on the forward strand.
CTGCCTTTTCTATCACCGTGTTGTCATCTTCATACAGTATATCAGCAGTTGTTTTGTTTACCTATTTATGCATTTTCTTCAGATAGCTGCTCGCTTGACATGTGACTCAGAGCTACATAGACAATTTAAAGGAACAAAATCTAAAATACAATAAAATACACTGCACCAGAGGCGCAGTGATCGATTCAAGGTGGATTTACAAAGTCTCCTGACTCAGTACCTGGGAGACAGCTAGATCTTTAGAGCTTTTCAGAAAGCAAGAAGGATCGAGTCATCTGGGTGGGTAGGTGGGTGGGGAATGTTATTCCATGGTGACCACAACACGAAAGGCACAAGGGAGGATCCTTTCTGTGTCGCTTTCAACATAGCAACAATTCAAGGCTGATGTTTTTCTTTATTTCTCCTCCCTGTAACTCAATGCCAGATTCTCCCACAGGTGACTACATTGCTGAGAAAAGGCCCCTCCTTCAGGGCTCATCCAGGTTTCAGTAATGCACAGTAAGCCAGCTCTTTCATCCAATATAAGAACCTATTACAAGCTAACCTGGCGCTAATCAACAGCAGCCTAAACCCAGGGTCACTGATAACCTTAGACACCAGAACTGAGCCAAGAGGCTGGAGGGTGCATCTTCCCTGCATCAAACCAACTTATCAAAACCCTGTGATCTTTCCCCAGGTCCAAATATCCTATTCGATGCTCAAATGTTAAACTTCTAGCTTGTCAGAATCCTTTATCCCAGGGGTTCCCAATGATGCTACAGAGCACTGCACACCAGAACAACTAGACACAAGAACATTTTTTCCTGAATACCATCACTCTGCTAAACAAATAATTCTGTTGTGGTTAGCTGGCAGCAGGTGCGGATGGCTGAGGAGAGCGAGGACTCAGATGAGGGGCCAGACTGCTGCCTTTAGAGATTGTGGGGGCTGGCAGCAGCAATGAGGAGGTTCCCGAGGAGCCTGTGCCAAGTACGCTTGCGTGCAGGATTGCTCGCAGGAAAGAGCAGCTACAACAGCACGGGCAACTCGGGAGTAAGGCTGTAAGGTAATGCCCCCCCTCAAGAAGATAAAAGCCAGCTGTGAAATGAACTTTCTTTGCAGAAGGCAAAAACGTTTTGAAACTCCAGCCTCTTGGACATTCCAGTATCCTGAGTTTGTATTTGAAGATTCTTGTATTGCAAATTATTTCTTGTCTGTTATCTTTTGGCAGTCTCACACAGTTTGGCAAGGCTTGTGCTTATCACAGCTAATTATTTTGCAGAAGCATTAAAAGGTTTCTGTTCCCTTTGAATTGTATTTGATTTGTTGGAAAAGGACATGGGTCAGAACAAATTCCCTCAACACTTTCAAACTATTTACTAAGTCTGCATTACTATTACTATTAATCCTCCCATCCTTCCTTTCAGCCATCTCCTCCCACTTATGACTGCATGACTTCGTTGCTTGTATCCTAATGATTTTTATTGACTGTTTCCTGGTATGATTTGATTGCTTATTGTAACCTATGACTATTATTAAGTGTTGTACCTTCTGATTCTTGACTCTTGATGACAGACACAATATAAAAGGCCCCACCAGCCATTAGAACAGACAACCCATCGATCACTTTCTTGCAATCCCAGTGACACCACATGTGGAAAATAAGATGGCCATCGCTTATGGATTCCATAGAAGCCGCAGGACTTGGGCTAACCTTCAACTCAGCTGCCAATCTGACCCACTTCCTGTTGCTTCTGTTTCTTAGTACCTGCCCTCCCCCCCTTAGCAATCCAGCATTTGAGGCCAGTGATGGCTCACTGCCATTACCAACACTCAGCAGTCAATAGCAGATGCCTTTTCCACAAATGAACAAGCACTCGGTGCCACCAGCCAGCAGCTTAGGGCCTGGCAGCTGATTGGCAGCATCTCCAGGCAAACACACATCACTGCTCATTACCGTCGCTGCAGATGCACAGCTGAACTCCTGGTCCAGATCAGTCTCTGACATCTTCTCTAGTTCTTGGATTATTTTCAGTGTTATTGGTTGCATCACTGAGTTGGGTTCCCACAGAGCCACCCATTCACCAACTGCAGAGCCTCTATCACTAAAAATCAAATTTTTAAATAACTGTTGACAGTTCCAGGGGCAGTAAAAGGCCCTGTGCTCTTTTCCACAGCCATTATCTTATCCACATATTATTTTCCCATCTTTTTCATTGATTATTAATCTTACTAAATGTCTTTACTGAGTAAAAATGCTTCTAAAGAAGGAAAAGAAAAGTGAAGTAAAGTGTTAAGTAAATAGGAAATAAAAGAGAAAGGAACCAGAACAAAGAACAAAAAACAGGCTTCCAAACTTCTTTGCAGTAGTTATAAAGGAATTTACACGTTATTCCCCTCTGTGTCTTTTTTTTCATTTTCTGATTTTTGCTAATACTTTTTTGTACTATAATCCATACTGGCTGTTTCCATGGTCTTCCATTGTTTTTGAAATTATTTGCAATTGTGTTTGAGCTTCCTTCCTAGATTTTCAATATACATTGTGATAATGTTGCTGTTCTTTGCAATAGCATATATCCCTATCCGGATTAATAGAAAACAATATTTGTTAATGGATTTTGCAAGTTTTGAAAATTGTTTCAATTTCTCATATATGCCTTTGGAGTTGAAGACAGCCTATTTCATAAGCAAATAAATTCCCTCAGCATACACCTGTTTCGGTTCCTAGTAGCTGAACAATAGAGTTTTTCCAGGACTTAGACACTGTATATTTTCTCTGCCCCATTGCTATAAATGGCCTTGTTTCTCTTTACAGTGTTCTCTTTTTTGTTCCCCTGAAATACAGAGTATGAAAGAAACTAGATTTGACCTCAGAAAGTGAGAAGAGTACAAAAACTATTAAGAGTAGAGAAAAGGCAACTACTCCTGAGAAAATAGAATGTTTAAGAAATAAATTCAGAGCAATACTATCTGATAGGCTGATAAGATTCTATTATTTTACCCTATAAGATCATTCTTGAAAACCCTGCTACTTCTGTATCCCACTTCAAAAGGCTGGCAGATTGCTTCTTCCTAGAAAACGTGAAAATTGTCTCTAAATTACAGTATGCAGAACATCTTCTATGTCATTTGCATCTGGTCATCATTGTTGCCACTGAGCTGCTGTTTTGTTTAACTGCTCATAGAAAGTGAATTCCTCCTTTACCTCCAGTTTTGGGATCCAACTGTCCCCCTTTAAGAAGTGAGATTAGAAATGTCATACGTATATCAACTTGAGGGACAAAAAAGCTGCGCAGAGCCAAACTTGAACATCAAACAATGTTCCAGCACCAAGAGGCTTCATCCCTATCTTGAGCAATTACAGTAAGACTAAATCTGTCTTTAACATTTGTAGTTGTAAGAGGAGATGCTTCCTTTCTCGTGTGCTAATAAAAATCCCTGCATAATTGCAGTCTTGCTTAAGTTCAGTATCTGGCGTGACGGAAATTGTTCAATAATGTACAGTGAAAATTAATTCAGGAAAACCATTATGAGGTTGAACTGTAGCCTACAGCATTGCCCATTGCCAAATGCAGGCATTCAATTCAATCTCTTTTAAATGGCTAATCTGGGGTAAAGTATTTTCTTTTAGAATAATACATTTTAATCAGTGCAACTATATATAACTAATTAAGAAGACTATTTCAGCCTTGCTGTGCAAAGCTGTTTCTTTCTGGTTTTGCAATGAGATACTTCAAGTGATTATTTGCATTCTGATGGTCATTTAAATATCACTAATAGAAGGAAGCAATATAATAAAGAATATAGTACATAAGCTAGTTGAAACTCATGGACTTCACTGACTTTTTCATTTCCCAAGGAAAAAAAAATTGACCTAGCTTCCTGTTGCAAAACCAGGGGATTCTGGCAGAACAGGAAAATAAACTACATTATCTCCCACCACTATTCCCTTTATACAGGTAGTCCTTGACTTGCAACAGTTCATTTAGTGACCATTCAAAGTTACAACAGCATTTTTAAAAAGTGACATGGCTGTTTTTCACACTTACGACCTCTGTAGCATCGCCATGATCATGTGATCAAAATTCAGATGCTTGGCAACTGGTTCATATTGATGACTGTTGGCAACTGACTCCCACTTATGACCGCTGCTGCATCCCAAGGTCATATGACCCCCTTTTGTGACCTTCTCACAAGCAAAATCAATGGGGACACCAGATTCACTTAGCAACCGTATTATCAACTGTGATGATTTCATTCTTCAACACAGTGACTAAATTAGTAGACCAGCAAAATACTGTGGACATAATATATTTAGATTTCAGCAAGGCATTCAACAAAGTAGACCGCAACCTACTTCTTCGTAAGCTAGAAAAAAGTGGAATAGATAGCACCACCACCAGATGGACTCGCAACTGGCTGACAAACCGTACTCAACAAGTAGTCCTTAATGGGTCTAAGTCTACAAGGAGGGAAGTAAGCAGTGGGGTGCCACAAGGTTCCGTCTTAGGCCCAGTACTCTTCAATATCTTCATTAACGACTTAGATGAGGGATTAGAAGGGGAACTTGCCCAATTTGCAGATGATACTAAGCTGGCAGGAATAGCTAACACCCAAGAAGATAGGCTCAAGATCCAGATGGATCTTGACAGACTAGAATACTGGACTGTATCTAACAAAATGAAATTCAATGTAGAGAAAAGTAAAGTCCTACACTTAGGCAAGAAAAACCAAAAGTACCCATGTAGACTGGGTGAAACCAGGCTCAATAGCAGTAACTGTGAGAGGGATCTTGGAGACTTAGTGGACAACCAGCTAAATATGAGCCAGCAGTGTGCAGCAGCAGCCAAAAAAGCTAATGCAATCCTAAATTGTATTAATAGAGGAATACAATCAAGATCAAGGGAAGTACTAATACCACTCTATAAAGCCTTAGTAAGACCACACCTAGAGTACTGCATCCAGTTTTGGTCACCACGTTATAAAAAAGATGTTGAGACTCTATAAAAAGTACAGAGAAGAGCAACCAGGATGATTAGGGGACTGGAGGCTAAAACATACAAAGAACGGTTACAGGAACTGGGCTTGGCTAGTCTGGTAAAGAGAAGGACCAGGGGAGACATGATAGTGGTTTTCCAATATTTGAGGGGCTGCCACAGAGAGAAAGGGGTCGAGCTATTTCCTAAAGCATCTGTAGGCCAGACAAGGAATAATGGATGGAAACTGAACAAGAAGAGATTTAACCTGGAAATAAGGAGAAACTTTCTGACAGTGAGAACAATCAACCAATGGAACAGCTTTCCCTCAGAAGTTGTGGGAACACCATCACTTGAGACTTTCAAGAAGAGATTGGACTGCCATTTGTCAGAAATAGTGTAGGGTCTTCCGCTTGGGTGGGGGTTGGACTAGATGACCTACAAGATCCCTTCCAACTCTGATTATCTGTTATCTAACTTAACAACTGTTGCAAGAAAGTTCGTAAAATGGAGCTAAACTCACTTAACAAATGTCTCACTTAACAACAGAAATGTTGGGGTCAATTGTGGTCGTAAGTCGAGGACTATAATACAATAATCAAAAGCAAACACATGCAATAATGAGTTATTATAATTAAATGGATTGGATATTGGTGCAATCCTATGCACAAGCCACATTGACTCAAGAATGCTTACTTGTGTGTACTTGTGTGTGTGTGTGTGTATATGTATGGTTTTAACTTGTCATATGTGCAGAGCTTCAACATAAAGCCTTTGGTCAGCTAAAATGCAGCTTTTAATTAGAAATGTAATCTTCTAAGTTAAGTGTTACCCATCATTATCAAAGGAAAGGCAAAGAATGTAGCCTTCACTTGATTGTCTTAATTTTCAGACAATCACTATTTCAGTCAGCCAGAAACACAGCATGGCCTGAAAGATACGCTGTTATCACTTGGCAGAGAAATTGTTAATTAGCTCCTACCCAAAAAATATCCTACAGCTGCATTCTACTCCATCTCAGCTCTATTCTCTACTATTTCCACGGAAGCAAAAAATCACACACACTTTTGGGTGATTCTGCTGAATCATCAGATGCAGTACCTTGGAGCAAAAATTAAGAAGCTCCCAGATGGGCAGCAGAATATTTAAATAAACATCCATCCATCCATGATTTTCTTCAAAACCCAATAGGAAGATGATGATACACTATCTTACAACAGAATGAAGGGAACAAATTTACTTGCAGCTCTTAACGTATTTTTGTATACTCCTACATGTTATCAGAGCTATCAAAAATGTAAATTTGATTCGTGGTTTTCTTTCCTTAGATGACAAACCAAAACATTCTTATTAGATACAAGGGCTGTGAAGTCAAGACTTCTTCAAGTCAGACTCAACTCATGTTGATGTCATAGATACATCTGTGTACTGTTTTTTGGCAAAAATATGGACTTCTTTCTGAGAGATCCTCGCTGTTCTTTGAGCTTGATTGATTTCTTGCAGATGTTTCATTATCCGAACTAAGTAGACTGACTACTACTGATGATGTGACATAGTTTGGGTAATGAAACATCTGCAAGAAATCAAGCCCAGAGAGCACCAAGAAACCCTCATTTCAACCCTGAGCCACAACTATTCTCATTGATTAGGACTTCTTTTTGCTTTGCCTTCTCCTAGAATGCATTTTTGGCTTCTCACTCTTAATTAAAGCTCTGGGATTTTAAACAGTTCTCTCACCCAAGGACTCACTGGGTTCAACTGTCCCTAGTCTGGGTAGATGCTGCCACTTAGCTGAGCTTAAATCATTGAATCTTGGCTTTATGTGATTATCACACACCTTAACTAGTTTGGTCTGTGGAAAGATAGCATTGGTATTTGAAAAATCTTGTACTATTTACACAGGCAATCCCTATGTCTTTATCAAGTTTCAGCATTTTGCTACATGACTACTCTTAGCTGATCACTTACCCCAGAGACACTGGCAGCATATTAGATTATAATAATACATAATAAAGAGTACTTATTTTTGTTGCCGTTTTTCCCACAAATTTGCAATTCAGAATAGAGATAATAATAAAATAATGCATAGGAGTTACAAATTTTCTAAAGTTCAACATCTAAAGTTATTTTGGCTTAAAATCTTTCAAAGGACGGTCATTTCTCGCTTAATGAGTTTTGTTGACAATGTGTTAGTGAAGACATTAACCTCTCCACCAAACTAGTCTGCCTATGCTGTTATGTACTATATTTTTTTAATCAGAAAATCATCATATATGTTGCAGAATATAAGGCATAATGGTTAACAAAACAGCCACAGTCAGTGAGGGACTGAAAGTATATTTTAGTCTTCTTAGGTAATGGATGGAATGTACCTGAGAATTCTAAGCATATGTCAGCATAGAAGAATAATACCATCCAGCCATGCAGAGTAACATGATTTTGGCAAGATTTTGTTATCTTTGATGAAGAGCTCCAACTACAATTATCATTACAGCTTCATATCTGTGGAAAGACTGCATGATTTATTCATATAGCTGTATTAGACTTGAAGTCAGTCTTGGAGTACTCACAGTTATGAAAATAAGCTGTCATTCTTTAAAAATGATGTTTTTATTCTGCTATTATCCAATCCTTATAGCGGATGTGCACTTTAAAATGGATGTAAGGTAATTTTTGCATTGAAATTTAACTTTCGCAATTTATTTTTAAAAGATAGACCATAGCATAGAATAAATCCAAATTATTTTAGTGAAATTATTGAAATCTCAATCCAAGTCAAAACATCCACAGGATTGTGACTTTAACTCACACTGTGAATTTAGCCCTGAAAGAAATGGATATGTCGAAAAATAACAATGAAATGAAGAAATGTATTCTTTGTTGTATATATTATAAAATTTTTTGAGTTGGATGCTTGCCATTGTTCACATTTTTCATCAACAAAGAGAATAGCCTAATAAACACAAGACTATTTACATATTTTGAACTGTACGAATTGCGACTCTATTTAAATATTGCCTAACTACTACCTTTAAAAAAATACTTAAACAAAATAAACAAACAAACTATACAAATCTAGCATACTTACCTTTATTACTGTTTGCCCTAGGATGATTTGCCCTTCTCAAAAATCTGCTTCAAGCAATTTGAAACAGATTTATATTTCCATTGTGGGCCAACCATACTTTTTACAAGCAATAATGTATTTTGAAATGATATAGTAAACAAGAACACATGGACTTCAGCTAATTGTAACATGTTTACCATACATATCAAATATACATTATTTTCAAATGCTTTGAAAATATGTGGCTAACTCATAATGGAAACACATAGTTTCAATGCCAGTATTATGTAACTTCTAAACAACTCTGGCAGTTCAACTGAATGAAAACACTCTTATGGGCCAAAGCTTAAAAATGTGAACTAGGTATAAATTGAAGGCTTCTCCTTGTATCAATGATTAGATAAAGATGCATAACCAAATAAAAATATCCTGGGATGAAACATGAGTTTATGAATCTGTTTCATTATTATAGTAAAAGTGAGTTTTGTTGCGAGTTTTGCTTAAATATTTATGTTTATCAAATAAATATAATAAATTTGAAGCATTTGTCAAGTGTGGTGAGTTGAAAATGCATATGTAAAACCATTTGAATGGATGGCAGCGTGCTTTTGGGTATGCACGGTATTGAGAGCATAAATATAATCATTCTCTTAAATGATAGCTCTGGAAAAAGTAAGTATTGTACATCTGCTCCAAAGCTGGTTTAAACAAGCTTCAGAAATTCTTTTTAACCCTTTTATCTGCAGTGTCTAAAGGACATTTCTCTAGTTTCATCTATATCACTAAGTCATATGTTTCTTTTCTGCAGGGAGTTGTGGAATAGACATTGCTGTTCCTATTGCTGTTCCTATTGCTATTGTATTTACTGTATTTTCCCGTGTATAAGACAAAAAAACCTGTGAAACTGCAGATACCTTATCTCTGCAAACTAGCCTCACAAGCGAAACTTCCATTGCAGAGACAAACTAACAGGTTTCCTTCAATCATGAGCTTTATGTAACTGATGTCAGCTGATGCTACGAAGAGCGTGTAGCCAGTGCCCACATGTGACAGGGAGCGGTAATGTCGAAGCATTCTGAGCCCATAAGAATGTCAGAAAACAAAAAAAGTACCAGTAAGTGAATGTCTTACTCTGCAAAATAAATGTCTTCTATTTAATGTTTAAAATATTGATTTCTGAATTTTGGGTAAGGAAAGTGGGGAGGGGAGTGGCGTCCTATATATGGGGGTGTCTTATACATGGAAAAATAGAGTGTATCCTTCCTTTATTTTGCACAACTCAAAATGATGTTCCCCACAATAACTATCCTGCCCCAAAAGCATCTTTCTTAAGGAAGAACTAAAGAACTCATTTATAATAATTCATTTAGTGACTGTTCAAAGTTAACAAGGGCACTGAAATAAGTGACCATTTTTCACATGACCATTGCAGAATCCCCATGGTCACATGATCAAAATTCAGTTGCTTGGCAACTGGTTCACATTTATGATGGTTGCAGTGTCCAGGGATCATGGGATCAGCTTTTGTGACCTTCTGACAAGCAAAGTCCATGGGGAAGAAAGATTCACTTAGCAACCGGGTTACTAACTTAACAACTGCAATGATTCACTTAACAACTGTGGCAAGAAAGGTCATAAAATGAGGCAAATTCACTTAACAAATGTTTCCCTTAGCAACATAAATGTTAGGCTCAATTGTGGTTTCTAATCCAGGTTTCTAATCCAGCACCTTAACCACAAACTGGCTCTGTATTGGCTCTATTTTTTGGACTGTGAATATCAAAGTGTCTAATCTAGGGAGGTATATATGTGTTGCCTCTCTGTGCGTATGAGTGTACTGACCCACTTCCATTTCCCGAAGACATGTCTTCACAATGTCACTAATGTCTCCTAACAACTTTCTGCTAAGGCAGCCCAAAGATGGGTTTGGGTGTAGAAGAAATGTTTTGAATGGTATAATCATTAAGTTGTTCCATGTGGTGGTCCTCGTGTGCGTGGAAGAGGTGACAACACCTGGTTGGTGTTGATTATTTGTTTTGTCAATTGCTTTCAATTGGTCTATCAGATCTCTTACAGGAACACCACTTTCTGTCCAGGTACTGGGCTAGCAGTCTTTTCTATAGTTCTGTTTTGGCTGTGATGGACACAGAACTTTAGCTTTCACAGACACTTTCTTTGTGTTTTCTTCTCATCCTATGAGTGGATTCCTTGACTGACTTAAAGTAAGTTGCTGCTTTCATTGACATATAGTGCAATCCAAAGCACCTGATAAATGGTCACCACACACCTATCATTCCTTATCTTGAACACCACTTCTATTTGTGCTAAGTTACAGGGTGGGTAGTCACAGGACTTCCTATACATGTTGAAGGTTGACCCTCCTCTGCAGTCAGCATGCTCTTGCTTCAGAGGAGATCAGAATCCCAGCTTCTGCAGCTACTGTATTCAATGTGTTTTGAAGGGTAGAACCACCTTCACAATAAAATATTTTCTTAAACTCAGTCTCTTCAAAGCCAGGAAACTGTGAATTCTAGTCCCATTTTAGGCATGAAAACACAGCTAGGTGACTTTGGATCAATTACTGTCTTCCAGCATAATTCACCTCCTAGGGTTGTTGTCGTATGGAAAATAAGAGGAGAATGGAATATTTTTGTTACCTTGAGGTTTCGATGAAAAAAAAAGAGGGTTAAAAATCTAAAGGAAATTAAAGCAGCCAAAATACACGGAACCTACCTACTCTTTGCTGCCCTCTAGTGGCCAATTGATTTTAAAATAAATGTGCAAGAGTATCTCCCAACTTAATTTGTTCCTCACAAACTTCAGAACTGCAAGAACATTACTTCATTGACTCTATCTGAAGAACACAAATTTTGGACACCTCTACTACTTACATATTTATTTTACTGGGCTTATAAGATAGTCCAGTCATGACAAATCTGTCCCTAAGCAATACAGTTATAAAGTGTAATGTCAGATGAACCCCATCGCTTAACGCTGGCAATGGCAGAAGTCCTGGTTGCTTTATGAACCCTAAGACTGTGCAGGTCTTTATGGGAGGACCTCATGACTGTGACAAGGGAAGACGAGGAATCTGTGGCAAGCAGGCTGGCAAGCAAGAACTACAGCTGGAGGGGTAGAGGTGCCAAACATGAGCGCTATGAAGCACAGGTGGGCAATTCTGCAGGTGGGCAATACACAGCACAGGCACTATGGGACACAGGGGCAGGCAGATGCCATGGATGGACAAAAAAGGCAGGGGGAAGGGGAGCGATTTGTAACCTCTTACTGACTTCCTCCTTGACTTAACCCATGGAAAGCCGGTAAGAGAAAGTAACAAACAGCAATCACAGGATCACAGGATATTGCAACCCTTGTAATTGTGAGCCCATTGCCAAGTGCTGGCATTTCAAACATTTGGTAGCAGGGAGTCATTTTCAACAGTTGCAACTTTACAGATCAGTCTTAATTCCCCCTTGTTACAACACTGTTGTAACTTTGAGCAATCACCGAATGAGTAGTCAGAACCTAAGGACTACCTGTACTGTGTAACTACCCTACGCTGGATTAAACACAATATAATAAAAGAAAAACAAGCTGGGGATGTTATTTAACTTACATATAGCATTGGAACAATTGCTGATACAACCAGAAATCAAAAGGTCTTTTCCTGATAGACAAAACAAGTTTAGAGCATCCCAGAAATGGCACCGTAGAAAGGGACACTCCGCTTTTTTGGATAGGCAAATATCACCTGGAAATTCAGAGTCCCACATCTAAACCACCTTAAACAATGCACTCAGCAGTTGCAATGAGTCAGCAATGAGGAAGTAGAGGCTTTGACTTCAGCCCGCTGCCATTCAAAAAGTGGCATTTCAGAAACATACAACTCTCTCTTGGGTGGCCTTTGCAGCTTCCAAAAATTGCACAAGAACGGGGCAAGCTTTGGAGAATAGTTGGTGTCGGGTATTAGTGAATGCTGTCATATCACCCAAATCATCATGGCAAGTCACCTTTGCCATGCGTGTTATAGTTTCACTATCACTCACTTAGAATGAAGCCATCAATGGAATTCCATGCTTCCTGCTCATTTGCATTTTCTAAAGAGAGGGGAAATGTAATTTTTTTTCTCTGAAGCATCTGGATGGATTCTGTCAATTTTTTAAACTTAAACTTTTTAGGAGAGGGGACTAGTTTCTTTTACCACCCTCAATTTGGTCCCGTTCTATTTTGTTTCTTGTTGATTTATCTTACTGATGCAGACAAGCAAAGACAGGCAAACTAAATCCCAAGAGTCTTTACATTATTTTTTTCCAACAATCCACCGAATTGGAAAGAATAAAAAAGTGCCTATATGTATTAAACAATCAAGTCTACAGTAAATACTGCCCTAGTTTCTATGAAAACGCTAAAAGAAAAAGTTAAATTAGATTATATATACAGTTAAGGGTGACCTGAAAATACCTCCCTAATTGGAGCTTTTCAGAGTTAAATTGATTTTTTTTTCAGATATCAAAAGCACTATAATAATGTATCAGTTTGAACTATGAATTATAACCCATTGCTTTAAAAATAATCAGCAGAATTCTGAAGTGTAATGTTAGCACTCCTGAAATGCCTGCATGTATAGTACAAATAAGGGTAACTAGCTACAGGGAATACCAAGAGAGGAGTACACTGGTTGTCCTACATATTCCCAAGCCATTGTAATTTAATTACATTTATTTATGTAATCACCGTAATAAAGAAGTCAACAATTGCTTATTACAGCCATAAAGCCAAATGCAGTACAATATCCAATCACAGTGAGCTCTCTCTTTCTCTCTCTCTCACACACACACTATACTGGTCCATTTTGTGTGTGTGTGTGTGTGTGTACCATTGTAGCTATTGTCTATCCACTGCAGGATAAAAGCATCTGAACCGTTCAAAGTTACAACGGCACTGAAAAAAGGAGCTTATGACCATTTTTCACACTTATGACTGTTGCAGCATCCCCCTGGTCATGCGATGGTCGGATGCTTGACAACTGACTCACATTTATGAAGTTTGCAGGGATTCGGGGTCGTGTGATCCCTTTTCCTGACCTTCTCACAAGCAAAGTCAATGGGAAACTGGATCCACTTAACGACGGTGTTACTAATTTAACAACAGTAGTGATTCACTTAACAAATGTGACAAGTAAAGTCATAAAATGGGACAAAATTCACTTAACAAATTTCTCACTTAACAACATAAATTTTCAGCTCAATTGTGAACAGAAATTGAGGACTACTTGTAGACACACACACACACACACAAAAACAACAACAACCCACACACACGGGACCAGTATAATACGATCTAAAGATTAATAATAATATGTACAATAAAGTAACATGAAATATATTTATATTTTTATATTTATAAATAATAGCATAGTATATATTTACAAATATAAAATATACTTATATAATATTTATGTTATGTCATATTATACTGTAATAATTATGGTATCCTAGAACATATGGTGAAAAAAGTAAGGTTCTACATTTAGGCAAGAAAAACAAAATGCACAGGTACAGTATATGTGGTACCTCACTCAATAGTACTAACTGTGAAAAGGATCTCTGAGTCCTAGTGGACAACCATTTAAATATGAGCCAGCAGTGTGCAGCAGCTGCCAAAAAAGCCAACACAGTTCTAGGCTGCATTAACAGAGGGACAGAATCAAGATCATGTGAAGTGTTACTACCACTTTATAATGCCTTGGTAAGGCCACACTTGGAATACTGCATTCAGTTTGGTTGCCATGATGTAAAAACGATGTTGAGACTCTAGAAAGAGTGCAGAGAAGAGCACAACAAAGATGATTAGGGGACTGGAGGCTAAAACATATGAAGAATGGTTGCTGGAACTTGGTATCTCCAGTTTGATGAAAAGAAGGACTAGGGGTAAAATGATAGCAGTGCTCTAATATCTCAGAAGCTGCCACAAAGAAGAGGGAGTCAAGCTATTCTCCATATTCTCTGATGATTTGTTCAAGAAGCAATGGGTGGAAACTAATCAAGGAGAGAAGCAACCTAGAACTAAGGATAAATTTCCTGACAGTTAGAACAATTAATCAGTGGAACAACTTGCCACCAGAAGTTGTGAATACTCCAACACTGGAAGTTTTAAAAAAGATGTTGGATAACCATTTGTCTGAAGTGGTGTAAGGTTTCCTGCCTAGGCAGGGGGTTGGACTAGAAGACCTCCAAGGTCCCTTCCAACTCTGTTATTCTATTCTATATCATATTATTAACTGAGTAATAAACAAATATCTAAATTTAGTCAACATTGTGGAATATTGGAGAGAAAGCACAAAATGAACAACCTGGGAGGATATTTTTGAATCGTATCTTATGCACCTGATGACGTGAGGTACAACTGATAAAACTTGTGCCACTGAATAAAAATTGTTAGTGGAAAAAGGTTCCTTGCTACATTGTTCATGATCTACAGAGGCACCCAGCAGTTCAGTAGTTTAGGTTTATGTTACTAATAAAATGTGCAGCTCCAAAAATGGAATTAAGGTCAGTGTAACAACCCTGCAATTTAAGCACTGGTTGATGACAGAACCAATTAAATTATCATCATTATCATCACTGAATCTCGATTTGATCTTAGCAGAAGATCTTGGAATAGATCCACTGACCCCAGAAGACTTAACTTAGTCAAGCTTAAAAGAACTGGTTTCAATTAGACTACTGTAAATGTGATTAGATTGGAATCTAGCATATCTTTTTACACAAATTGATTTCTCTTGTTAACATTGTGCAATGTTAAGTATGTTCCATGTTTGACATTTTAAAACATGCATCAAATCAATTCTGTAGACTACAAAATATAATTACCATATAATAAAGAATATAATTCAGCATCTCCACTTCATTACTATAGTGTCCTAAGTTGAAAAATGTTCTGAATATGATAATCGCCATTTGATATGTAGGAAATACACATAAATTAAAACAACTTGGTAGGTCCTCACAGCTCTGAGACCATATTATTCAATAGAAACTTTATAAACCATGATGATTCAGGATCTTAACAAATTTATATTAGTTGTTGCTAATGCATATAGCTTTGAGAATTATTAGCAGGGACTGCTGCTGAACCTAGCCACCTCTCAGATATCTCATATAGAAAGCAAATGCTAAAAGACAGTTTTAAAACTTGTAAGTAATGTGGAGGAAAAATTATTTGTGAAGAACAAAATAACTGATTTATTTTATCCACTAATATTCCAGGCAAAATACCATTACTGGAGAAATGGTACAGTAGTATAAATAAATAAACAATATGGAAAAATAAGCATATTTTAAGTTACCTTTTTATTTTAATTTATTTTTTAGTTAATTTAATTTTGATTTTTATCTAGCCACCAGTGGATTACTGCATCTATAGAGGTACTGGGCAAAGTGTTTGTATAGTATTCTAATACCATGGTTAATTTTAACCAGATAATCTGAGTCATAATTGCTGTTTTAGAAACCAGATTAATATAGATCTATCTGTAATCTAAATCGTTAGATTAATATAAACCAAAACCAACATCATAACTGACATAATAGATAATTCAGAGAGAGAGAAAATCTGGCTTTCCCCTGCAGTTATTCATGCAAAATTACTGCACACCCTGCCCAAAATTGGATTATAGAATTACTCTATAATAGAACAGAATTATTCCATTATTTATTTATAAAGTCTGACAATGGGGCATTTGAATATTCACTATACAAAATCTGGGACATATTTTATTGACTACTTAATTAAACACACTACTCTACATACAGAAAGCATAGACACTGAGGTAAGCACCCAGAGAGGAAAAACAAATCAGTATTTTCCCTTTTATGATTAAACTGGATTTGGAGAGAGCCAATCTGAAGATGAGCAAGGAATATATATGCTTTCTCTAGTGCAGGATTGCCATCTTCCATATTTCTGATTTTGCATTAAGACAGCAAAGAAAATTCATTTCAATAGGTCTCTAGAGGGATTATGGATCACTGGTTTTATTTGATATTATTGACATATATTGTAATACATTTCAATAATTAAACAAAAAAATTCCCTGTATTAAATGCATTGCGTCCGCTAGAAACTGGCTTCATCATATTTTATTTGAATATGAAGGGAAGTAAGTAAATGAGAAAAATTTTTTAATCAACATACTGATAGGGAACCTACCTTTTCAAGTTCCAGTATTCACAACATTAAAACCATATATCAACAGCACTTAGCACTTAGACTTATATACAACTTCGCAGTGCTCTTACAGCCCTCTCTAAGCAGTTTACAGAGTCGGCATATTGCCCTCAACAATCTGGGTCCTCATTTTACCAACGTTGGAAGGATGGAAGGCTGAGTCAACCTTGAGCCAGTCAGGATTGAACTGCTGGCAGCCGGCAGTCAGCAGAAGTAGCCTGCAGTACTGCATTCTAACCACTGCACCAATGCGGCTCTTATCATATCATAAACAATTGCACTCATAATAACACACATATATAAATACATAAATAAAAATACATTACCGTGTAATTAAACAGCAGTCATGTATTATGGTCTCTTCCACAAACATGCCTCTTTCCTCATCAGTTTCAACCAAGCGACCATCATGATACCAATGCACCTGTGTCGTAATGTCGAGGTATGTTGCTGTACACTGAAATGGTAAGCGATCACCATGAAAAACCACCTGTTTCTGTGATGGTATCAATTCAAAAAGAGGCAACTCCAATGGATCAGCTATAGATGGGAGTATAAAGAAAATTATTTTTTATTCCATTATTAAGAACATTGTCCTCTTTTTTAAAAAAAATATCAGTACTAGATTCAATAAATAAAATATGAACAAAATTATTATTTACAATGCATTTTTAAGCATGTCTGTTCAGAAATAACACCCAACGTAGGATTATAGCCTTAATTTTGATACACATTTTTTTTAATACACAATGCACTGACTTTTCGATTTCCACTGTTCATCCTCCAAATGAATTCTGCACAAGGGTAAGAAATTATAGTTTTCAAGTATCTACTGGTGACAATCGATTTCATCTAACGACCATATATTCTTGACTGCATGATTCAGAGAAAAAAACTTCTTATTGCCAATTAAAACTAAGTGGAAGTAGCAGAAGATAAGATACACTAAAATTATTAGGACTAAAAAGCAAAGGTGAGGGAGCATGGGCACTGCAACACCATCCAATGTAATCAAGGAGGTTGAGTTGCTTTCCATTCCTTAAAAGAAATGCAAAATTAAAATGTTTGTTCATAAAGCTTCACAAGGACACTCATTCATGTCATTAGTCTGCTATTTATTTTTCATTTATTATATCATAATCTGGAAGATGTTCTAAGAGTTATCACAAGAGAAGAACGTATGTTGTGTGATGACCCGAGGCAAGTCATGGAGGCAACACAGTCAGCTGATAGTTCAAACTCCCTTATGTTGCTCCAACTTTCCCCCAAACCTCCCACATTTATGGCAAGTCCCAGAGCAAAACGCTCACACACACCCCTCCAGCAGCCTCTGGAGCGAGCCAAGGGAACAAGGCAATGAGTCCACAAAGCAAAGGAACTAGGCAAGAAGTCCAGCGAACTCCAGACATCGGCAACAGCACACAAAACTGCATGAATTCAGTGTTTGTTTCTGACAAATGCCCCTCCCCACAGCGTCTCCTTAAGTCTCAGTCCTCAGGTGTGCCTTATGAAGAGGGTCAAGGCGCTCTCCTCCTGAGTCATCGAGTCGGCCTGCGCTATTCCTGCCTTCTCTACACTCTCCATGCTCATGGATCAGGAGGGCCAATCCTTGCTCGTTGTCTGAGCTTCATCGCTCATCTCCACTGCCTGCCCACTCTTCTCCCCATCTCTCAGTCATCCTTCCCCCGTTCTTTCCTGCTGGCAAGCATCCCAAGCCCAAGGGACCTGAGGCTACCTCATCTAGCTCCTCCCCGTGTTTCTCCAAAGCCAACAAGGCTGACCCCTCGATCTCCGTTGGCCCCAGCTCCAGCTCATCCTCTTCCGCTGACTCAGGCTCCGATGGGGCCATGACAATCTTGTGGTGGGATACAGTGGTGATATTCTACCGGTTCGGCCTGGTTCGGCTAAGCCGGAAGCAGCAATAAGCAGTGGAGATCGAACCGGTTCTCTACGCCACTCTGCTGTTGGGCCCACCCGCCCGCTGAGGCTCCCATACTCACATTTATCCTCTGTTTTTGAAGCGCAACTCCTTTGCGCG
Organism: Notechis scutatus; assembly: GCF_049901735.1. Taxonomy (NCBI): domain Eukaryota; kingdom Metazoa; phylum Chordata; class Lepidosauria; order Squamata; family Elapidae; genus Notechis; species Notechis scutatus. The sequence goes on from NC_142012.1 coordinate 101,861,272, forward strand.
GCACAAGCCTCTGCGCCTGCGCAAATGTCTTTGCACCTGCACAAAGTGCGCATTTGGCGCACGCATGTATGCAAAGTGTGTGCACATGCGCAAAGCGCGCCCACCAACCCATGCCCACCGAACCAGTGGTAAAACATTTTGAATCCCACCAATGGTGGGATATAAACAGAGAGCCTTCAATTTATGACCATAATTGAGCTTAGAAATATGGTTATAAGCTGCAGTTGTAAGTTTGAGGGATCACATGACTGGACACAATTTTTAAACATCTTTTTTTTTTGGTGGTTGTTAAGTGAATGCCATGGTCATTAAGCAAATCAATTTTCCTCAATAGGTGTTTTTCTTTTTTGCCGGAAATCAGTAAAAGAAAAAATCACAAATTGCAGTATTGTGACTGGGGGATATTGCAAATGGCGGTAAAGATGAGTTGGGTACCAAGCACCCAAAGCATGATCACATGACTGTGGGGAAGGTGTGTGCAGCCGTTGTAACTTTGGAAACTTTGTAAGTAGTTTTTGGGGCGTCTATCATAACTTTGTACAATAACTAAGCAACCAGTTGTAAGTAGAGGACTATCTGTACTCTGGCAACCTCACCAACACTTCTGGGATTAACGTATGGTTCATTTCAAGGTCATTGTTAGCTACATGTTTTCATCTTTTTAACCTAAGCACAAAATGGTTGTATCAGCAGAAAAAGTTACTGATTCAAAGATACAGAATCCAAAGCTACTCTCAAGCCTACCAGTTTATTTACTCACATTAAAAAAGTCAAATCAATAGCATGCACTGACATCTACACACACACACACACACACACACACACACAAATCCCTTCCTCCTTTCCCTGCTTCTCCTCCTTCTAGAATGGGCTAAATCCAAGCTATTGCACTATTAAAGCCTATCTGAACAGCATTATATAGCAAAACAAAATCAGGCAGAAAAGCGCCTTTTTTTGCTGTAAAAGATTCAAATGCCATGTCTTCTTTGTACAGAAATTTTGTTTCACAACTCATGATACCTACATATTACACACACAAAAACCAAGATGGTAGTGCAGACTCAAGCAAAATGCATTTTTAATTCTACGTGGTGTATTTATATTTATTCATATGTTTTATTACATGCAGGTAGTTGCTTATCTGCTTAAAAGGGAAATGATTAATATTCCCAGTTCAGAGTACAATAAAAACAGAAGCAAATCTTTCCGAAACAAAGAGAAGGGCTTTTTTCTTTATTGAAAAATTATTGGAAAGATTCTTATATCTACCTGATAATATTAAAATGGCTAAAATTTTTATATCATTCATAGCACCAATATGCTGTAATTTTATATCCTGTATTTTTTTTTCTAAAACATGTGTACTTATAACCAACTATCATTTTTATCTATGTTCTTTTCCTTATAGCAGATACAAAAACTGGTATTTATAGTTTGGACAAATCCATGCAATTGTGCATGCTGGCTACAGGGATAGTAATCTATCCAAAATATTTGGTGGCCATTAGCTTGCTTTTATATAGAATATATACATATATATACAAGCAGTCATTTAATCTATCAACACACCATATATAACAGAATTTTTTTAATGTTGAAATATCATGAAGTATCTTGTTGCAGAAAAGAGTTGATTCATTTGATAGCTATCCATGAAGGGTTTTTTTTTTTTTTTTCATTTTCTGGTAAATACTGGGATACACTGATATATTAACACCTGAAGAGTTGTGATATTCATGATTAAAATATAAAATGTCTTACTTATTCAGAACAAGCATAACTATTTCATTTCAATTCTAGTTCCAAAATGTATCATTGGAATACTTCTGTTCAGGATATTAGGAAATCCAGGTATTACGAACTTCCAGAAATCCAGTTAGCAAGGACATTAATGATTATTATTAAATGATATAATCTCAAAACATACGAAAGATGCCAAGTAAAAGAAGAATAGATTGTGTCATCTATAAGTTTCTACTAGAAAGTATGCTCCTCCCAGGTTATATTAACATGGAAGTATTGAGTTTTAAACCGCAAATATCAGCAATCACAGAATCTTGTCAAAACAAGTCTAGAGATTGAAGATTGGAGACATGATGAGTGCAGTTATAATTTTCCGGACCAGGTGATAGCATTACAAAGGGAAATTAGCTTAACTGCGTAACATTTCTATTGTTGGCTATTCAAATGTTCCATCTTACTGATTTTTTAATTGTCTGGATGTTGGTAGAATAGAATAGAATTCTTTATTGGCCAAGTGTGGTTGGATACACAAGGAATTTGTCTTGGTGCAAATACTCTCAGTATACATAAAAGAAAAGATACATTCATCAAGAGTACCACTTACGTGTGAAAGGTAAGAACTTTGGGGGAAAGATATAGGATTTTTCTGTGGTATTCTTTGCTGTAGCCCTCTCCAGAAGTTTAGTTGGCACCAACTTGGTATCTTTTCAAAAAGCTTATGGGGTATTCATAAGTGAGTATAACTTGGTAGTTGGGTGATTATTTGTTTCTGTTTAATGTTTCAATGGGTATTGTAAACTAATGTGAATAGCAGCATGAAATTCTGTTCAGTCATCACCCTACTGAAGATACATACCACCAAAGATTCATTGAGCAAACATGCACAATAAATATCTCTTTTGTTACTTATATGATAGAGAATGTAGATCCTTGGCAGTCATATTGGATCTTAATTCTCTAAACAACAATACAAATTTCTTGTGCTAGATTTTAATTGTTAAATGATTTCAGTATTATTCTAATATATTTTAATATTTAATTTTATATTCTGTCTTGAATCTGGAGATCAAAGCTATGTTACTACCATCACAACTGGATTGGGGAAAGTAAAGTGTTGGATTATGGATTGTTTACAATTGAAACATCTCATTTCTTCTGCTCCAGTGCATTCTGAAGATGTGAACTCACTGGAGGCTGCAGAAGGAAGGATTAAAGCTGGCAAGGTAGAATCCAGCATTTTCCAGGCTAGAAAACCTATTCACTTCTTTGCCATAGCTGTGATTTAGCTAAACCACTCACGTTGACCTGTTCTCAGCTTCCTTCTGCTTTCCTACATATATTAATGTGAGAGGATCATTATGAGATGGAAGATGGACGGCTGGCTGAGAGGGAGGAAAAGAAATTGCTGTCAAAAACTAAGCCCGAGAAATAAAATTCTAGGTGAATCACAGTTCCTTTCTACTTCTTCAGGTGTGCCATCAGCGATTGGTGGAGGTCTGAAACAGTGTCCTCTTGACGCAAATCTTTATTTTGCAGTGATAGAAATGAGTGTGTATCATTTAAATGTAGCTGTAGCAGCAGAATACTTTGAGTAATGAAATAAATGACATGAAATAATGAGGAGGAGGGTACCAACCGACTTTTTCTTATCAGTGTGAAAACTATGAATTCAATGGATTTACAATATGCCAGCCCCCTCTTGTCAAGAGAGATATCATAAATAAGAATAAAGGGATTTCTATGCCTATTTATATACACATACAATAAACTACCTCTGTAGTAGAATCTCTCAGTGGTGTGTGAGTACTTTTTATCAACCGTGACAAAAGGTACTTATACCTGCAGAAATTCACATTGGTCCTTATCCTGACCTTGTTTAAATGCTCTTTTCCCCCAGGCCTGGGTTAGAGAATATATCAGGTCTCTTTGAGAAAGAAGTGAGTCACAATTTTATTGCTCCTCCTAGATGTCAATTGTTCTTTCACTAGTTATATATACCTTCCCCTATTTTTAATCCTGTATGCTATCCAAAACTGTTACGGAACCAGTCCATCTTAGTAATTTGATAAATAAATAAATGACTGAATGGATGTCAGAAATAATTTAATATATACTTGCTTTCTAGTCCTTTCATATTTTAAATATACACCCTGCTATTCAAAATCAATTCCATTTGGCTGATGAGAGCAAGTTTCATGTCTTCTGCTGTATATCCATTAAAAAAATGTTTATTTGTAGCTTCCTAGGAAACATTACATGTCAAGTGAGTTTATTTGTAATAGAAAACCATTCCCCTGGAAAGACCTGCTATGTATTCCAAAATTTCTGCAGGGCAAAACATGATAATTCCTGAACAGGCAACCAACAGTATAATAGAGAAACACATGCATGTTTCAAGCTAGGGGAACATTTAAAACATTTTCCTTTTAAAGAAATAGAGAGATTCTGGAACTATAATGGTTTAAATGTTAGCATCCTTGCTAATCATGTTCCGTTTTTAAAAATGGGGAATAGAATTGACAGATATGGTCATAACAGTGCAGTTCAGCATAGTTTAATCCCTAAATTCCAAATCTGGGGGAGCTGATCTGGCACCAGGGTTTGTGTAATGGTTGCAAAATCAGTTCCTAATTAAAGCTGTGTGTACTTTATCTCTAGGGTCATACTAAATAAGAAATCATTTACAGAACTGCTCTCCACCAAAGAGAGGGTAGCAAAGAAATCAAAGTATTTAAGTCTTCACCAGTTGGCCCTGCAAGGTAGTTCACATAAGAAGTACAACTTGGCGTAGAAGCTCCATCTTTATTGTAAAGTTATTTGAACGGAAACTTCCAAGACTGAAAGTATTTCTCCCCTCCTTTCTGTTAGTCTCCAAAAAACTAAGGAACATGAAGCATTTTCAGGTTGGTTGTCCCATTTGTGGTCTTCCTCCTGAATGCCAAGATCATTCCTACATGTAACTATACCCGCTCCACTACAGTCCAAAACTTGAGTTAATTTTTGGAGTCACAATGTTACTTAATAAAGAAGCAAGACGAGGAGGAGGAGGAGGAGGACACAATTCTTAAAGAATGCTACCTTTCAGCTCAATATTCTTGCTAGATCTTCTTCATAGGAACGGTATAGAAATTGGGTTAACTGAGTAGGTTAATGGAGTAACATAGTGCAACAAGTTACAGTTTATCCATGATTTGAATAAGCTATAATTGTTTAGTTTGCACATCACATTAAATCATAACATGTTTTCTAAATGACAATGACTTGCTTTAGGCTAATCTAAAACAAAAAAACTCAGAATATAAATTACTGCAATATTACTTAGCTAATTTTATTTGTTGAGGAAAAATAAGTGTTTTTGTAGCATTAGCAGCATTTAGACTTATCCGCATGCCTAGAATCATAAATTTATCTTAATAAACTAAAAAAAATTCAAGAATAGCCTTAAGCATAGATATTAAAAAATTATATATATGCTCTCTGAAAACAGAATATATAAAAAGTGGAATGGGAAAACATTTTCTACAAGTAGAAATTGTAGAAATCTACAAAATTAAATTAGCAAGTAAAAAAAATCTCATTAAACAAGAGTGCACTCATCTTTTCCGTGGATTTTTATTCACCATATAAGCAGGGTGGGATAAAATAACATTTTAACAATGCAGTACTCTTTTTTTTTTTTTTTTTGCGTTGTATAGCTGGATTGTAAATTACTACAGTGGTAACTCAATATTCCTTGTTAATTGGTTTTGGGAAGTGCAACGAGTACCAACAACAATGAGTACCAAATAATTTTTTCCCATAAGGAATATTGTAGCTAGTCACAAGACAGTCAACACCTAGAAGTTCTAGCTTGTGTATTGAGTACCAAACAAAAGATGAGTACCAAGACAAAATGTTTGCATCAAAATATGTTGAGTACCAAATTTGATGATCAACATTTTCTTAAAGCTGTCTACAGTTTTACACGCACGCATGCACATGCACACACGCAGAGAGAGAGAGAGAGAAAGAGAAAGAAACAGAGACTATATAGTGAAGATACCGTCACAAATGCAAGGCAGAAACTTAAGAAATAAATAAAACCAATAAACAAGTAACATAGCCAATATTAAAAGAAATGCAAGGTATTCTACTATTTTTTCTCCACCAGCCCTCACCTCATCCTTCTTCCTTCTTCCTTCTGCTGTATCAGTATTGCTTTTAACTACAAAATCCTTGGGGGTAAGACTCCATCTGTGTTACTCATGACTCTTTTCCAAGGCACCAAGAGCAACAAGTGTGGAGCAACAGCAGCAAAGCAAATTTCAAAATCCGAGAACACAGGTTAAAAACTAATATTATATGATGAATTCACCAATGTGTCATTGTTATTCATAAATTGTTATCCACCAAACTAATTGCTTTGGACTGCATGCATATTTTCATACTTGATTCAGATGTTCATTCAAACAGCAACATATTGCCAGGCTCAAAAGGCTAGCTACTAGTGCATAAAATAAAAGTTAATCTTTTAAAAATTATAGCTTGCATTCCATTCTTGGTTTTATCTTTTTCCCCAATAATTTTCTTAAGAAATTTAAATGAACAAAATAAAAGTCAATACAAACTACTAGAAGGAAGGAAGGAAGGAAGGAAGGAAGGAAGGAAGGAAGGAAGGAAGGAAGGAAGGAAGGAAGGAAGGAAGGAAGGAAGGAAGGAAGGAGGGAGGGAGGGAAGGGAAAGACAAAAGAAGTAACTTCCCTCTTCATCCCAGCAGGTAAAATCAACTTTAATAGTGTAGCAATAGTAATCTTATTGTGTTTTATTTAAATAAAATATAATGTATCTTCCCGCTATGGCTAATCTATTGGATAAGGAAAACAAAAGTCCAAATGCTATGTCAACCAATCTTTTTCAACAAAAGTCCAATAACGGCAACCAGATATAACTACTTTATTTCTTTTTAATCTTGGTTGAAAAAGCTGATGTTATAAATCTTCCTAGATTTATTGGACTGGAAGCTTTTCCAAATAATTGTATTTATTATTTCTTGGAACACTATAAATAAGTAGTATGATCATCAATTGTTTTATGAAAATCTCTATTATATAAACATTTATTTCTTCCTTAGTTACATTTGTGAGGGAGTCACACAACTGAGAATAAAAATAACAGGACTGATGATTTACTGAGTCAGAATCATTACTGTATGTAATTTAACCCAAGAGTCCATAATAGTAGCAACACATTGTAACACTGTCGCAGGTACAATTAAGATGGCTAGTATTTTACCAGGTCTTTGACCTTATTCCTAATACCTAATATATCTACATGGAGAGAAATATGCATTGGGGTACCCCAAGTTTTTGTCCTAGGTACAGTACTCGTCAATTTCTTCATACATAATTTAGATGAGGCAATAGATGAACTCATGAAATTTGCAGATGACACCAAGTTAAGGGGAATAGTCAACATTTTAGAAGATGGGCTCAAGATCCAGAAACTTGAATATTGAACTCTTTCCAAAAAAAAAATGCAATTCAACGGTGAGAAAAGAAAGATTTTACACCCAGGTAAGAAAAAAACAAATGAAGAGGTATGGAATAGGTGGTACTTGGTTCAACAGTAGTTGTGAGAGGGATCTAGGAGTTCTGGTGAACAACCACTTAAGTATGAGCCCACAATGGGCTGTAGCTGCCAAAGAGCCAATGTAGTCCTAGGCTGCATCAATAGAGAAATAGTATCAAGATCATGTGAAGTATTATACTGCTATATACTGTGTTGGTAAGACCACACTTAGAATACTGAGTCTAGTTTGGATCACCATGATACACAAAAGATACTGAGACTCTAGAACAGGGGTGCCCAACTGGTGGCCCGTGGACCAGATGAGTCACAAGAAGTCCATGCCCACCCCAGTTCCACAAGGGGAAAAAAAGTCACAATATGTCACATGACGGCAACATGATGCAATGAGTTTGACACCTGTGCTCTAGAAAGTACGGAGAAGAATAACAAATATTATTAGGGGTCCAGAGATGATTTCATGGAAAATCCATAAAAAGTTACAACAACAGAAAACAACAAGCTATTTCATGGGAAACCCAGAAAAAGTTGCAAAGAGAACAAAGTCAGTAGATTAAGGAAAACCCATGGAAAGTTAGCAAAAAAGAAAGAAGTCTCTTGATCAATGGTTTCCCATATAACCAAAATAATCTGAAACAATAGATTTGGTTCTAAGTGATTTCCTTCATCTACATAATCATCTTTCTGGGTAAAATATTAAATACAAATGATTAAAACATTTTTATTTCTCCATAAGATTGACAGTATATATGTATACACCCATAAATTGTGTTTTATTCTTGTTGCTTCATGTTTGTGTGTGTATTCTTTGTAATTCTGCTCCTCTGTTCATTTCAATTAAACGGGGGAAAAAAAGAAGGCCCAAAGATATCCACTCAAACAGTGGTGGGATTCAATTTTTTTTACTACCGGTTCTGTGGGTGTGGTTTGGTGGGCATGGCAGGGGAAGGATACTCTAAAATCTCCAGTCAGAGGTGGTATTTGCCGGTTCTCTGAACTATTCAAAATTTCCGCTACCGGTTCTCCAGAACTGGTCAGAACCTGCTGAATGCCACCTCTGGACTCAAACATGATAATCGCTACACAAACCAGTAGCAGCAGATAAATGACACGAGGAATGTAAAACAAGTAAGTGATTGTTAGAAGGGTGTACAGTGCAGGAGGAAAAAGTCAGCTACAATGAGCATAACTATAAATTAGATTTATCATTACACCCTATTACAGCCAAATCACCCAAAATTAATCATTATGAAGCAAGTTAAAATTTTGAAAAAGTCAATTTCTGTTGGTGGGTAAAGATACATTACAACAATTTGTTTCTGGTCCATCTTTAAACCTGTTTTTTAAAACCAATACACTGAAAGGAGATTACTCCTTTAATTTAATTAAGGACTATATTTTTCAAGGACCCTTGTACCATTTCAACATATTCTACCACACATTCTATAAACTCATTCAAACACATTTCATACACGAAGATTGTACCTAAATGGTACAATCAGTAAGCAAATAGAACTCTTTACAATTAGCTAAATGTCAAGAAAGCCAAAGAGAGTAAAAATAAAACTAATTCAATTAAGTTTTAAAAGCGTATCTCTATATGAAATTCTACAGTATTTCTGAAAAGCATTTTTTTACATATGAAAGGCATAACAATTCCAACTGAGACTTCAGCTCTTTTTCCCTTTCTAACTCAAAGTGAGCTTGTGAAACTAATACTTTAAAGATGTTAAGTGCTAGAAAACACACACACACACACACACACTGAATTCCACCACCAAATGCAAAACACATTTTTACCAAGAATAAAAAAAATATTTTGTTTCCACTGTTTGTTTTTCAGGTAATTTTTTTTTAAACATCTCTAACAGCTTTTAAGCAACTAGAATGATGCTTAATCTTTATGTTTTTATGATGGCTGTGGTAGGTTTGTAAAAATCCAGCAAGAAATACAATACTTATAATTTTTCAGGAAAGCCTCTTTTTCAACAGGATTCTGGTATTAGAAGTTTCTGATAAAATTATATCTAAAATCCAGGAAGGAATTTGGCAGAAAATAACTTGGATTTGATCTGTTGTTTATGCATAGTATTAAAAGAATAGAACGGCAATGAATAGCTCTGTTTGAAGATCTCAGCAAACATTCTTCTAAAAGCATTTATATTCAGAGCTACTGAAGCTTTTTTAATAATCTCAAGTGCCCTCCTGTCAGTAGCATTAAGCCACAATAGCAGGAATTACTGATGAGGCCTAAACTATCATTATAATAATTAAAGCACTCTTTTTGCTATCTTGTTCACAAAGTACTCCTTTGTGTTGACTGAAATTCAGAGGGTTTATGTTTCAATGATTTAAAAGGTATGTTCTGGATTAGCATTTTGAACAAAAAGCAATTTCCCTTTATATGTGAACCTGAAATGGTGATTAGCCTGACAAATCAAATCAAACATAACAAGCAGAATCACCAAACATTCTCTCAATTTGGTTTGCTTGCCAAATCACCATTAGTTACCATTAGCAAAGACTTGTCCAGGGTCACACATCACAATGAACTATGATTGGTTGATAATTGCTACCTGTATTCTTGGACCTGTAATATTAAGAATATATGTGGAATGGTAAAATAAAACTGAAAACTAAAGGGTTGCCAAGAGATTGCTCTCTGTATTGTTTTCAGTGCTTAATCTGTTACAGGAAAATAACATGGAAGTTATTTGAAAAGTTAAGTAGAAAATTCAATATCAAATTATCTACTCATGGAACTGTTAGTAGAACCCAAAGAATGTCATTTTTTTTTTCTTAAACTGTTGTCTCCTGCACGTTTCTGCTGAAAAGTGGCGAATTCCTCTTTTCTGATGTAGGCTAAGGTGGGGAAGTCCCACAGTATGAAATTACAGCATCACCCACTCTGTTAAATTCACATACACATATGCTTGCATTGATACTGGAAAGAAGACAGAACAAGCAGACAGGAGCGGAATTTAAAAATTTTAAAAAAAGTTAGAAATGTTCATTTAGCCTGGTTGTGTTATCGGGAAAATACAGGAAAGTATTTAAAGATTTGCTTTGTCACTTCCTCATGTAGCTTCTTCCTACAGATAACTCACTCCTCCTCATCAGCCACCTGGCCTTATTTGATATGTTTCTTTTGCTTCAACAAACAGACATTGTTTTAAAAAAAATTATCATGTAAATCTTGGCTGTCTTTAATCAAGAAGTGAAATAGATGTAATTTTATCATAGCATTTGAATGTAGATGTCTTGAGACTTCACCTAAAACTTGTTCACAATTTTTTGTATGTGCCTTCATCTAAAATAGTATGACGATACAGTAGAATACAACAAACGGAACAATACAGTCATACCTGTGCCACTGATCAAACCAGTCCAGAAAGAAAACACGTTTATTTAAAATAATAATTTTTGTAATAACAAACAAAACAATTATTTAAAATAAATTATTTCACAACAATTAAAAATGCAATATAAAAGTACAATATAAATTCAACATATCAAAAAAAAAACCACTTCTCATCCAACTAAACACAGAGTGGCTCCCCAAAATATCATACATCAGCAACATGGGCTCAGTGACACCTGCTGCCCCTTCTGCCTGAGAAAACAGCCAGGTGTTCCAGGTTTTCTGAAACATACACCAAGTTGTTGCCACCCAAACCTCAGCGTTTTGGTGTCCCAGAGGGCACAGCTATGGAAAAGGCAAACTGCCAGTTGTCCATCCTTGATTGTCAGGACTTGTCAGAGCTGCTCTTCCTATCCAAATAAATAAATAAAAATAAATAATGGAATGGGTAGAAGTGGGGGGGGGTTTTTGGGGTTTTTTTTTTTTTTTTTTTTTTTTTTTTTTGGGGGGTGGGGGGGGGGGGGGGGGGGGGAAGTTTTTTTTTTTTTTTTTTTTTTTTTTTTTTTTTTTTTTTTTTTTTTTTTTATTTTTTTTATTTTTTTTTTTTTTTTTTTAAAATATTTAAAAAAAAAAAAAAAAAAATAAATAATGGAATGGGCAGAAGCAATGAGATTAATGGGTTTTTAAACATAAAAAACAGCCCCTTGAACTACAGCCAAAAGCGAAGAGCCAGTGTAGCTCCTGGAGTACAGATGTACCATGGACATAGAGTTGTCCATGCCATTGCATTCTGGACAAATGGAGGCATCTTCTTCAAGGATAGCTCCAGTGATGCGATTCAAAAAAATTTTTTACTACTGGTTCTGTGGGCGTGGTTTGGTGGGCATGGCAGGGGAAGGATACTGTAAAATCTCCAGTCAGAGGTGGGTATTTGCTGGTTCTCTGAACTACTCAAAATTTCCACTACCGGTTCTCCAGAACTGGTCAGAACCTGCTGGGGGCTAGACTGCTTCACAGTAATCCATTCAAGAGGGGACCAAAGCACAGCTGACCATGTGCAGTGCCTCCTGATCCACAAAAGGGTGCAACTGCCAGACACTTGCACATCTATGTTGCATTATTGTGGAGGATAAGGCATTTCAATGGGCAAAACAGCATAGTGATGATATGAGGAAAGAACGTTATAAAGAAGGTGGAGAAAAAAATTACATAGGTATCTGTGCACCCATGATTCTTTGAAGGTTGTTCTTGCTGTAACATAAACTCTATTTTGTGATTCCTTTGGTTTTTGTACATTGTTTAGGCTTTCTTAACACAGTATGCAAGTAAGCCAATGAGAAAAAAAAATGCTGGATTTCTAAGGGGATAGGGTCACAGAATTTGTGTTCTCTCACTTATTAACACAGTCATTAATTTAACTAGATGTTTTGGTTTTAGAATAATGTTTAGAGATATTTTATTGTTCACAGTATGTCGTGAAGGACCACAACACTCTTCTTATCTCACAAATGCAGAAAGAATGAACATTAATATTATTAGCACAAAGTAAATTAGGAATTCTTCTATTGGCCACAAGTGAAGCACCAGGGTTACATCTTGAAATAAAAATTGAACATGAAACGTGCCAGTACTGAACCCTGTTTCAACTATTTCGTTTGAGAGCTGCTTTTCCTGAAGCGTCCTCGGACATTAAAAGGATTTTAAGAAAACTATTATCGTGCAGTTTTTGTATCAGAAAATAAAATCTCTAATCTATCATTGAAGCCTCCAGCTTTTTCCAAAGTCTGTCACATGGGATAAAATCAAAGGTGAATTTAAGAAAGATAAAGGCTGAGTGAAGGGTCCCATGAGATTAACAGTTTTCTTTTTTTTGCTAGATATGAAAATACCTGGCAATGATGAAATGTAGTTCTAAAACTCAAAACTCACCTATCTTCAGATTCTATCTAATTGCAATTGATAAGTCCCAGTCTTTTGGGGATCACCAAGGAAAAATCAATGACAGAAAAAAGTATTGCAAAAAATGGTCCCCAGAAATCAATATTAATTTTGAAAAATTCAGTGAGGATATAATAAAATCTGACTGCTTTAAACTGTGCCTCCCTTTTCTTAATGTCTACAGTTGTTAGTGGAGACTAGACTGGGAGATTGAGGTATACAGAATTTTTTAACAAGCAAAAGGGATTTAAGAATAGAATACAGTACAATTCCCAATTAAATGCAAGTTTACCTAGGGTGGGTTTACTTTTTATCTTTTTTAGCTGCAAAAGAGATTTGATAATTTGTTTTGGTGGCCTGTATAAGTTTAGCCTACAATTTTTTTTAGCACCATGTTTTATATGATCTTTTCTATAGCACTAAATCATGGAGAAGCGAGCTACAGTTTTGTGCCCTTTGGACTTGAGCTACCAAAGAAGCTGTGGATACTCTACAAAGCAAGTCATACTTATTGGCCTTTCAATTAAGATCAAGCATTCGGAGCCCTGGTGGCACAGCGGTTAGAATGCAATATTGCAGGTTAATTCTGCTCACGGTCTGGAGTTTGATCCTGATGGGGCTCAAGGTTGACTCAGCCTTCCATCCTTCCAAGGTCAGTAAAATGATGGCCCATATTATTGAGGACAAAATGCTAACATTGTAAACTACTCAGAGAGTGCTGTAAAAGCACAGTGGAACAGTATATAAGTCTATGTGCTATTGCTGGTGCCATTGTTATAGAACCATCGAGTAATGCTGTGAGTGCCAGATTGCCACTTGCATAGTAACGGCCACACTGCAATGCTGCTTTGTAGTCCAGTCTAGGTTAAGTTTGATAATAAGTGAAAATTCTTGGAATTCTCAGTGGAATTATTTAAGATTCGTTTTATGAGTTCAGGTGCTGGAGATATGTTTCAAAGAGAGAAGAGTATTGAGGACTTCCGTTTTGAGCTTCTTCAGCGACAGACCGAAACTGCGTCTCTGCGCGGTTTCGATCCATGCTTGCCGCTGGAGCGCCCCGAGCCGGCTGGTTTCGGGGCTAAGCCACTCTGTAGAGGTGGTGAAGAAGGGAGAGACTGCCTGCAGGGTTGAGGAGAGCAGCATCTCTCCTCCCCAGCTGGCCATTACTCCCTTTCCCGAAGGCGGTTGTAGCGGTGGTCAGAAATGGTCACCACAAAGAAGAACTTGACCGGAAAAGAATGTGCAGGAGGAAGATAAGAAGAGAAGGTTCTGTTTGACCGGGTCAAACAGCAAAAGCAACAAATAAGGTACCCTGGAATTAAAACTATTAAAAAAACCAATAACATTGTTCCCTAAGAAGATTTTTAAGCTGCGAAGGAGAGAGAAAAGGGAAAAGATTTGGGTTTTTTTTTTCTCTTTTTCCTATACTGACAGCTAAGAGACTTAAGCAAGAAATTGGAAAAAAATCCACTTTGACATTAACAGGCATTTAATGCTGAAAATAAAAAGTTAAAGGGATAATAAAGATTTCTGGATAATTAAAAGCTTTTGAAAACAGGAAAGGAGAGAAAAAGAATAAAAGGGCAGGAGCTGGGAGGAGACTGCCTGGAATTAAAAAGAACTTACAGCAAAATCTCAACAAGACTTCCAAAAGATACATCTTAACTGAAACATCGCAACAAAATAGTAAAACCCCAGGAAGAGAAAGTGGAAAAAGAAAAAAGAAACAGCTTGGGACTATTAAATGACCTCTGCGATCATATTAAGAGCAATTGCGTTCTTTTCGCTGATGATGTAAAGCTGTTCAATACCACAGACAATACTGCTACCCTTCAAAAGATCTCGACTATGTATCTGAATGGTCAAACAAATGGCAGCTTCAAATCTCAACAAATAAATGCTCTGTCTTACATATTGGCAAAAAAATCAGAAAATAAAATACAAGCTGAATAGTAAAGATCTTGTTGATGACCCAAGCTCTGTAAAGGACCTTGGAATACTCACCTCTAATGATCTAAGTGCTAGAGCCCACTGCAACTACATAGCCAAAAAGGCATTAAGAGTTGTTAACCTAATCCTACGTAGCTTTTTCTCTGGTAATATCACACTACTAACCAGAGCATACAAAACATTTGCTAGACCAATACTCGAATACAGTTCATCAGTCTGGAACCCTCATTACGTATCTGATATTAGCACAATTGAGAAAGTCCAGAAATATTTCACAAGGAGAGTTCTCCACTCTTCTACTCGTTGTAGAATACCTTATGTCACCAGACTTGAAATTCTAGAACTAGAAAACCTTGAATTACGCCATCTTCGGTCTGACTTAAGCATGGTATATAAAATCATACATTGCAATGTCCTACCTGTCAATGAATACTTCAGCTTCAACCATAACAACACAAGAGCACACAATAGATACAAACTCAAAGTAAACCGCACCAAACTTGATTGCAGGAAATACGACTTCAGCCACAGAGTGGTCAACGTCTGGAACACTCTACCCGACTCTGTAGTCTCTTCCCCAAACCCCAAAAACTTTAACCTTAGACTGTCTACTATTGACCTCACCCCTTTCCTAAGAGGCCTGTAGGGGGCGTGCATAAGCGCACCAACGTGCCTACCGTCCCTGTCCTATTGTTTCTCTTATTCTTTTATTTTTCTTATATGTACCCATTTCATGTATTCACAACTATGTATACGCTTATACTTATTATCTTGTAAACAATTGGCAAATCAAATAAATAAAATAAATAAATAAAATAAATAAATATTTGGATTACTTGGTGATCTCTGGATTCTTGGTTATTGTTCTGAATGACTAAAATCAATTGGGTGGTTGTTTAAAAGTGTTTAAAATGGTTCCACTTTTAGAAGAACTGAAAATGGAACTTAAAAAGTACAAAGAAGATGCACAAGAAGGGAGAGGTTCTTTTGACTTCGTTTTTCAGTTCTTAGAAATGGAGATTTGGAACTATGAGAAACAACAAGAAATGCCTGCAGAACAAGAAGATTGCGACAAAGAAAAAGCCATCTTTAATGAACAATTAATGTTAGGTGGGGGAAAAAAGGAAAGGGGGGAAAGAGAATGGAAAGTGTAAGATTGGGAAAAACAACCCAAAAAAATAATAGAGTGAAAAGTAAGTATAAAATCAGAAAGCAACAGAAGAGGTAAATGCAGAAGAGAGAATTAGAAGTAGAGAGACAGGGGGGGTAAAAAAGGGAGGGAAACGATGAGAGGGAAGAAAGAAAGGAAAAGAAGTCATAAAGGACAGAAACAAAATATAGAGAAACAGGGCCTATTTAGAGATAATGGGTGAAAATTTAATGGAAAAAGGGATTCTGCAAAGGTACATAAGATAGTATGGTTATATTAGAAACAGAAATAATTTTAGAAAATATGAAACAATGTATGATTAAAATGTCTGATAAAATAGCTATCGTAATTCAGTGGAATGCTTGTTAATAAATAAATGTAATAAAAGGTATATTTAATGATTTATAAAACATATGTGAAGAGAAATAAGGGAAAAATTAATTATGGAGATTATGTGTGTTTTTAAGGAAGTATGATATTTAATTGAAAAGAAGTGTTAAAGATGTTAAGATTTTAATGATTATTAATGATAGAACTGAACTGGAATGGAATGAGGGTTTATAATTACATATATTTACAATCTTTTTTTATTTTTTATTTTTTTAAAAGAATATAGTTTGTATTATAAGAATGTACCAAGCAGAATTCAATTGGAAGTTATGTATTATGTATTATATTGAAGGTCATAACCTTAAGATATATACTGAAGTTTAAATAAGAGTTGAATGGATGTAATTAAAAGATATAAAGGTGTCATACTCCAATTAGTAACTACAGGAGAAAATTTGTTTAATGAGAAAAGATAATATGAAATTGAAACAGAACAGACAAAAGTATAAATATAATGATTTGAATTGAGATGAGATAATCAAAATAAAACTGAGAAAATTAAAAGAAGGGAAAAACTATATAGAAAATGTAAAATAGTATAAGATATGGAATAGAATACAAAAAGAAGCATGAAATTGAGTTTTGTGTCTGTATAAAGTTCAACCCGGGACCATGCTATTTTCAAAAAAGATGTTTTACTTATATTTTGTATATGTGAAAACCCAAATAAAACTTTATTTAAAAAAAAAAAAAGAGAAGAGTATTTGGGGAAATGAAAGATGAGAAAAGTTGAGAAAAGATGAGAAAAGTCAAGAATGAACACATTTAAGATTTCATTTGGATATGTAGTTTCATTACTGTGCTGTGGAACTATGTAGTGGGTCATTGAAAGGCAAGGTGAGATACAGCAAAACCTTCAAAGAAAACAGAGATAAAAAAATTTAGAAGCTGATATTTGACTACTATGATAAAATGAATCAAGCATAAGCCACTGGGATCCATCAGTTCTTGAAGTGGGCTGTCGACCATGATTGATAGCAAAAGTAACAAAAGAACTTCCAAATATAATCAAATTCTTTACATTATTCCTTCTTGCAAATCCATATTGAGACAAATGAAGCAACAAAGAATAGATACAGACATATCAATATGAATGTTAAAGATTTAGGAAGGAAATTTAAGAGCACAGGGGTACTAGAGACATTCTCATATATCTATCAATTTTTGAACGCAGTCTGGGGAAAAAAAAGAATCCTACAAGTGAATTATTGGTTATCTGAATGGTATATATAGCAGAAATTTAGTTTCTAAGGCCACGTTTTATCTGGACAGTGGATTATTGTGCAGGATGTATTGAATCTCACAAAGACTAGTAACATATTGATTCATATTGCCCAAAACATAACAAGTTGATAAAGAGAGTTTTCAACTATGAGAATTGGAAACAAAACAAAAACTCTGAAGAAAGAATTTCAGATAAATATCTGTACTCTGCAGAAGTAAATAAGAGTGTTGTTCTAATGGGAGCTTTTAAATCACTGGGGGGGGGGGTGGAACCAGAAAGAAAATTGGTTCACAAAGTTCAAGGTCTTCATTTCCTATACACTGCTGCTCACAGTATGGGAAATAAACAAAATTTGCTACAACTATTAGAAAAAGAAAGGCAAATATGAATTAATAAGAGTAACAGAGATTTAGTGGGATAACTCCCATGAAGGAATGCAGCCACTGAAGGTTACAATTGATTGAGAGGCACAGAAGCAGCAGAAAATGAACAGTAGTTAGCCCCTGTGTGTGTTAAAAAAACTCACACTTGCACAGAATAAAAATCAATGAATTTGGAGAAACTGTTGAGATCGTCTGTCTAATAACATATGGAACAATGATTAAAGACAGTACTAGTATTCATGTCTATTAACATTCACTCAACCACCAAGAAATTGTGGGTGATTATCCTTTTGAAAAGCAAACTGAAGATCCTTCAAAAGAATAATAGTGGACTTCGTTATACATTGACAGACAAACCCCTACCAAGGTTATCCTTTAAAATCTTTCTTTGCTGACAATCACAAGAATCCCTTTGTTTAATGCAGAAGAAATGGGACCAAAGCGCCAGACTTAGTTAAGGAAGTAAAACTATCTTTGAAGAGTGCTATGTGCCCATGCAAGAATTCCCAAGAGCAAAAATCTGACTTAAGCAATGATTAGTGAAGCAGGTTTTATAGCAGTGAGGAGATTTATGTACAGAAATACATTACAGGGATTATTGGCAATGCCTAGTCCTTAGCTACATCCAACCAGGAAAAGAGTGAAAGATCATGTGATACGTGTAGGTGCCTGGAGATAAAACCCTACATTACCAAAAAAAAATTTAGACAAAGAACTCTCACTTTAACATGAAGTAATAGTTTTTATAGGTTTTAATAAAGTTACAGTAATGATATGAACAGGTAGTTTTGGCTTACCAACCCGTCATTTGGTGACTGTTCAAAGGTATGATGATGCTGAAAAAGGAGACATATGACTGGTCCTCAAAGCGGTGGCCATTGTAGCCTCCCCGCAGTCACGAAATCATGATTTAGGCACTTGGCAATTTATAATGATCATTGTCTTTGTAACCTTCATACCTGGCTTCTAACAATGCAGACAGAAAAGTTCTAGTCAAAGAGGAAGCTGACAAGAAGTTGCAAGTCATTCAACAACCCACACTAGTTCACTTAATGACTGCAGCCAGAACTAACATTGTGCATCAATATGGTCACATGACATTTGACTTTACAACTGCATAACTTAGTGATGGAGTTGCCGGTCCCAATTGCAGTAGAGGAGTAACTGCAATATTCCTTCCTAGGAAGAGCTAATGGGAAAATATGCTCAGATTAAGTTCCTAAAAAAGAAATGAGGTCTTAATTTATTTCTTAATTATTTAACAATTAAATACATCCAATGCAAACAGCAGAAGTAACCAATGAAACTACATAAAAAGCTTAATGAATGTCTGAAAATAATCAAAAATGCATATATGAAATAAAGATAGTAATTCAGAATGGTAGAGAAGATGTCTGGAAAGATATTGTTTGGAAAGGCAGAGGTTGTAGAAAAATACCACAGAAAGATTTCTTTAGGTACAGCATGTTAAAAAGAAAAAGAAAAAAATAGCAGATGCCTGCTCTGATAATAATACTTATTAAAAAGTTCTTTTAATAATTGTTGATTGCAAATTGAATGTAATCAGCAGTGTGATGTGGAGAAAAATTATACATAAAGTCTGAGGTTGTGTTATATCAAAATAGGACTTTGAAATTATGGGAATTAAAAGTTTCATTTTATTCTGCTTTGGTGACATCCACAAATGGAACATTTAGTTCTTTAGGGAGGAGTCATACAAACTGGGGGAGAGAGAGAGAGAGAGAGTCCAGAGAAAATAAACAAGATGTGAGAGAAGGGCAGCCAGAGAATGGCAGGAGGAGGGAGGAGTCAAGAGAAAAATTGGCCTAGAATGTCCAACTTCATGTTAGGAATAATATAGTTACCTAACTTAGTTTGGGTAAAATAATATATATAAACTATGTTAGTGAGTTTAAGTGTGTGTATCACTTTAACTGTAAAACATGTATTTTGGGTGCGGTTGTAAAATCACCATAAGAGGGAGCAAGAGAGCCCACTGTTTGCTGGCTTTTACTGGATTGCTGACAATGATGGATTGATGGTGATAACTGCGTGTTTTCCCTGCTATTGCTGAATGAAGAAAAGAGGTTTGATTTTCTTCATATCTCTACTGCAAGAAGAGATATATTACTGGACTGATTATTCGTAAGTTTACTGACCTCTTTTTCGACACTGGACTTTGCTAATGGATAATCCCCGGACGGACTGAACTAAGTGTATGATATATGGACTGTTTGACTATGCTAACAATCTTACTGGAATAAACTATTTAACTAGCACATTGTATCTGTTTTACTGAGTGTAAGCTACAACAACGTTTATCTCACATATCTGCCTGCCTGACTGACTACCGTTGCACGTTCTGCTAGGGTATATATCCCTAACACTGGTTATGGGCCCAGCTGCACAGTCAGACTAACCAGGATATAACAGGCTTATATAAAGTAAGAGTTTGTGTAGTTACACAATACTGTAAACAGACAGCTGTGTTTTATTAATTATAGTTTAATATCCAGAAAAAGATGGCACAAGTCAATTTACAAAGTTTGTCTCTAATATCCAAACTGGATGGAACAAACTATGTTTCATGGTCTATGAAATGCAGCCTACTTTTACGCAGAGAATGTTTGTGGAGTATAATTCAAAACCCACCAGAGGTAGATGCATGGGATCCGGAAGATGAGGATGATGCCCAGAAAATACAAGAATATCAACTGAAGAATGAGCAAGCTCTCTGTATAATAGGACTGACACTCTCTGACCAGCAGCTTGTCCATATTCGTGGAGAAGAAACAGCTGCAAAATGTTGGGAGAATTTAAAGAAGATTTATGTTCGAGACAGTGTAGGAGCACATATAAATCTTACACGGAAGCTGTTCAGAACACATCTTCAAAAGAATGGAGACATGCTGAATCATATAAACCCTATGAAGAGAATTTTTCAGGAACTGCATGAAAAAGAACTTATCTTCACAGAACTCCATCAAGTTTATATAATTTTGTCTTCGTTAGATGAGAGTTATGATGACTATGTAACTTCACTTGAAGTTCTGCCAAAAGATAATCTTACATTAACCGACATTACTGGCAAATTAATTGAAGAAGCCAGGAGAAGGCTTGAAAGGGATCAACTCAGAAGGGAACAACCACAATGTGAAGAAGAGAAAATATCTTCGTCAGCCTATACAATTAGAAAATGTTTTAATTGTGGAGGAAAAGGACATTTGGCTAGATTCTGCAAGAAAGCAAAAAGCCAAAATGCCAGCCAGAATACTAAAAGGCATCAAAAGGATAAAAATGCATAGAGTTAGCCATGTATAGCAACGAAACTGTGAATAATAATTTATGGGTTGTAGATAGTGGAGCATCGCACTGCATAACGAATGCTAAGAAAAATTTGTTAAGATGTCCACGAGTTCACAGCAGATATCGTTAGCTAATGGATGGAAACTGAAAGCTAAAGGTGAAGGTATAGCATATTGTTCTTGCATAAAAGAAAATGTAAAAATGTTATATGTACCACAACTTAAGTTTAATTTGCTTTCGGTTAGAGTTTTGGTTAAACTAGGTTATGTAATTACCTTTAGGGGAGAAAATTGCATAATAGAAAAAGAAGGTAAAAAAAGTGACTGCAACTTTAAAAGGTGAATTGTATGTGTTAAATGATAATTCATTAGAGGTAGCTAACACAGTATATAATAATGTTAAACCTCATGATGAGTGCATACATTTGTTACACAGACGTTTAGGGCATATAAATTTTAAAATGCTTAAACAAACGGTAGAACTATCTATAGGTATAAAACTGAAGCCTTGCAGTAAGTATTTGCACTGTAATGCTTGCAGTCAAGAAAAAAAAGCAAGGTAATACCAGCAAATAGAATAAATGGATTTAAAACAAAGGAACCTCTAGAGGTCGTATTTGCTGATATTATAGGTCCTAAAAAACCAAGTGTGGGAGGTGCTCGTTATATACTAAGCATAATGGATCATTATTCCAGATATGGTTTCTCTTATCTAATGAAGAACAAAATGGAAACATATCAAAATTTCTTTAATTGGCTTAAATTTGCAGAAAGAAAAACTAAAAGGAAATTAGTAACTCTTATAACTGATAATAGTACGGAATTTATAAACTATAAATTCCAAAATAGACTGAAGATGGCAGGTGTTGAACATAAAAAGTCTGCACCATATAGGCCACAACATAATGCCTTTATAGAAAGACGAGGCCAAACATTACAAGCAATGGTTCATACTATGCTTTCAGATTCAGGATTACCTGAAACTTTGTGGGGAGAAGCAATAATGTGTGGTAATTATATATTGAATAATGTTGTTAACTCAACAACAGGTGAATTACCATTCACATGGTGGCATGGCAGAAAACCTGACCTAAGCTACATGCATACATTTGGAGCACCAGCATGGGTGCATATCCCTACACAACTGAGACAAAAGGGGCAGCATAGGGCTAAAAGGTTATTCTTTGTAGGTTATGAATCTAATCACAAATCATACAGATTCTGGGGAAAAGGTACATCTAGAGTTTACTGTAGTGCTAGTGCACAATTCCTGGAACATGTAGGATGGGAAAAACTGGAGCAAGATTCAAGTAAGGAAGTAATTATAGAAACCTACAAAAGCCCAAAAGAACAAATCAGTAATAAGAAGAGCGCAATTAAAGAGGAAGTACATGTAGAGCATATAGGACCAGAACAGGAAGAAATACCAGAACAGGAAGAAATAGATAACCAGGAACAGGTAGTACATGAAAGTCCACCTGTAAGCCCTGTAATACCTAGACGTACTACACGTGTAACCAGACCACCTGACAGGTACCAAGCAAGTGTAGTTTGCCAAGTTAGTAAAGTTCCAACTACTGTTGTAGAACTTAGGATGTATCCTGCAAAGGAACAGGAAAATTGGCATAAGGCAATGGAGAAAGAATTAAATTCATTAAAGGAAATGAAAGTTTATGAAAATGCCAAATTACCTCCAGGTGAAAAGTCCATTGGCTGCAAATGGATATTTAAATTAAAAACGGGTAAAAATGGGACTGTTACCCATAAGGCTAGGTTGGTAGCTCAAGGATTTAATCAAACTGCATGTGATTATGATGAGGTATTTGCACCGAATTTAAAGGCAACAACCTTGAGAGCAGCTTTAGTGTGGGCAGCTAAGAAGAATTATATTATAAATCACTTAGATGTAGAAACTGCCTATCTTCATGCACCATTGCAGCACACTATATATTTAAGGAAACCAGTAGGTATTAAGGATAATAAACCTAATAATGACTGTTGGAAACTTAAAAAGAGTCTCTATGGATTAAAGCAATCTGGTTACGAATGGAACCAATATATTGTTAAGGAGTTAAACAATATAGGGTTTAAAGCAGGTTTAACTGATCCATGTGTATTTAAGAGAGAGACTAATGGAACAGTATCCTTATTATTGTTGTTTACAGATGATATTGCTTTAATTATAAAGACTAATAATGAAGCTACTGAAATCATATCATTATTAGGTAAGAGGATAAAATTAAAGCAATTAGGAGAGATAAGACAGTATTTAGGATTGACAATAAACAAAACCAAGAGTGGCTTTAAGATATCTCAAGAAGATAAAATTTACCAATTGCTAAAAACGTATAAAGTGGAACTTTGTAAGCCGGCAAAAACTCCAATGAGTCAGGAATTTTGCCGAACTGATGCTCAAAGTTCAAAATTCGATAAGACTATTTATCAATCATTAATTGGTAGTTTATCGTATATTAGCAATTGGTCAAGGCCAGACATTGCATATGGCGTTAATCAATTGGCAAGATTCAACGCTGAACCCACTGAACGTCACTGGCAAGCGCTAAAGCGTATATTAAGGTATCTTAAAAAGACAAAGCACTATGCATTGTATTTGGAGCCAAAAGATTATTTGATTTTAAGTGCATATGCTGATGCCAGTTTTGCAACAGACATAAACACTAGGAAATCAACTTCAGGTATGGCTATACTATTAGGTAAAGCACTGATTGGTTGGAGGTCAATTAGACAGCAACACATAAGTATGTCCACAATGGAAGCAGAATTTTCATGTCTATCTTTGTTATGTACTGATTTAATTCTGTATAAACAGTTGTTATTAGATATGGGAATAACTGTTAATGATGCCATTGTAGTTTATGAGGACAATCAAGCAGCCATACAGTTGGCTACAAATATTGCTGTAAAAACGAGATCTAAGCATACTGATCTTAGATATTTGAATGTAAGACAATCTGTAAAAAATGGTTTAATAAGATTGGAATATTGCATGACTGAAGAAAATATTGCTGATCAGTTTACAAAAGCCCAAGGTGCAATAAAGCACAAGGAAAGTTGTGAAAACTATGGGTTAAAGTTGTAAATAGATATATATGTTATTATATTACCCAAAGGGGGAGAATGTTAGGAATAACATGGTTACCTAACTTAGTTTGGGTAAAATAATATATATAAACTATGTTAGTGAGTTTCAGTGTGTGTATCACTTTAACTGTAAAACATGTATTTTGGGTGCGGTTGTAAAATCACCATAAGAGAGAGCAAGAGAGCTCACTGTTTGCTGGCTTTTACTGGATTGCTGACAATGATGGATTGATGGTGATAACTGCGTGTTTTCCCTGCTATTGCTGAACGAAGAAAAGAGGTTTGATTTTCTTCATATCTCTACTGCAAAAAGAGATATATTACTGGAATGATTTATTTATTTATTTATTTATTTGATTTGCCAATTGTTTACAAGATAATAAGTATAAGTGTATACATAGTTGTGAATACATGAAATGGGTACATATAAGAAAAATAAAAGAAAAATAAGAGAAACAATAGGACAGGGACGGTAGGCACGTTGGTGCGCTTATGCACGCCCCCTACAGATCTCTTAGGAAAGGGGTGAGGTCAATAGTAGACAGTCTAAGGTTAAAGTTTTTGGGGTTTGGGGAAGAAAGTTTACTGGCCTCTTTTTCGACACTGGACTTTGCTAATGGATAATCCCCGGACGGACTGAACTAAGTGTATGATATATGGACTGTTTGACTATGCTAACAATCTTACTGGAATAAACTATTTAACTAGCACATTGTATCTGTTTCACTGAGTGTAAGCTACAACAACGTTTATCTCACATATCTGCCTGCCTGACTGACTACCGTTGCACGTTCTGCTAGGGTGTATATCCCTAACACTTCCCTTTGAATTCCATTGACTCTTATCTAGTGCCAATTTAGTGCTGACTGTTAGTTTAACTCGATTCTTGTGTATAAGCAATACATCATTTTAACTGACACTTTGTGTGCTTCCAATTCTGCGCACAAGAATGATAAAGGAATTAGAATCTAATTTTTATGAAGAAAAATTGAAGATATTAAGAATTATTTTGAGGTGAGATTTGATAGTACTATTCAATCATCCCAAAGGTTTCACACACAGAAAAAGATCACTACTTTTATTAACGGGAGCAAAGCTTTTTAATAACTCCTTCACCTCTGCCAACTACCTTTCTTCTATTACTATATACAGTGGTACTGAAGCTGCCTCTGCAATAAGATTCTTAACACGGATCTGATGATAATAATACAGTACTTTAAAGCTATTTATTATGGATTCTGTTAGTAGTTAAGTAACACTAAATGTTTAGTCTAAATAATAGGGTTCAATGCTGATTCTTTCACCCCCAAATCCTGCAAATCTGTTCCAAAAAGTTCTAAAGTAATTTCAAAATGATGGAAAAACATGCAAGAGGAAGCGAATATAATTAAAATGCCATTTCTCCCACCTTCTGTCATTTAAAATAAATTATGGATTTCAAGTAGAACTTGCCAAGTAACTGGGTTCCTTTATCAATGAAAACAAAAATCTGAAAATAGCCAATAAAATAGAAAACAAAAAGGATCCACATGAGTTTATAAATAGATACTGACTAGTTTTTCATTGAAATAATTTTCCTCAATAGACAACACAGATTTGCTAAAACTATAGTTTACTATCTTTGGTAATCTAAGGTTATTATTTGTCTCTACCCTAATTTTTAGACCAAACTGTTTTATCATTTTTTTACATCAACCATATTTATTTTTACTATACATATGAACCAATTCAAATTATGATTAACACCTATACAATCCTTCATAATTATGATTTGCAGACCTACTGAAATTGACAAGACAAAAAATATATGATCATGTTTTTGATGACTTATACACCTGAATAAATAATTCAAATGTATATTTAACACTGTCATGGGAGAAGAAATATTTATCTAGAAAGGTGAAATAAATCTAATTTTTAATTTGCAAAGTGTACTTTCAGGTTGAAACAGTTGAAACTTTTTGCATTAATATATATGCAGATATATTCTATCACTACAACTCTAGAAATCCATGTATAGCAATAGACTCAAATTTATTTTTATACCACAACTATTACATTTCACATGATTTGGGGGAGGAATAGAATTATTCCTTGTTAATAGTTTGATTTTTTTATACTGACTGATGTTTTGCTATGCTCATAGACAGCAGTACTGAGAAACATGTGAATTAAAATTCTAATATGTGTGTATGGTTGTTTCAGTGGAAAGGAAAGAACCATGGGCAAACTCAGTAGAGAAAGGCTGGAAAACATTTAAAAATAAATTCTAGATTAAAAAATGGCAGAAAAAAAAATGGAGAAAACAACTGTTGTAGTGTTTTGTCTGGGGTCAAGTTCAAACTCTTTCTCTGCCACATGCTGCCCAGCTACAGAGTTTCAAAGAATCTCACCTTTTTGCTCAAAGGTAACTTTTTGTCTGAACTTTTGTCACGTCTCTTAGCAAAGTTATCTGGTGTCTATTTGCTTACTTTCACTATGTAGCAAATAATGTGCAACAAAAAGATGGCCACACACTACAAGGTCATAATGGTGCAAATCATTGGGATCGCTGAGAAATTGTTGAAGGCTGCAGGCATGCTGTGTAACTAAAACCACAAATGAAATCATTTACAATGGATAACTAGTTATGGCTTATATATTAACCAGGGATGTACAAAACTCCAAAGATAGTCTTTGTCCAACTATGTTTTTCACAGTATGCTTGCTTTTATAATACAGTACATAATTGATTATAAATCTTTTACAGGCTGAAAAACAAGAAAAGAAATTCCCATCTCAGTCTTATTTGCAATAGTGTTTCAAAGATTGTTATACCTGCCCTTCTCTAGCTCATTTTATGTGTAGAAAATGAGTGCCAATGAATTTAAGGGATAAAGAGTAAGGGATTACATTTCAAGGATTCGGTTCATGAGTGAACTAGTACACTTTGGAAGAAATTCCACTCTTACACCTAGATTCATGCAGTCCTGATTAGGGCATCTGCTTACAATATAACCATCTATGAAGATACACACACGCACACAAACACACCATAGCAGGCTACTGATTAATTTGGAAGTGCACTTAGCTGGCATGTTAAATGACTGCTAAGACAGGCCAAATGTTCTCAGCATAATAATTTACATGGTAAAATGATCAGCAAATTCCAACAATAGAACATGCATATTTTATTGTCCTATGGTTTAAAAAAGACCAATATCATTGCTACAGTAATTTGTTCTTCTCAGTAAGGAGAATCATAAAAGGAATTATTAAGTAACTCTCCGCAAATTATTAAAAGCAACCTATAACAACAACCAGTGGTTACCTGGGGATTTAGCTGGCTGTCAGGAAAGTGCTAGGCAACTGTCAAGTACTTGAGCCTCATATGACAACTGAAACATCATTTGGCAGGCTTTTCAGAGCAAGGGTTTACCCTATTACTGTATTTTTCCACCTCACTTAGAAGTGCAATGCCTTGAGCATAGATTAGCTATTGCCCTTGACACTGCCAGTTTTTGAAGTCCCATGAAATATTGCAATTATATTTTATAAGACTATAAAAGAAAATGCACCCACATGAAAGACAGCTTTTGGGATAATAACTATCATCACAGAAAAAATAAAAGCGATTGATTTGAATGTAATTCCAATGGGAAACTGTAATAAAAGGAATTTGATACAGCAATACTCAGGGAGACAAAATTTAAAGATTCTAAATGGATAAATTACCAGATGCTTATCATATTTTCCTATGCTGTTCACAGGGTCCTTATAAACTCGTTCAATATTAGCTGAGATTCCTATGCACTACAATCTTTCAATTTCCCCACAGCTTGCTCCCATTGCTAATCATCACTTGCAACCTAGCTGTAGTATTTTGCACCATATTTATACCTATTTACTAGACATGCCTCAAAGGTAGCACTAAACAGAGTCTATTATGATAATCTAAATGAGATAGTTATTGAGAGAATATATCATTTTTACCAAATCTTCTATCTTCGGGAATGTTGATAACCGGAATATTATTGAAAGAGTAAAGGCATTCCTGATAACTGAATCTAGAATAAGTCATTGAAAAATCTCCAAATTGAAAATCAGAAGTTTTAGAAGAACATCAGCTGTATTCAGACCAGCCTGAATCCCAGTTCCAGATTAGACTACTTGGTGACCATAAAAACTTTGCCTAAACTGAGACCCCCATATTTTTTGTTAGGTGGTTTCAGTGCTCAATTCTTCCAATATTAGGAAGTTATAATACCTGATCAATATTTCAGGACTTTATCAGCATTGTTGGTTTAAAAACAAAGACTAACAAGTGATTAACCTCAGCCCAGTGATTAAATATAACCCATAATCACTGGCTTCAGGGGTGGGATTCTACAGGTTCTCACCTATTCTCTAGAACCGGTTAACTTTCTAAGCAGTTCGGAGAACCGGTTGTTGGAAGAAATCTCCTTTTGTTTTTCTCTACCCTTCTTACATTCTTGGCAGTATGCCTAGACTTACTATCTCCGAAGGAGTTTTTTTCTTTGCTGGTACTTTCTTAAAGGGGAAGGGTTGTTCTAAGCTTTTTACACTGCTGTTGGGAGGAAATACTCCCCTGTTGGAGTTAGCACTTTGCAGAAATAATTGAATAATGAAGCAGAGCTGCCAGAAAGCAGCTTTTAATGACAAGGAACCAAGATGAGTGACATTCAGCAAGGCTTCTTGGCTAGCTAGAAAGATTGACATTCAAACACGTTTACATACCCTTTTTGAGTTTTGATCTAAAACTGGTGACCATTCAAAGTTACAATGGCACTGAAAAAAGTGACTTATGACCATTTTTCACACTTACGATCATTGCAGCATCCCCACTGTCATGAGAGGCCAGGCGAGGAGAAGCGCCCCTTTGATGTGAGTGATGTCAAGTTGGCCATGCCCACCCAGTCACATGACCAACAAGCCACACCCACCAACTAAGTCATGCCTACAGAACTGGTTGTTAAAAAAATTGAATCCCACCCCTGACCGGCTTACTAGCTATCTTAAAAAGCAAAGGATCGAAAGCAGAAGCCTGATAATCTCCAAAGCCAGAAGTGGTACATTAATCCTTCTGTATTCTTTCCGGGAATATTCAGAAAAATAAAAGAAAAGCTAGCGTCTAAAATGCAGCACAGTGCAGTATAGTTATAGTATAAGTAGTTAACCTATGGTTCTCTAGCTGCGAGTGAGCTGTAGCTCCCAAGTTCCTTTGTTATTGGCTAGTTTCAGGAAGATGAAGTTAACTAACACCTGGAAAGCTTTACATTGTCTATTGGTATCTGTGAGGCTTCAGTGGAAATGGTTAAGAAATCCAGACCTTGTTATTTATATGCTAGCTGTGTTTTGTAATAATATTATAAAACATAAGATGGAAAAAAATCCAGACCCTACTGAAAAGGCAAAAAAGACCAAAAGTGGCTTTATTGTACATAATTAGATACTCACTCTTAGCCTTTTCACAATATTCTTTTTTGTACTTTTTGCATATTTTTAAATATTTTAATGTCTGTTTATATGTCACCCAGAGTCCCATTACATGACAAATCCAGTCATAAAATGATAGATAATAGATATTACAGATCAGTGGTTTCAAACTCGTGGCTTCAAGCTGTCATCACATGACATATCGTGACTTTTTCCCCTTCGCTAAAATGGGGTGGGCTGTGGCCAGCATGTTTGACACCCCTACATGATGATAGATAGATAGAGATAGATAGATAGATAGATAGATAGATAGATAGATAGATAGATAGGTAGGATAGATAGATAGATAGTAGGTAGGTAGATGTAGGTAGGTAGGATAGATAGATAGATAGATAGATAGATAGATAGATAGATAGATAGATAGATAGATTGATAGATTCAAAACTAATTCTTTAACATCCCCAAAATTCTCAAATAAATGATACTAATAGAAAAAGATATCATAGAAATAATGGCATCCCAAATTAGAAGATTAGAAATTAAAAATTACATGGTTTTTATGGAAAAATGTTTGTAGATTACTGGTTCTTCTTGAATCAGTATGCGTACTGGAATGCAGTTATCCTTCAGCAATTTTTACACTGTTTAAAAGCAGAAAAAAAGCAGCCTACAATATAGGAAAAGCATAGCTTAACATATGTGTATTAATATACAAACTATGTACTAATGCGTGGACTAAATAAAAAAGGGTAGCAGCAAATTGTAGAAAAGAGTATAAAACATAGGACTAAGAAAAACTGACATTAATTAACTCCTAGAAAAACATAATATTTTTGTCTAACAGGGAACAGATTGCATAGTAGACTTAGCAGCCTGAGTTTAGTTAGCAATTCTAAATAAATTATACTCTAAATGCCACTATGTTCTTCTAATAAAAGAAGAGGCGGTAGCCTCAGGCTAAAAAGAATGAAGTTTATTTTTCCCCCAGTCTGTATTATCTGCAGGCTCTGACACTAATAAGAACTCTAGGATTCAGCCCTCTGGCCCAAAGCCCTGGCAGAATAGACATCAATGTGGTAAAATTGATAAACTTGGCAAAGAAAATAAAGGCAAAGTGGCCATTTCAACAGTAATTTACTATTTTTTTAATAACTTTTTATTCCATTTGCTTGTTCGATAATTAATGAATGCTAGTTCTTGTATGTACATCCAGGTCTCATAACGTGGTTCAGCTATCTTATTACCCACATATTTACTTTTTTGCCATTATTTTAAAAACTCTGCTTCATTCTAAGCTATTGGGGTTTATGTTAGCATCAAGAACTCCAAATTCAGTTAGTCCTGGTACCAAAAAAGCCACTATGTAGAAGCTTAATTCTAAGGATGAAATAAGTTTAGATTCCAAGTAAAGGTAGAATAGCTTCTTCACTGAAGAACTATGATAGTTTAACTATCTGTCCCAGGTGAAATTGCTCCATTTGGTGAAATAGCTATCTCCAGATATCCCAAAACTTAGGTAGAGGATAGGAAGATAGAGATTCACCCAGGAAGAGAGTTGGCAAGCTTGTATTATGTATTTGTAACAGACTCTCTGAAAGCTGTTTGGAGAAAAAATGATAGTAATGCCTTTAGTAATAAGTGCCTTGGATGCAATTTCAAAACATCTGAAGCACCACTTGAACACTATTAGCATTGACAAAATCACGTCAATAAATTGCAAAAGGCAGTTTTACTTGGGACAGCTTAATTCTATGACCATACCTTTAACATTATTAAATAACAGCATCTGCCTATCCCAGGTCCTTGGAAAGGACTCAAGATGTAGATAAAAATGTCAAATCCAGTCTAAACTTCTGGCTTTCTGTGCAACCAAGAATAATAACAATATATATGTCGTCCAACTCCCAGAAACTCTGGGTGATTAAAGATTGTTAAAATTGTTAAAACGTTAAAAAATATTTACAAACAAATAATAATACAAGAAAGACAAAAAAAAAGGCAGAGAAAACAAACTCAGATCAGGAAAAGGAAGGAAAGGGGCATCAATTGTGCTCATCAAAGACCTGGGCAAAGAGCCATGTCTTATACGAAGAACCATTCTTTGAACCAGAGTAGAATTCAATTATGAATTTTTATAGAAAAAAATGTTTCACAATGGTAAAAGTCACCCATCTCTCCAAGAGCGATGGAGCACAGCAACGTCCAGTGTAGATTTATCAACAGTGCACAACAGTATGTGGGTTTCCATCTGGGCTAAAAGTATAGTTCCGTTGATGTTATTGTTTGAAACTAATGGAACCCAGATTCATCTGGTAAAACGGATGCCTTTCAAGATGACAGATAAGTCATGCTGGAAAACATTTTCTATTTGCATGAAATGAAAAGACTTCCCAAACTTTGTTAAAATGTTGCTTAGTTTCCATAAGGTAGCTAATTTGTTCTTTTCAATTGGCATTCAATTAATAAAACAAAAAATTAACAAAATAAAAACACACCTCTCATTATAACAGAGAAAAACATGTTTTAATTTCTTTAGCACATGGCATATCATGCATGGACTAGCAATATATATCTATATTTCATCTGGATTAGTAATAAAACACAATAAAATATAAATGTTAAAAAGATCTACATTCAAATATCAATGTCTAGGCCAGGGGTGTCAATCTCAAGGCCAACGGGCTGGATGAAGCCATGGGCGGCCCTCCGAGCTCTGTTTTTGTTGGCAAAGGGTTGCAGGAGGCCGTTGCAGCCAAAAACGGAGCTCGGGAGCCCATTTTCACTGACAGAGCGCTCTGGCCCCCGCAGGTGCCCCCGCCAAGAGTAACGTTGAGCTGGTCACACCTATTCTGGCCATGCCCACCCCAGCCCCCGGAGGTCAAACACAACCCTGATGCGGCCCTCAGTGAAATTGAGTTTGACACCCCTGATCTAAGCTATCTAACCACTGAAGCGCAGCATCAGATTTAAAAAATATATCAGGACTGGTATACCCTCTCAGCTTACAGCTAGTCACAATGTGATCTACAGTTTGACATAGGACCCTGCAGTAAGATGAGAATTTATACAGAGTCTTAGCAAATGCTGTGTGAGGTGTGAATCCTATTCAGGATTGTCCATTGCTGACATGGTAATTCCAAGCCTGGCACCTTTTCTGTGAGGTATTTTATATGTCTTTCTATGTCTGGGCCTTCAGCGATCCATTTGGCTTTCCATTATTACAATATTAGTTGTATATTAGTTTCCCACCGCTTGTGAAACAGGCCTCCCAAATTTTTAAATTACTAAATCTATTTGAAAATAATTAACTTGTCATTTATATTCAATGTTAATGACCAAAAAAATTAACAAGAACAATAAAAAGGCAAGATTAAAGTTTTAAAATCCTCTGTTAGCAAAATGTTATTGTAATCAACTCATTTGAGATAAGTATCTCAAGAGTTAATAGTGTTTCATCCTGGATCAAGTATCCATGTTTGTTTTTTAATACCATCTCTTATCAATTGTTGTCTGATTAAATATAATAAATTCAATCTCCAAAGTTGATCTATCTTCTTCAAAAAGTCCAGATGAAATTGTTTTCCAATTAAGTGTGATAAATCCATTCCCCAATGTCCTTCAATGCTCCTAGGAAAACCAATTTATCACTTCTCCATTCAGTCAGGTTTCTGCTGTTGTAAAAGAATGCAGGCTTCAACTTCAAGGAGGCATATGCAATCAACTCAGTTCTAAGTGTGTACAGTCCATAGTTCTTTCCAAAGCTTCTGCTGCTTTCAAATCACATTCCTTTTGTGAATCTAATTTATCCAGAGCTATATGTATCAGGCATATTAAATATATATGGAATAATGTAAGTAACTTTGTTACCTAAATATTAGATTATCCTGTTTGCATTCATAAAAAGCATTACAGCATTACCATTGGAACAATATTACTAAAACAATTCTATTTTTATACAAATCACCATTTTATCTTTCTCTATTTAGCATCCCTTCCATTCAGTCTCATACACAATAGACAAAAAGTGAAGTATTTAAATCCGGAGTTAAAAAGAATTTGGCAGAGTCATTCTTAAACAGCGTATTATTGACTTTCCTTTGGAAAAAAAATCCTGTCAACAAGTTCTGAATTGGACAGATCTCAGAATATGACTGGTTTTTTTCATTAATTAAACAACCAATCCAACCAAATGTACTATACAGGAATCAATGATTTAGAACCATCCATTTAGTGACCATTCAAAGTTACAATAGCACTGACAAAACTGACTTACAACTGTTTTTCACATGACCATCGCAGCATCCCCATGGTCACATGATCAAAATTCAGACGCCTGGCAACTGGCATGACCGTTGCAGTGTCGCTGAGATGGGGAAACCAGATTCACTTAACAACTGTATTACTAACTTCACTCCAGTAATTCACTTAACTATCTTAGCAACAGAAATGTTGTGCTCAGTTGAGGTCATAAATCTAGGACTACTTGTAGGTTGCCTTGTGTCACATTTGCCACAAAAATAACTGGAGAAAGATAAGAAGAGATAAATATAACCCAATTACTCTTTTTCTTCATTTCTATACAGTCCAGTATGTCAATCAGTATAATAAAGTAGCTGCTTTCTTTTTTTTTTTTTTTGAATAACAGCTAGAAGAGAAGAACATGAAAGTCAGCATTTCAGGTACATTATTTATTTGTCTGCTTCTTTGTAAATTTATACACTTGCACATCTTATGAGCAGTGATTCTGAATGGTGAACAACAACAAAAAATTAAAACAAATGAGGGGTCCTTGGTGCTCTCTGAGCTTGGGTGTTTTCTTGCAGATGTTTCATTACACAAACTAGGTAACACCATCAGTGCTAATAAGCAGTGGGGTTTACTCTCAGTTTATATTTTAGTGGCTGTCAGTGTTGGTGGGTGTGGTCCTGGGGGTGGGGGTTGGTTGCACTGTTTACTTTTAGCTTGTTTGGTAGTTTATTGGTTGGTCTGATGTTAATCTCGGTGTTAATCTATGCTCATCTGGAGTTGATTATTTGTGGGGAAGTGTTTTGGTCTTTTTGTTTACTTTTTGGCTTGATTGTCTCTTTTGCACAGTGTGTAGATATTGTTTATGTATCTATTGGTGACCAGTTTGTCAGAGTTTATAGGCTGGAGTTTTAGTGTTTCTGATCACTGGATTTTGTGGGCATGTGGGTTGGCATAGTTGATTGAGAAGCTTGATCTCTGCTGAAAATCTCCTCAATGCTGGCTTCAGTAGAGCACCAGGCAAGGTAAAGTACATTATCTTCTACTGTGAAGGAACCTTTTGTCATGGTTCCTTTTTAAACTATACCCAATTTTATTGACTCAAGCTCAAAAGAGCTATCAAAAAGCACTGGACTCTAGATATCTCCCTCTGAGGGTTGGGAAGGTATTTTATTTTGAAAAAATACCCAAGATACAAAAGTAAAACATGCAAACCTATGTGGAAGTTCTTTCCATGTCTATTCAATTATACCATACTCTATTTCTATTACTATTTATATTATACAATGTTCTCTAGACCAGGGGTCGCCAACTTTTTGGACCTCAGGGACCACCAAACTCATAATTTTAGATCCCAGGAACCACTAACTGGTCCTGTGGGTGTGGCCTAATTTGTGGGTGTGGCTTGGTGCTCATGTGACTGGCTGGGCATGGCTTGTATGTAAATATTATAAATATTTATATAAATGATTTTTTATAAAAAAGAGCAACTTTTACCCAAAATCAGGCAAAGCAGATAGGCAGATTGAGTTGCTCACAAAATCACAGATTCATTCAGAAATTTAAAAAAAACAGACCCCATAAAAGAGGAGACGGAGTTGCACTGTATGTAAAGGACCACTATATTGCTACAGAAATGCATGAAACCGAAGATGAAAACCTCCTAGAATGCATATGGGTCAATATAAAAGAAAAAAAGAATGACATGGCCATAGGTATATATTATAGGCCACCCAATCAAATATAGATGTCCTTTTTGCCAGCTAACTAACAAACACATGCAGGAAACACACAACAATAGTAATGGGAGACTTCAATTATCTTGATATCAATTGGAAAACTAATTCGGCACCAAGTGAGAAATCAAATAAGTTCCTAACCAACCAAGCTGACAACTTTGTTGTCCAAAAGGTAGAGTGTGAAACTAGAGGGACAGCCATATTGGACTTAATTCTTACAAACAGAGAAGAAGTGATAGAGGGAGTTCGAAGGGAGTCCGAAGGGAGGTTCGGCTGTGCTTAGCTAGAAAGCAAGAAATCCAACCATTTCCTGCTTCCTAGCTAATCTAAGTCTCCCGGCACAGCAGAACAGATGATGGTCAGAAAAAGGAAAAATAGCAACTTAGCAGACAAGTTTGCCGGGTAAGGAGTGAGTGGGCGGGGAGGATTTTCACGGGCCATGTGGGCTGAGCAGCCTTGTGTTTCTGCGCAGCCTGGATTAATTGCTTTGGAGGGGTGCTCTGGGGGTGAGATTTCTCTGTGGCCCACAAAATTTTTCATGCCCACCGGTTTGCGACCGCTGCTCTAGACTATATTCCACTATATCAGGGTGGGCAACTACAGCCCGCGGGCCACATCCGGCCCGTTGGTCTTTTTAATCCGGCCCGCCGAAGATTGGTACAGAATTAAGGTTTGATGTGAATGATTGAATGATTGCATTCATTTGATTTTGACTTGTAATGACAGGCATTTCGACACCAGGTGGCGGCCGTCTATCAAATTTTAAAAGTCAATGAGGCCCCGAGCAAAAAGTTTGCCCACTCCTGCACTATATTATTTGTACTATATTATTTGTACTGTATTATTTGTACCGTATATTATACCATTTCTACTACAAGTATTCTATTACTTTTGAGACTGTACTATTCTATTATTAGTACACCACAGAATTTCAACTCTTAAAGACCCTGGTCTGTCTTTGAATCCTGTCCCTCTCTGGGATTTCTTCTATTGTTTTTCTTATTTATTAATGTGCAGCAGATAAAGCACTGGCACCTTCCCAGCAGTTGTGCTTGGTTTGGCTTTGCTGGGCCTCCTCTGAACCCTTCAGACCCTGTGTAGAAAACTCATTTTATTTGGCTGCTTTCTGTTTGCTGCTGTTGCCATTGCCCTTTCAAACCCCAGACTATCTCCTCCCCCACCTGTTTCAAGATTGCAGCTTTTATAACAATTCTGCCATGTTGCTGCTGGGGAGTAGGTTTAAATAGGAGAAGAGAAAGTTAGCACAACTGCCTGCATGATGATGATGATGATGATGGTGATGCAGCCTGTTCTTCCCCATCTCTAAGTACAGGGTTTTAGGCAGAGTGCAAGTTGGCACAGTGAGTTGGCAAAGCTAAACAGTTCCTGGAAAAAAAATCACTGACAGACTATATTGTATCAAGCTTGCTTGTTATGGACCCAGTCGGTTAAAGAATTTTGACTAGCAAGATCCAGGAAGAAAGCAGTGGTGGTATTCAGCAGTTTCTGACCAGTTCTGGAGAACCGGTAGCAGAAATTTTGAGTAGTTTGGAGAACCAGCAAATACCACCTCTGACTGGCCCCACCCCCATCTATTCTCTGCCCCCTGAGTCTCAGCTGATTGGCTGGGTCTTCTTTTGTTGCCCTGCACAGGAGAATGGAGCTGGAAAGCAGGTTAGTGGGATGGGGAGGGAATGGGATTTTGCAGTAACCTTTCCCTGGAGTGGGGAGGGAATGGAGATTTTACAGTATCTTTCTCCTGCCACGCCCACCAAGCCACACCCACAGAACCGGTAGTAAAAAAAAATTGAATCCCACCACTGGAAGAAAGCCTTCTTTGCCATCACTCCCACACTTTGGAATATCCTCCCTAAAGATGAGGTGGGATCTCACTCTCCTGGCCTTTCAATAGAGTTTGAAGATCTAGCTGTGTGGGCTCTCGGAGAAGCACACAATCTTGGGCTTGGTTAGTGCCTTGACAGTCTTCCCCATGTCCTTGGTTTATTTTATCCTTGTTTTAACTGTCTCTTTTTATTAAGAGAGAGCATTTTTATCTGGTTTTTATATTTTTAATTGTACACAAGAATTACTCTGATAATGAGAAGGCCAGTCTCTAAATGTGATAAACAAATGAACCCAAACTCAAAGTTAACCGCACCAAACTTGATTGCAGGAAATACGACTTCAGCAATAGAGTGGTCAATGTCTGGAATACTCTACCCGACTCTGTAGTTTCTTCCCCAAACCCCAAAAACTTTAACCTTAGACTGTCTACTATTGACCTCACCCCTTTCCTAAGAGGTCTGTAGGGGCGTGCATAAGCGCACCAACGTGCCTACCGTCCCTGTCCTATTGTTTCTCTTATTCTTCTTTTATTTTTCTTATATGTACCCATTTCATGTATTCACAACTATGTATACATTTATACTTATTATCTTGTAAACAATTGGCAAATCAAATAAATAAATAAAAATAAATAAAAACAATGATAATTTTCCATCTAAGGTTGCAAAATGCATTAAGGTGCTGAAAAGCATTGGAGAGTTAGTCATGAGAAAGGTCATAATATTATAGACCAAAGGTCTTCAAACTTGGCAAGTTTAAGACTTGTGGACTTCAACTCCCAGAATTCCTGAGCTAACATGACTAGAGGAGGAATTCTGGGAGTCGAAATCCATAAGTCTTAAAGCTGTCAAATTTGAAGACTCCTGTTATAGACTGTAACATCTCCTTTCCACATCAGCATTTAAAACCAGATATTTTAGGTGAAGATATAGTACTGAATATTATCTATAAAAAACAGAAAAATAACCAAAAAGCCAATGAGTCTCTTAAGTGTTTTGCAGCCACCTGCTTCAATCTGCTGATTCACAAATATGCTTTGACGGAAGCATTGTAAATTCAAAGCATTTCTTGTGAACTTTTGCTCAGTTCTGGTACACAGAGAGAGCGGGAGGGGAGAGAGACAGAGACAGAGTAATACCTTAGAGCAGGGGTCTCCAAACATGGCAACTTTAGAACTTGTGGACTTCAGCTTACAGAATTCCTCAGCTAGCCATTTTTTGATACAAAGGGAGATACTGAGTACCAAGCCTGAATTATCACATATGTACCACACAAGGATTTTGTTTTTGTATGGAGTAAGTTCTTAGTATATTTGGTGAGTAGCTCTTTGGTTGTTAGACACTGTTAAACACGGCTGAGACAAAAGACAAATATGATGAAGGCATCTTTTGATGGTTTTTGTTCCAGAAAATGCCATGTAAATATTTATATGATTAAAGAGTTCTTAGGACCGTTCCTCACTGCTAAATTTTTACACTATTCTGGGGTCCCCAAACTTATCAACTTTAAGACTTATGGACTTCAACTCCCAGAATTCCTCAGCCAGCTGTCTGGATGAGGAATTCTGGGAGTTGAAGTCCACAAGTCTTAAAGTTGCCAAGTTTGGCGACCTTTGCACTATCCATTTATTCTTACATCAGCAGAAAAGTGAGCTTTTCTACTTTATTCTGCAGTCACCTAAAGCTCCAAAAGCCATAGATTTTACCCACCCTAAGGCTGAACTTGGATAATGTCAGGATAAAAGGGAAAAGCTTAAAATTTATACAGCTTAGGACAGCTGAATCCTGACTTACTCACAGGCTGGAGAAAGGATGAAGGCAGTGTCATGAGGCAAGAACAGAAAAAAAAAGATGTTGTTAGGATACATTTGTTCTCAAAATCAGATTTTGAGTCAGATATGGCAATAAATCTCTACTCTTCAGAAATTCATTTCTATATTCAGTAACAAGATAACAGCAAAAAAAGCTGTCTGATTTAATACCGTTAATTGCTTTAGTGCACATAAGAAAGAACATAAGACAACATAGAACAGGGGTCCCCAAACTTGGCAACTTTAAGGCTTGTGGACTTCAACTGGCTGGAGAATTCTGGGAGTTGAAGTCCACAAGTCTTAAAGTTTGAAGACCTCTGACATAGAAGGTCTTATACTCCAACCATCTCCTTGAGCAGAAAACCTTATACCATTTTCTTGCCCATGTTTCAGACCTTTTCTCTCCATTGAACTGCATTTTGTTGGATAGAGCCCCATTGTTCAAGATCCTTCTGAATGTTGAGTCTATCTTGCAAAGCTCCTCTGTGCAATTAGCTATCCCCTTGAGCTTGGTGTCTGCAAATTCTACTCCCTCATCTAGATCATTTATGATGATGTTACAGAGTACAGGGACTTGAGGTACCCATTGCACGCTTCCCTCAATGTAGATGTTCTCCACTGAGAAGCATACACTGAGTATAGTTGGTTAGCCAATTGCAAATCCATCCATCTATCTATCTTACCAAGAAGTAGGCTGTGGTCTACCTTATCAAATGCCTTATTGAGTTCTAAAAAAAGCTATGTCTACATCATTTCCCTAACCCACTAATTTAGTCACTTTGTCAAAGAAGGCAATAAGGTTTATCTGGCATGATCTGTTTTTAACAAACCCATGATGGCTTTTAGTATTCTGGCAATGCTCATTTCTAAGTGTTCACAAATCTGCTGCTTGATTATCTTTTCCAGAATTTTCCCAGGTATTGATATCAGGTTGATTGGTTTGTAATATCCTGGATCCACCTTTTCCCCCTTTTGAAAATTGGAATGACATTGGCTCTTTTCCAGTCCTCTGGTAGCTCTCCTATTCTCCAGGAGCTCTGAAAGAATTTGTTCAGTGGTTCTGAGATCATATCTGCCAGCTCCTTCAGAATCCTAAGAGGTAATCCATCTGGTCCTGGCAATTTGAACTCATCTAATATGGATAAGTATTTTCTTATGCTTAATTTAAAATATCAAGCCCCAGGCATACGGACCCAGAGTTTAAATTTTGTTCTCCTGCCCTTTCAAGTGAATGGATGTTTGGATACCCCAGGTCTCAGATTTTTTGGGGGGGCTATTCAATGTTTGTACAATGCTTCCATTTGACCTCAGCAATACTGTTCCCCACTTTCCTAGATTCAAGCAATTTTAGATGTAGACCCCTACTTTCCTTTATGCATTAGAATTCAAACTTCCCTATGCATTGATTCCCAAGCTCCCCAAATTGAAGATGGGTGGATTTCAGCTCCCAGAATCATTTAGCCAACATATTAGGAATTCAAGTTATAGCTGTAATGTTAGGATACAATGACTGCTTAGTAGTCAAATCATATACAAATTAAGTATAGTTGTATAGTACAAGCAAACAAAACTTGCTTAGAAGAAAAATGGTAACGCCCACAAGAAATTTCATAACAATGAAGACTCAGAAACAGATGAAAGAAAATTCTATATCTGTGAAGTGACAGCAATAGACTAAAAATTTGAGGCCTAACTTTAACATGGTCCCATACAAGAAACATACATCACAGTTGCCATAGTTAATTTTATAGACTAGTGTATAATTTAATTTCATTAACCGAATTATCCAGTTTTATGCTATGGCAATTTAAAAATAAAGCAGTTATTTTAGAATTTGTGGTTGCTGTTAAGAATTGAATTAAAAAGCTACTCAATACAGTAGGTCCATAACATCAGTTCATAGCAATTTTGACCAATGTATTTAAAAAAAGGCTATGCTGTTGCTCCAGTTATGTACATTTAGGCACTGTTCTCTAAATGAAAGTCTAGAAAAAGTAGAAAAAACAGAGATCCAGGTGCAGAGCAAGACATGAAGACACCTAGCTTTGGAATTTGCCTAGGTTTCTATTTTTAGTTAATTTTAAAAGCAATTTTATTTTATCCCCAATTCTAGCACACTAAAATTCCTTTCCTTTTTTGTATATTTTATGTCTTTCTTTGGTTTGCTAACTGCCATTGAGATGTAGATTTGCTTTTCTTTCTCCACATTAAAACATCTTCACTGTTCAGTCTTACAATGTCTACAACAGGGATCTTCAAGCTTGACAGCTTTATGACCTGTGGACTTCAACTCCCAGAATTCCTCCTCCAGTCATGGTAGCTCAGGAATTCTGGGAATTGAAGTCCACAAGTCTTAAACTTGCTAAATTTGAAGACCCTTGGTCTACAAAGAGGGCATTTGATGTTTATCATGCCAAGTTAAATGTCTGACTTGAAAGGAACCTAGTTTTCTAGGTAGCAAATAATCTAAATGCAATGGATGACAAAAAAAAATCATCTAATTCATAAAAATCTAATAACCATGTCATATATTTATATGTAAATATATTCTGGGAAATAAATTTGCTTTTATACTTTGAATAAAATGCACCATGAGTCATTAACTTCTTTAATTGGAGGGTAAAGAATAGGATGAAGAATATTTAATTTAAAAAAATTCAAGAGTGACTTCTGATCAAGATGATATTGAATTAGGACTGGCATTATAATCCTTTGGCACTCCCTATAGTACGTTTACCTTTATAATTGACAAATTATCTCTTATTGGCACTAGAAACAGGTGAAACTGCTTTTGTTTTGGAAGAGGGTTTGTTGATTGCTTCCATCCCCAACAGGCAATACTTAAAGCAGGTCAATTTAATTTAATTCATTAAATTTGTTATGGCCACTCACTTCATTAGACTTTAGAGGCAGAGAAGGGTAACATTATGTCTGTTATTATGATTATGTAAGGGTACTATAATGTTATTAAGTCTTATTATTAAGTCTCCGTTGTGGAAAATGAAATATCTCTGCCAGAAAATTATTAGTTGGGTATCAGGTTGATTCATCATCTTCTAAGCTTTCCCTTTTATATAGCCTCAGCCATTTATTGTGAACTTTCTTAGCTTTGCCATGAGAAATGAACCACTGCAAAAATATGTACTAGTAGAGTAAATTGAATGGGAGGAAATAAATCTCACATAACATTCTTTCCAGATAACACCAACAACTTGCTAGGATATAGAAAGTCATTCTCCACCACAAGAAATTTGACTAATGAGAGAAATCTTTACATGTGTAGCATTTTTCCCCACCAAAAAAAAAAAAATGTCTGATGACATCTAAAGATCCTTTTTGGCAATGATGAAAATTGAAAATTTTCATACTTATTTAAATGCTCACTAAAGTCTTTTGGGAGGATTAAAAAAAACTCTTATGTTTCTCTGCTGTGTTTGATCCTCACCTCAGGTTGCCGAACATTTTATCTCTAATAATGATGTTTGCTTGTTCTAAATATTTGTCCTTGGAATTATAAGAAAATATTGTACATTGTCCTGCAATAGCCTCCCTCTTTGCTTTTAATTTTTTTTTTCTGATAGGTCAAGCAGAGCATAGACACAGGACTTACCTATATTGTCCCATTACCAGAATGGGATGGCAACCATGGTTCAAAAGCAGATTGGGGTCTTTACTCACTTCTGTTCCATTGTGACATAATCTCCCTTGTGCATTTTCCTGCTGTAGTATGAAAGCAGACTTTCCTCAAGGATTTTTGTATGTTTAGGCTGAAGCCCTTTACTTTTTTTAAAGGCTAATCCTAGCATTTTATTATCAAATTCATAGAGGAAGGAAAATGCCTTCAAATGAGCCAGTGCTTATCATTGGTCTAAACACCTTTATGACCTTTTCTTCATGCTGATTGTTGTCATAGCACGTATATGTGTGTGCATATATGAGCGTTTCTGTATTTGAGTATTTACCAACAGCTTTTCCACAGATCTCTACATTTCCTCTTCCTGCAGCATTTTTTTCCCCGGTACGTTTTTGTTTCAATTTATGATGGCGAAAAACAAAACTATAACTCACCACATATCAACTGATTTTCTTTCAGACTGCGAAATGATGCTCCTTGTAAACTCCTTGGAAAAGCACACACAGTTTCCTCTGATATCCGCACTGAGGAATTTGTAGCCCAGTATAAGATCCATTTGAGATTACAATCACAAATGAGGGAATCAGTATAGAAATGTCTGAAAACAAATCCCAAACATTTCCTTTTTAAAATAAAACACCATATATCAAATTGATTATATCAACCAAGATATAGAAGTTGCAACTGCCTAGCTCTCAGATTAACTGCTATTGGGGATGGGGCTGAAACAGTGTCCATGCCTTCAACAGTTACAGCATAAATCATATGGATCATCCATATTCAAATATGGATAAATGTATATGCTATGTATGTAGGGCTGTGCATGTGTCTATACATATACATGCACATATATACTGTATATGGTGCGATGGCTCAGTCATTAAGACTCTGGATTTGTCAGTTGGAAAGCCAGCAACCTAGGTTTGAGACCCAAGCACCACACAAAGAGCTGAGTTCTCATTCTCATCCCAAATCCTGCTAACCTAGCAGTTCAAAAGCATGCAAATGAGAGTAGATAAATAGGTACCATGCTAGTGGAAAGGTAATAGCTTCTTCAGATGGCACTGACCCAATGCTCTTGAAACGGAGATCAGCATTGCCCCTTATAGTTAGCAACGACTAGCGGAATAAAATCCGCAGGGACTCCTTCACCTTCATATACTACACTGTATTTATTTAACAAACATGTGCTTTTCTCCTTAATGATCACCTATGAAATGGAAGAAGGGTCATCTTACATTTTCTGGTAAGAATTGCACAGATTTATTTTCTGTGTAATTTTCCTTGGGGTAAGGAAAATCATTTTACATTCACAATCATTTTCCTTTTGGTTAATGTGGTATTTTTCATTTGGGTAACTTTATGTTCCCTCAAGGTTACATTACACGCATTTCTCCCAGCAATATACATAGTTTTCACTTTGAATGCTTATGATATGTGCAGATGGGGAAAGGGCTGCTCACTTGCTATATTTCCGGTTGTCATTAATTTCCCAAGACATACTGTGCTTCTGCTTTCCTTTACAAACAGTGCTGCCATCTAGTTACACTGCTGTTTATTCAGATTTTGGTTTGTTGTCTTAGACAACAAGATGTTGATTTACTATCAGTGTGCATTTCTCAATTGATGATGGATACATTATTACACTTTATGTTTGATCAATAGAATGCATTTAGATATTCAGAATAAAATGGATACTTGGAGTTATTAGTTTGATTATTCTAAACGACATTACTTTCACTTATCAATGACGAATAATGCCTTAGACACCATGTTTAATGAACCTGTGATTTCACAAATGGGGTATATGACACATGATGTGCAT
Source organism: Notechis scutatus (assembly GCF_049901735.1). Taxonomy (NCBI): domain Eukaryota; kingdom Metazoa; phylum Chordata; class Lepidosauria; order Squamata; family Elapidae; genus Notechis; species Notechis scutatus. The sequence goes on from NC_142012.1 coordinate 101,905,918, forward strand.
CAATATTTCATACCCAATTGACATCAGAAGTTTATGTCACTAAATATACAGTTTCTACTGAAAAGATCCAGCAGGATCAGCATACTGCAGGACAATCCTTGTAGCGGGTATTTGTAGAACTTCAACTGTCATAATCCCAATGATAGACTTTTCTCTATTGACTGAATAATATGGAAATTTCCAGCCAATACAGCTGACCAAAAGGTATGCTTGAAAGGTAGCTAGTGGCACAACCTGCTTATATCTCACTAATAATATATAATTATTGCCAGTCAAGGGTCAAGCCCTGGGGAAATCAGGAGATTCAGGAGTTCAAATGAGTATAAAGATTTATTGCAAGCTTAAGCTCTCTACAAGAATCTGACCAACCAGCAGACAAAGGAAATGACTGGGAGATAAGGAAGAAATTCAACGTGGGCTGGACTTAGATCTCTTGCAGGTCCAGGGACTCGTGATTTATGACGTATTTGACCCCTTCTTCAGTCTCAGCTTGGTCATCTCCTACATCAAAGTTTAAAAATTCATCCTGCAGTTTTGCTTCAGAATTCTTTAAAAAAAATGGAGTTTTGCTTTTAATTTGGGGATTTGAAATTATCAGTTTGGGAGGAGAAAACTAGGCATAGCCTTTAAAATTACCTGGAGAGGCAGTCTACCTTTGAGTTCTAATCATTCTCTAACAGCTCAACCCACCTGACAGGGCTGTTATGGGGAAAATAGGAGAAGGAAAGAGCACTAGGCATGTTCACTGCCTTGAGTTATTTATGAAGTAATTAAGGCAAGATGAAAAAATTTAATAAAAATACATTCCATTTCTAATCAAAAAGAAAAGTATTAATTTCTAGGTACATGCAATTATCAAAATACTGTTTGGCCTGTATACTGTAATTAATTTTTCATCACTCTTTTTATTGTTTAATAAAATCCTAACAAGGATAAAATATCAATATTTTAGCATAATATGTACATTTAATATAATCACAATTATAATGAACATCTAAGATATTTTATGTAAACACCATAATGAATTAATTTGTTTGTTTTCTGTTTCTACTCAACCTTTTACAAAATTTAAGGCAAATTAACCATGAAACTTTAATATTTTTAAAGGCAAGTTCAAATAATAAACAGTCATAAAATATGACTGTTCCTATTGTCAACTCCCTTAATATTTTTCAATATTTTAGAGGTATGAAATTATTTCAAGATTTAGGAGAGCATGCACTTTGAATATTATTTTCAGAATAACACTGGCAATACTAATATTTGCGCAAACTTTAAAGACATACTTACAAGGCCCTCAAAGCGAGAAGCTCAGTGAAAAGTCCATTCATGAGACTTGAAAAAATGTTCCCTGATAAATTCCTGAAGAGGAAAACAATTATTATTTTTTAAAAAAAAATGAAGGATATTTCAGGTTTGATTATGTTATTTGGGATCATTAGTAGTGTATTTAAAATATGCATGTTTAACACTAAACAACACATGTGCAACTATTGTAATCTATTTTTGTCCCCCAATATGCAACTGCAGTATTGGATGCATATTACCTATGCCTTAAGCAACCAAGGCTCTGCAGCAGGGATGGGATCCGACCAGTATAACTACCAGTTCTGTCGCTCTGCGTCACACGCGAGTCGTGTGAGCCACATGAGTGCAATTTATGACCTGCTGAGCTGCCCGGACAGCTGAGCAGTGCTGCGTGCAAATGCGCAGCGGTTGGAAAAGCTCTTTTTTCCTGCTTTTTCAACCGCAGCTGTGTCACGCAAAGCAGCTGCGGTTGGAAACGCAGAAAATTAGATTAGATAGATTAGATTAGATTCAACTTTATTGTCATTGCACATGAACACAGGCAATGAAATGCAGTTAGCATCTAACCAGAAGTACAAAACAAAATATATAACTATATATATAAAATAAAGGTCAGGTAAGAACCTGGGAGGGTGGGTGGGCCAAAACAGCAGCAAACATAGATCCGGTTCTATATATGCTCTCTGTCTGCTGCTCTTCAGAGCAACCGGTTCTACAGAAGTGGACAGGACTGGTAGAATCCCGCCCCAGTAGGGAACCACCAAGCAAGCATGAAGTCTTTATGAAACTTTTGATAATGTTGTATTGATCCATCCAGAAATCATACAACTGCTGCATGTACACCTATAAATGGAAAGTTACACAGATTTTTCTTTCCACTGAAGACAGTGGAAAGTGGTAAATAATATGTAGATTTAGAGACAGAGATATAGAGATAGAGATAGATAAAAATGAAAATAGGAGGACTGGAAGAGGCAACATCTGAAATCAAGAGTGAATTATGCAGACACCACCATTTTATTAGTTGAACATAAAGACGACAAAATTCAGAATTAATGCAAAAATATTAAGCATTTTTGAACCAGTTAAACTTTAAACAGACAAAGACAAGAATAATTAAAGATGGGCAATGTGTTGGGGAAGTAAAAAGAAGTAATTACAGAGAGGAAGGCTGTGACAAACTTAGAATCAAAGAATGAAGGATGAATATTAAGAGAAATATCAGAACAGTTGTTGAAGTCGCGGTCTTTCCATTGATATGAATAACTGAAAATCCTAGATTGAGAAAGAACAAATTAGAAATATGTTTTACAATTCTAGATGTGAATTACCAATCATCCTTGACCAAATAATGAACAGTTTCCATAAGAGTCACAAAGAAAGTATTTTTTGGATATGTGATGCAAGCAAATAACTGATGACAATTTTGCTTGGCAAGATTGACAGAAGGTTCCATTAAAGGATAGAATAGATATGACTCATGGATAGGATTGAAGAAATTACACACTGGTTTTGGAAAGAGCTATTAGATATTGCTAAGATGGGGGGGATATGTTCTGACCCAAGCCTTGTTCAAATCAAATAAACACAAAGTATATATAAAAGCAAACCTTTTTAATGTGTCTCTGTGAATTCTGTTCATTCACAGCAGAGTCATTAAAATAATTGTCCCAGATAACCTTTCAAGGTTGTGAAAGGCTGCCAAGAACACAAGATTAATTGCAGAGAAATATCCAAAGCCAAAAGTCTCCAGAAACAAACCAGAATAGACAGGACTTGTTAGGAATGTAAGTCACCTAACAGCTATTTGGGTTGGAAATATATAAACCAGGATAGACATTTTAAAACTGTATCTTTAAGAAAATGCAAAAATTGTAATTGGGTGTGGTTTCTCAAACGGCCATAAGATGGAACCAGAAACCTGGATTGTTTAGTCTTGGTCTTAGTCTCAGAAGAAGTCTCAGTCTCTGTTTCCTTCTGTTGGAGAGTATTGCTGTTCCTCCATTTTTCCTAATTGACTATTTTTGGATTTGATGTAAGTCTGATACTGAACTGTTTTTGACACTGGACTTTGTTATTGGATTATCCCTGGACTGAAAACTGACTGATTTAACCTGTGAATGACTTTGGACTGCTTATCTTGAACTTTGCTTAAACCTTTCTGGAAGTAAAAACGTACATTTACTGTACAGTGTATCTGTGTGCTGTGTATTATTCAACACTACTCTTGATATGTCTTCCTGTATGCGCTCATTCTCCTAACGGGGAATTACCTCAACAGGACTTCCACAAGAACTTTGAGTTGCAAGAACTTCTTTGCTTCCTGCAAAGAACCCAACCACTGAAGGCTGGCTTTTATCCCTTATGGGAGGGGCCATCACCTTGCAGCCTTACTCCCAAGTCATCCGTGCTGCTGCAGCTTCTCTTTCCTTTGAGCATCCCTGCGCGCATGCGCACTGGGCACAGGCTCCTCGGAGTTCTCTGCATCACTGCTGCCAACTCCACAAGCTCCGAGGGCAGCACCCCATTCTCTGATAGTCCTGGCCCCATCCCTGCATCACCTGCAGGCCCCTCATCTGAGTCCCCATTCTCAGAGACCTCAGCCGTCCGCACCTGCTGACGGTGAACCACAAGAAGATAGCACACCTTAATCAATGTAGTTACCAGGCACTGAGCTTCACTTCATGGTACCCAGCATTGTTGAAGCATCCCTAAACTTCCACGGAAATGATATTGTTGGGACAGGAGATTTCCAATCTTATCCATACTTTATCCACTCAGGATGGATAACTGTCAGCCTTCCCAGGTCAACTAAACAGGAACCCCAACTGGATGAGTTAATTATATTTTATTGTAAGGCTACATTAACAGAATCTTACAAATCTGAAGGTACAAACTTCCCACCACCACTTGTAACCATCTGAACACAATTAAGGCAGGTCCATCCTAATTTTCTTTCTATAACAGTTTAGCCCTTGGGAGCTCCTTCTCTTTGGCTGATTGTGTCCTGGACAGCATCTCTCCCCCTTGTTCCTCAAGATCATCCACACATTCCAGTATAATACCAGTATAAAGTAAAATATCAATAATTAAAAAGTAATAAAAACAAAAATTATTATAAGTCCAGGTCAAAAATTACCCAAAGACTGAATTCCATAGCATTGGAATATGTAATTCCAATGCTCGGTCCAGTCTCTTCTGTACGTTCAACAGATTAACCTCCCAAAGCATAGGCATCTTTAAGAAGGACTTTTTTGAAGATAATGTCCATTGCCATGGTCATACTGTGATAGGCAATTGCTTCTATAAGCCCTATGCTTTAGGAGAGCTTTTAACGTTAATGTTAAAACCTTGAGCAACAGTTGAATATTTAGTAATGATGATTTTACAATGCAAGTGTAATGTAATCCAGGTGTTATATACCAGTGAACAGTCTAGCTATGGCACTGTAACAAGGTGAGCTGGAGATAATTTGGTCCCAAGATTAGGATTTTTTTTCTCTTCGATGCAAATTGATACTTAGATGCCGGGAAATGTTTTGCTTAATTAAGACAACTGGTAAGCATGCAAGCTTCCTTTTTTGGAAAGAATGTATGAAATACACTATATCAAATATACCAGACATGAGCATTTTTGTGCTTTGTGTATCAAGAAGTAAAGACTGGAGCCACTTGAGGAGAGTAGCTGAAGAGAGGAGTGAAGGAAGAATCTGTAAGAAGCAAGCAGAATTGGAAAGAAAGTACTGTGAAGCATACTAACTTTTTAAAAAAGAAATAATTAAGATTCTACTTGGAACAGACAGACAGAAGTCAACGAAGAAAAGCTTGACCAAAAGGCTGGGTTTCCAAGAAGCTCTCTTAAAAGCAAACCTAAATTTGAAACTATAACCAAAGGAGTGATAAATAATACCTTTGTGAATAAGGAAGGGAGCAAGTGCGATGATCTATAGAAATCTCTGTATATAAATGCATAATACTTTGGTAACTTTAGGTTTGGAAGTAAGTATAAATTATTTATTTGAGAAGACTGTAACAATAAATATCTCTTCAGTCTGGAGAAGAAACCTTTTGTGGATGTATAAGTTCCTGTTCCTTTCCCGCCTTCTAGAAGGCCTTATACTTTAATTGACGCTTGTGGGCATTTTTGAAGAGTACATCTGTACACAAGAGTATCACTTCAAGTTTCAATAGCTAACAAAAGAAATGTTTCCTCAATCCGAAATATGCTGCAAATAATCTCTAAAACTATTTTATTTTAAAACTAAACCAAAAAAAAAAAAAATCTAATACCTGAAGCTATAATAACTATGTAGTACTAAAAAAAACTTTAGGTCACTAGTCATTGTCAGTAGAAAGCGATATTAGCAAACCATAGTACCAAAATATTAAAAGCACCTTTTCTGACTAACAAATTTTATTAAAAGGGAATAAGTTTTTGTAAGCTGCAGCTCACTTCATCAAGCGTGTTATATTCAATAGTGTTTTATACATACTAAGATCTATACATTTAGATAATTCCAGATGTAATATAAAATTTGTAGTGAAGTCCTCATTTGAATAAATAATTTGAATAAAAACCTCCTTTCCCACAGGCCCTGGGTGACTCTCATCTCTAGAAAATTACACTCCTTTAAACTTATACATAGGAAGAAGCCTTCACAATACGGCAGTCAATAGAAAAGATGATGGCAGGAACTGGAGAAGAGATATTAGGCCACAGTCCTTATGAGGAAATTTGTTACCTTAATTCAGGGGTGTCAAACTCAAGGCCTGTGGGCCAGATCTGGCCTTTGGGGTGCTTAGATCTGGCCCATGGGGTCACCCTGGAAATAGCGAAGAACCGGCCCGTGGTTCCTCTGCCAACAAAAATAGAGCTCAGGAAGGCTATACAAGGCCTTCCCGAGCTCTGTTTTCACTGGCCACCACATGCGCCCCTGACATGAGTGAGGGCAAGCTGGCCACACCCTCCCCCCAAGGTCCAATACAACCCTGATGCGGCCCTCAATGAAACTGAGTCTGATACCCCGCCTTAATTCCACCGCACACACAAATGTGACCTTGTTTTACCCAGATTTAAACATGAAAGATGCTACATAAAATGCAGGGAATATATTTAGGAATCCCACTAAAATTTGATTAGATTATAAATTTCATAATTCCCAGTCATGATAGATGGAAGACAAGAGTAAAAACACAATACAATTATTACTATAAAGCTTTTTTAAAAACATTTGTTCCTGGGCAAGGAGATGACCTGAGAAATCGCTCTGAACAATCAACACTGAGCAGACGGATTAAAAGCTCTTGACTTTTAGGCTAGAGAGAAAAAGGAAAGGAAATCATGGTGACTTCTTCACCTCTAGCAGAATTCTTTTAAGAGGAAACTGAAAAGCTTGCAACCAGCTCTAACTTCTCCTCCTTGCAAGAGAATGCTGACAGGAGAAACATCATTTCTCCATCAGCAGCTAAAGTCACTCAAGGAGAAGCTGTTGCGGCTGGCTGGGAAGGCTAAGTTGAACTTTCTCCTTTGTAAGTGTTTGTTTTTGCAGAAATAAAGATCTCTGTATGGTAAGATCTTCTAAATGGATTGGATAAATCCAGCAAGCATGATTATTGAACAGGTCAGATCCTTTACTAAACCAGATTATAGTTTCAAGTACTGTAAACCAGGGGTTCTCAACTCCCAATCCATGGATTGGCACCAGACCGCCGCATGCCAGCAACCAGGCCGTACAATCAAGCAAAGCCCCATCCGCAGGATGCAGACAGCACACAAAACCATACCCGCTCTGGTCTGCAGAAAAACCTCTCTCCATGGAACCAGTCCCTGGTGTCCAAAAGGTTGGGGGCCGCTGCTGTAAACCACAACCATACGTTGTGAATATGTTGAGTCCTGAGACTCAAAGTGTAATCTTCTGGATCCTAGAACAGCCCCTGCTGACTTCCTTCCATATTGTGGGATAGCCACTCAGCTTTCTCTGTTCAAGAGTCCTGACAAAGAACAGCATCTCAAAAACCCCAACTTCAGGAGAACTATGGTTTTAGTTAAGCTGACCAAGCCAAAGGAATACTGGCAAGTAATTAGTGGTATCTTCCTTCCCCTGCTTCCATGAACTTCTACAACTTTATCTACCACCAATCTTCAAAAACAGTGCAATGAAAAGATATTCCCGTCCACCTTCCCCTTTCCCCCCTTCCCCAGTAAATCTATTATCATTGTAACTGAAAGTTGGTTTCTTGGCCACCTTTCTCCTTTTCCTCCTTGTCCTTTCTCTACCACCCTTCCCTCATCTACATGTTACACAGACTGTTTTTCAGTCCCCCTTTTCCCTTTGCTCTGTTGCTGAACTTCTAACTGAAGACCACATGCTCAAACTGTGTTTCCTGCAGCTTCTCTGAAACTCTTGTCTCTTTTTCTAAGGAGGAGAAAGGGGCTTCCACTGAGCATACCTTGGGCATGCTCCCTTAAAATTTGCCCTATTCATGCTGTTCGGTACACATGCTGAGCTACAGCTAGTCCCAGAAGAGCATTTGCTCTTTCCTCAATACTCCTTAAAAGCTATTTCCACACTGAATGGGAACTGAAAGCTTTTCCCAATGACTACTCCTTTCTCGTTCATTGCCATTTTCCATTGACTGAAACTTCCCCTACTGTATGCTTTGTGAATGTTTTTTGTGTTTTCACTGTATTCATTTAGTGCTGTTTATTACTTTTAAAGGCTACTTCTCCACTGAATGATATTTTCCCAATTATTGCTATTTTCTCTTTCAACTGCTACAGTATTTCCACTGACATTTTCATTGTGTCAATAAAACCTAACGTCCTTTTTAGAGGCATGTAGGGCTGCCATTTTGAGGTACATATTCCTTCTTCAATGAATAGCTTTTAAATATTTACCGGTCCCTGTGTAGCAAGAACTACTTATGAAACAAACTAAAACACTGTAAAAAGAGAAGCATTTTCAAGCTTCTGTGACAGTAGGATAGTTAGAACTTCATCCTAACCCAATAAATTCCCAAATAGGTTTTTAGGAGTAATAACCTAACCCTCCCAGAGGCCATCAATTTGGGGAAGGTGATACAAATAAGATGGAGGATTACCTCTGTACTGTAAAAACACAGCTAGGGTTCTGCATCCAGTTTTGGTCACCACACTATAAAAAGATGTTGAGACTCTAGAAAAAGTGCAGAGAAGAGCAACCAGGATGATTAGGGGACTGGAGACTAAAACATATGAAGAACGGTTACAGGAACTGGGCTTGGCTAATCTAGTGAAGAGAAAGACCAGGGGAGACTTGATAGCAGTGTTCCAGTATTTCAGGGGCTACCATAGAAAGGAAAGGGTCAAACTATTTGCTAAAGCACCTGTAGGCCAGACAAGGAATAGTGGATGGAAACTGAACAAGGAGAGATTTTACTTGGAAATAAGGAGAAATTTTCTGACAGTAAGAACAATCAACCAATGGAACAGCTTGCCCTCGGAAGCTGTGGAAGTTTCATCACTTGATACTTTCAAGAAGAGATTGGACTGCCATTTGTCAGAAGTGGTGTAGGGTCTCTTGCTTGGGCAGGGGGTTGGACTCGATGATGTACAAGGTCCCTTCCAACTCTGTTAATCTGTTATTTGTTAATTGATGAGGAATTTAAGGGAAGTAGATCATGCTCAGTGGAGGCATAAAAGTTATCACTCAGAATCAGATTTCCATAAATGCTGGGCTTCATCATATGAGAAGACATGAATCTTGATACTGAGATGCCAACTCCCTTATGCACGAGTATTTCACAGCATACATACAAACAGGGCGAGGTTGAATCACAATTTTGCAATGCCAGTTGGTCATTTGCCTCTGCCTTCATGTATGCTTTCATTACAAGATAATTAAAATCTAAGCTGAATATTTTTTTTTCAGCCCTCTTTCAAGAGCTGTTCCTGCAAAATAAAATAAAATCCGACAATGTCTGCTATAGAATTGAGAAAATATCTGGCATTGTCTTTCATGGTTTTGTTTACAGCCTGTTATTTATTCTGAAGAACACAAGATATCAAACATAGTTCCAATTGATCTTCACAAGTCACAAGGACAATAAAAAAAGATCAAAATGATTCTAACTGCACTGGAATTATATTAGAAATGTATTTATTAGTTTTATTTTCCTCCTTTCTCTCTGTCTTCCTTGGCATTCCTGATGGGAGAGCAACCTGATGAGCAAACAGCTAGGAGTGATTCAGCTGAGACACAGTTGCAGAAGGACAGCCCTGAGGCTTTGGGTGGGGAAAGCATTCAGCTGCAGCCGGCCAGGGATGAGGGAGAGGAGCTGCCTTCTCCAACTGATCCGAGAAACACGTAGGGTGGAGCCCAAAAGTGCCTTTTCAAGAGGCGACTGGACTTCCTGGTTTTTCTTTGAAGACATTTCGCTTCTCATCCAAGAAGCTTCTTCAGCCTCTTGAAAAAGCGCTTTTGGGACAACCATGACTTGGATGACTGAGAAACTCCATAGACATGTTGGGTGAAAGGAAAGGCAGGAGCAGCAAAGATCAGCTCAACTAGTCTCAAGGTGGCAGCCTCGTCCCTCTTGATGGGCTGCACCGGAAGCTGGATATTTAGCACAGTAAACAGATGGAGATAACACTGGGAACAATATGTTTGTTTCCTAGATGTTGTGTTTCCTGAGCATTGTGGTTCCTGCCTTGCTTCAGATTGACACCGTACCTTGACTTTTGATCAGGCTTCATGGACTCTGGACTCTTCTTGCCTTGTGAACCTTCTTGTATTGTAGGTTTAATTTGATTGGTGGACTTATCTTGTTTGGGAACTTTCATGTGCCTTATGGATTCATTGGGCCATTGTTCCATGGACTAGTGTTGGTTTGCTCTTGGCTGGACTCAGTTAGGACAATTCTGGGTTTTGGGTAAAGGGGACTGTTAGGGAATATTAATAAAACTACCGTCGTGTGTGTGTGTGTGACCTGGACAGCACAAATCATTCCAAGTCTATGTGTTTTATTATCGTACTTTCTGGCCAATAGGTCATAATAAATGTTTTTATTTCAACAATGGTTTGATGGCACGTCCTCAAACTGTAAGCAAACCCTGACATTGTCAGAAGCTGTACATTCAATCATGTAATGGGTGTTATAAACACAATGTTTCACAAAAAGTTGAATCCCAATCCAGGAATCAGGTTTATTGTATCATCTAATCTGAATTCAATCTCACCTTGCTCATGCATTATTAAGCTGAATTGTTTGAAGCCACTTCCTGGAAGCAACACTTTCTATTTATGTAGGTAATCAATGGCTGTTTTAAATATTATTACAGTAAAAAGCTTCCACAAGGCTTTCTTTCAATTTAATATGGAGAATAAGTAGAGCTGGCATTCCATAAACACTGCTAAAATGCTCCGTACTTATGGCAGCATTTTTGCCTCAGGAGGCCTAATTGATATGTAAAGTGGGTACTAGTCTCAACGCGTACAGAACAAGGCATAAATAAATTCTGATTAATTCTAATGTACTCAGGGCAGAAATAGGATCTGTAATGTCATTACAATATTTAATTCTCAATTCTGTAATGCATGGATCAGAATCAGTAAGACAATAAGGATCTACAAAGAATATAGTTCAGTACAGCTACATTGGTTTTCTACATGACTGAGTTCTTCTCTTTTTGTTTTTTGGTTGTTTTTGCACCAATGAGTATAATTAGATGCCTTCTCTAGTGACATTATTACAGTCGTATGTTATGATATTATACTGCTATCTGTTTGTGGTTATTCATGTTCAGGATTAAATAGGAATCAGATGTACTTGAGTCAAGTAAGTGAATAAAGTTTAAAGAAGCTTAATTTGCATCACAAAGCATGTCTTATAGATTCAGTAGATCCATCAAATATGGCTGACATACATTACTGAAGGAAACCTGCTAATCTGCTACATCACCTGATATTCAGTGCAAAAAATTCCCAAAAGACAAATAAATTATGGAGAGTCCTATTACACTTTCAAAATTAATTTGTATAGATCATTTGCAGAACAAGCAAGTTTAATGCTGATTGGAACAGTTTGAAACAGAAAATAATGAAAAGAGGATATATGAATTTGATGACTAGAAAAAAGAGTAGATGATAGAAAAAAATTAAAGTCATGTAACCATAGTAAGAATTAACTTAAATTTATAACTATAATTAATGTAAAAGAAAATTGGAAGTCATTTTTTTATATACATTTTTCTTCCTTTTCTGTACTTTTGGCTTTGTTCCTTCTTTTTTCTTCTCTTTATGTTCAATATTACTTTCTTTTATCTTGCTTGTTTACAAATCTAAGTTGTTAGAATAGGCAACATGGCCACAAACTTTTTAAAAATATATATAAAACAAAATGTTGTTGTTTTAAGATGTGTCAGAGCGAGAATCTGAGCAGCTCGTCAAAGATAAATATGGGCCAAGAGATAAACACGCCAGTGAAGAAATGTCAGCCTGGGACATTATCCAGACATATTTTTTTTTTTGCTATCAGCTACTATCTCCTATCTGTCATATCATGTGAATCATTTGAGAAAATGGAGAGGGGGGGTGAAGAATATGAATATATTCAGCTAAACCCATGGCAAAACAGGCAGACAAATAGCACTAAAACACAAATAACTGATCTTCCTAAACTGAACTTGCAAATGTATGAAAGGGACTTGGAGAATGTCAAGGTTCGAATCAAGTCCTTAAGGGCATCCCACATAACACCAACTAAAGGTGCTAACGGACCAGAGGTGGTATTCAGCAAGTTCTGGAGAACCGGTAGTGGAAATTTTGAGTAATTCAGAGAACCAGCAAATACTACCTCTGACTGGAGATTTTACAGTATCCTTCCCATGCCACGCCCACAGAACCGGTAGTAAAAAAAATTGAATCCCACCACTGTAATGGACCCAAGACCCATATATGAATATGAGTGCCAAATCTGCCAGTCACCAAAGAAAAATCCACTTCTCTCTGTTAGAAGTTTAAAAACAGAATTCCTTTTTGTTGCGTTGTGGGAACAAAGACGCGAGACCCAGTTGATCTTTTGTTCTCTTTATTTCTCTCTAGAACTGAACGCCGGCGAAACCACGGCAGCCGCTTTTATAGAGGGCTGCTCGCGGCTCGTGGCCAATTACGGCTCTTCAAATCTCCCACCGTCCAGACCGACCTATCCAAGGTGAGTATGCAAATATATAACACTTCTGAGAGGTCAACTAAGGAGATTATATTAGTGTGTTCATTTTGCCTGCCACACCTTACATTGTATCTTATGTTTTTTGTAATTTTTGTAATATTTTGAATTTCCAAACATTGTAGGTTTAAGAGATTTAAGTTACAAAAATGAGTAAGATGGAGAGAAAGTGGTAGAAATGTTCATTGTCATAATGAACATAAGTTCACTGGCTAATTCTTTAAAACTAGTATTGGAAAAGGCAGAGGGAAATGGTCATCCAAGGAAGCAGGATTTGTGTGGGATTTCCAAATATGGATAAGAACAACAAAATTTCAAGCTTATGGCATTAAATTAGGAATCATAAAATAAAGATGGAAAATTGGCCATGGTGGAAGATAGTAACATTAAGGAAACACACTTCTCTGAAACAATTCAGTTAAAAAGATATTTTTTCTGGTCAATTAATTTATGTCCAAATTTGATTAATTAATTTAATGTGAACACAAGTTCTATGATCATTTTGAAACTCATACATTTTTTTAAAAAGAATCAAAGAAATTCAGATAACATCTCTGACTATAAACCGGCATATAGTTGCGATATACGTATATGGAAAATATGCACTACAAAACAAATTTAAAAGTAGGTTTCCATGAAACAAACATGATAATATTTTTTTTTTTGCCAACTCTTTCTAACTAGTGTGCAGGCATCTCTGGCTGTTGGACTTGCGATGGAAACCTCTACACATTCGGAGGAGTCTTTACATCAGCAGCTTCTATATCCTTCTTTGGCCAACTCACTATATACATGTTGATGGGATGGATCATGTTCTTCTCATTGAGCTGGCTCTTCAGGATCTGCCTGATCCTTTGGTGGTACTTGGATATTGCTGTCTCCTTTTTTTCCTTTTTTAATAGAGGTTTTTGCAAACCTCTATTTACCATTCATCCACCAACACATTCTTTCTCTCTCTCTCTCTCTCTCTCTCCCTCCCTCTCCCCCTCTCTCCATACACACACACACACACACACACACACACACACACACACACACACCGGTATGCACATGTATCACCTCTCCTGCAGGAACTGCATTGGCTGCCAATTTGCTTCTGGGTGCAATTCAAGGTGCTGGTTGTCACCTTTAAAGCCCTTCATGGCTTGGATCCGGGTTATCTGAGGAAACATCTCTTGCCAGTGACATCTACCCGACCCATTAGAGTGAGGTGGTAGGGAATGCTGTGGGCCCCACTCCCTGAGAAAGATACACCTGGTGGGACCTAGAAGAAGGGCCTTCTCTGTGGTGGCTCCATCTCTCTGGAACATCATTCCCCCAGAGATTAGAATGGCCCCCTCATTAATACTATTCCAAAAGGCACTGAAGACCTGGTTTTGCCAGTGGGCCTGGGGAAGCCAGAGAGGGATGGAACCCATCAAATGGCTAGTGTGACCCGCTGTCGTCGGGGGGTAGGTGGGAGTTGGTTTTTGTTTTTTTTCCCCAAATTTGGTTCTATTGTACTTTACTAATTTATTTGATTCTTTTTGTTAGTTCTTATTGTTTTTATTTTTATTTTTTGTTTTAAATATGATTTTACATTGTATAAGCCGCTTTGGGTCGCCATGGGCGAATAGGCGGCAATATAAATCAAATAAATAAATAAATGTGTGTGTGTGTGTGTGTGTGTATGTATAAGCATGCACACATACATAGAGACAGACAGAGACAGAGTGTGTGCATGTGTGTGTGTGTGTGTGTATGTATGTATGTATGTATGTATGTACAATAGAGAGAGAGAGAGATAGATGCACAGAGAGAAAGAGAGAGAGTGGGGGAGGGAGGGAGGGAGAGACTGACTGACTGACTGACTGTATATTCTCCATATTTAAGTTCTCAAATATATACAATACTATCAGAATTGCATCTTTATTCCAGTTTGACCAAAACTTTTTTCACTGCTGTTATACATCTCACTAAATTATAATATTTCTTGTAATTTTTCTGAGATTATACCTACTCTGAAAATTTGTAGTTTCATTTCAGATGGAAATTGCAAGATTTTCTACATTATACGGTGTATGCCATTCTAGTTCATTGCAGTTCTTTTACATGACCACCATCAATGATAAAACATTCCTTCTGTCTCATGAGATGCCATGACAGTTGATGAATTTAGTGTTATGTTTTAAAATATTCAAATGGGGAGGGGTTGCATGCCCCCATTTTCAGTGGATTGGAGAATTCTTAACATTTCTGAGTCTGGAGTAGCTTCCTTCATTTATCTTTCCTTCTTTTTCTTTCTTTCCTTTATATTTCTCTTACTTTTTTCACTTTTTCCTTTCCTTTTAATTTTTCTCTCTTCCTTTCCATTGTTTTTCTTTTTTTGCAAAGCATTAAAAGCATTAGAAATGTTCATTAGGTCACCTCCACACCATAAAGTCTCTCTCTCTAAAGGGCACTTTTACATCACGCTTTCTCCACTCCCAGATTCATCCGAAGAGTTCTGAAGGTGTCTATAAAATTATTTTCACTCCTGTTAGCCTCAGAACACTAAAAAGAGCCAGGCAACAGAATGATGCAATCAATGCTGCCTCCCACTGACCAAAAATATATATTGTAGCCCTCCTTGCTATCTTCAATATTTTCATTAATGCTGGCTGCTTTTGTCTCATTCTTTTACCAAAAACAAAAACAAAAAATGAACATCCGAACTCTTGGTATAAGTGGAAAGCTTCTTCGCCATTAAGGCATTACATTTCCTCTATAGAAATCCTCATTTAAAGTTGTTATACATAACATATATAACATAACATAACATAACATCATACATTGCACGGTTCTCCATGACCTGTAATGAGCCCCTTTCAACGAGAACAAGACAAAAATAATAGATACAAACTCAAGTACCGCTCAAAGTTGATTGCAGGAATGACTTCGGCAATAGAGAGGTCAATGTATGGATACTTTTGCAGGACTCTGTAGTCTCATTCCCAACAGCCCAGAAGACTTTAACTTTAGGCACTGTCTAATATTGACCTGGGCCCTCTACCAACAGAGTTGAAGTCGGGTATAAAGCGAGGCAGTGTAGACAAGGTTCCTGTCCTATTAGTTACTCTTATACTTCTTTTAACTTATCTTGTATGTACCCATCATGTATTCACAAATACTGTATACCTTTTAATTATTTTCTTGTAAAGAATTGGCAAATCAAATAAATTGTTATGAACTAAAAAAAATAAATTTAATAAACTTGTTAACATGTGTCCTAAGCACGGTCTCCATGACAGTGTAGAGCCCCTTTCTGAATAGTGAACTGGGATTGGTCCTCAGGGAGCAACCTGATTGGCTTTTTAATCAAGGTAACATCTTTCATTGGCCAAAAGTTAAGCATGACTAGAAGATTAATTTCAGGCTCATTAGTTGTCTGGTCAGTAGAGTTAGTCTGTAAAGGGAGGCTAGTGCTGGCCAAGGGTTCTGTAAATTCGTTTTCGGATAACTCAAGGGATAACTATTGTGTATGAAACCATGTCACAAATACTGTTTTTTTTTAAAAATTTGGTATAGTTCTGCAAAAGGACATTATCTCTTGATCAGTGGTGGGATTCAAAATTTTTTACTACTGGTTCTGTGGGTGTGGCTTGGTGGGTGTGGCAGGGGAAAGATACTGTAAAATCTCCATTCTTTTCCCATTCCCGGGAGAAAGTTACCACCGGTTCTCTGAACTACTAAAAATTTCCGCTACCGGTTCTCCAGAACTAGTCAGAACCTGCTGAAATAGAATACTTTATTAGAATACTTTATTGGCAAAGTGTGATTGGACACACAAGGAATTTGACTTGGTGTAAATACTCTCAGTATACATAAAAGAAAAGATATATTTGTCAAGAGTCGAGAATCATAATACCACCTCTGTTCTTGATCTATTTTACTTGCTGCTTTTTTTTTACCCTGACCAGTTTAGATTTTACAGTTAGTAAAACTAGTAAAATTAGTTTCTGAATTGTCAGGGGGGGGGAAAGCCCCGAGAACTGATATAATACAACAGGTTTAAATATCTAAAGCAAGTTGACTATAGACTGTCATGAGGGGCAAGAAACTGAACCAAAATGTCTGCCCAGAGTGCCAGCTACTGTCATGTGCACATGCAGAAGGACGTAGTAGAAAAAGAATGTAAAATGCAAATTGTTATACGTAACAACGAATTTTTAAAAAGCATGGGTTGAAATAAGAAGAAGGATGTCCAATCCTAAAGGTCTGAAGGAGAAACATATTCAGAAGGCAATTCAACCTTCAGTGATAAATTAACTCAATTAGTTTCATGAGACTTATCTTATAAAAATCAATGTATAGTGAATGATGAGAACACAAAATATAGATAGGAAGACACTCCTTTTTACAAACAATTATTTCCCATGTCCTATTCTCTTGTCTCTTCCTTTAGATTAGGAAGAATGCTTCAAAGTTCAAATGCTCAATTTTATGATTATTTTTATGAAGCTTTTAAGATAAAAAAGGCCCTAAAATCTAGCCTGATCATTGAACTCATGCTATAACTTACTCAAGAAACTAAAGAGGTCTGTGGCTTGAATGTTGTGACTCAGCCAGGGTGAAAAGAATGGAATGGTTGAGTGAATGATCCGTGCTTGGTATATTGGGCCAAACTGGAAATATCCTAGAAATAAATTTAGCAGAGATAATCAAACAAATACAGGGGTTTGGGAATCAGTTTGCCTGATGAAATACTCATGTTTCATTAGGCACAAAATTTTATATAAACATCCTCTGGTTTCCTTGGGTCAATTTTAATACAGATGTATCTGAAAGATGGAATTTACATAGAGATCAGCCTGCTAACTGTAGGAGATATGCTGTATTCTTGGTGCTAAGTTAATGGGCAAATCCCACACAAAGAACTATATGAGTGGTAAGTGTGTATGTGTATTATTAAAGTCCAATTGGAACCAATAGAAGCAGCACAATGCTGCAACACTATAAGTCATAAAATTGAAAGTTGGTAATTTAAACTAACTGCATTTGCACTGGAAGAAAAATAATTTGACTGCTCCCATAAGGTATGATTATGAAAATGCATCAGCAAAGCTGGTAGGTGTAGATTCTCCATGGGAAGACCCCCAGATCAAAATATAGCTTCCTTCAAAGAGGAGAACTGAGAAAGTGTCTACTTTCTGCAAGTTTACTGGAGTAGATTCTGCCCTGTAGCTGCTCCCTTTGAAAAAAGAGTCATTCTAGGGGTGATTGGCCTCAAATGAAGTTTGGAACACTGCCAATGTTTGCTGCAGCATCAGTTTAAAAACAGATGAGGGGGGGAGAGAAAGAAAAAGAGATAAGAAGAAATCTACAGAAAATGTGACAATGAAAATATGAAATCAGTTTGGCTCAGTACAGCAGGAAGAGGCATCCAGCAAGAAGGGAAGAGATGGATCAAACCACAGCAACAACCTAACAACAGTAAATAGATATTTTTTTATAAAAGTATAAATTATGAAAACTTTTAAGCATGAAAACTTTAATTCAGTACTCATTTTGCATCAGAATTATTATTATTTTTTTCTTTTTCTTTTGTAAACCTAACACCAAATTATCCCCAAACACCTTCGGCCAAGCATGACCTGAATGACTGAGAATCTCCATAGACACCTTAACATTAATCCCAAAGTCCCCTTTTGTTCATGAAAGGAATCCCAGAACAAGCTTATTGTCAACAGAGAATTCCATGAACAGAGAAGATCAAGGCACTTCTTGCCAATTTGTCTATTTCCTCAAAAGAAGAACCCGCGCCCTTTGGCCTGAGTTTAATTGTCTGAGGAAAAAAAACACCACAGTTTTTTTTTTCATTAATGGAGAAAGATAAGATAGGGAATGATGGAAGGCAATGATTTCCTCTAGGCTAACGTTCACCTCTTAAATATTATTTTTCAAGAAATATAACACTCAAAGAAAAAAAAAACCTCTCCATTGCACTAGTTTTCCACTTACCAACACACATTGCATTGTCTCCTGGTTCAAAGGGTGGAGGAGACCTTTTTGAACAGCTCAGGGGAACCTGAGAATCAGTGTGTTACACTGTAATACTGGAACACTACCAATCAAGGTACAGATTCAACCAAATTATTTTGCACTGTTACTTGTGTATCATTATGCTATTTTAACTTATGTGTGAAAGCTATTATAATTTATTTAAGTACTATACTCACAATTTATGAAGGTTTTTAAGACCCACAAATGTTTCAGGTGTTAAACAACCAATTCTGTTATTGGAAAGATCCCTAGAAGAAGAAAAAAATGAAATAACATTAATTATAATTACAATATGAACTCATTTTAATTGATCCAAATTCAGCCTTTAAATAATCCACACTGTAAAAACAAATGTATTTACACATTTTATTAACTCAAATCATATGCCTGTCCATCTCACGAATGCAACTCTGGGGAACTAAAAGCACATTAAAACAACATTACACAATTTTCACGGAATTTAAAAAAACAAGAATGGTTACCAAGAATGAACTCAACAAGGCAGTAGCACAAACTTCTCAAGGGGACATCTGATCTTCACCCAGAACTTTAGTGCTTTACACAAGGCTCGGAGGGCCCCTCTGATCTGAGGCAGTATGACGTTTCAGAGGACAGCCACTGAACCAGAACAGATGGGCTTCCAAGGTTTCATAAGATGGCATTCTTTATTATTCTTTAATTGAAGGAAACTAGAATTGGCAGGTTGAAACAACTGGGCAGAGTTGGTCCCACAAATATTCTATGCCATGAAGGCTTTATAGATGACAATCTAAAGCAGCTTGAATTAATTTTATTTATTTATTAGTCGAGCATGTATTAGATAACAGATATAAGTATAAACATGATTATTAATACATGAAATGTATTAAAAGGGAGCATTAGGATAGGGACAGTAAGCCTGTTGGTGCGCTTATGCATGCCCCTTAAAGATCTCTTAGGAATGGGGTGAGGTTAACAGTAGACAGTCTAAGGTTAACGCTTTTGGGGTTTGGGGAAGAAATCACAGAGTTGGGTAGAGTATTCCAGGCACTGACCACTCTGTTGCTGAAGTCGTATTTCCTGCAATCGTGTTTGCCTTGGATAATTCAGAAAAAGAAAAAATGAACCTGGTGGAAACCCTGACATAACTGAATTAGTTCTAGAACCAATTACAGTGTAATTCATTCTTTTGAACTGCAATACCATAATATGAATTAAAATGATCATATTAAAAAGTGGGAAATGCTCTGTAATGAAGATATTTAAAGATAAATATATAATCATGACACTGTGGGCCTATTGGGCAAACAACACGATTAGTAATGATTGTTTAAGTGTGTGTGTTTATTCAATTTCTATAGCACTGATTCTTTTAAAGTACTCATAAAGGAGAATTAATTGGATTTTCACTAATTTTTAATTGTTTATGAGTTACAAACCTACAATCAGACAATATGTATGTCACAAACAAGCAAACTTTGCTATGTGAATCCAATCAGTGAGAATTAGCACCAAGATTTTAATGGTATTCTGCAATTAGCATCTCTAAATTAAATAATGCAAAAAAGTTTATCAGTAAAAATATAGGTTTTTAGTATTCTGCTAAATAATATATGTTGAGTTCGAAATAATTTCTCTTTAAGGAAAAAATTGCATCTATCTAGCACCTGGCCCAGATGTTCAAATATTTATATTAACTACCTTCTCACTAAGGATGGATATTCATTAAACAGCTTGCAGATTTATGCTATTTCACGTGTCATGACTACAGCAATTGAATAGCAAAGATTCAAAACCAAGTGCTATTCCCTCCACATACCAAATATGCTATATATTCTCATAGTGAATCATTTGCAGAAATATAAATAAGAAAAAGGGAAATGCATCAGATTATTTCTACACATCTCTGAACTCCTTCCTATTTTTCCAGATCAAATCTATCTTACGTCACATAAATCATGTTTTTCTCTTGTAAATGCTTATGTTAGAAATGCTGACTATAAAATTAATCTTGTGAAACAACCAAACACGTGGCCCATGTCCTGGTATCGTTTTTTCTGGTAGACACTGTTTTGCATTGATTCACAAGTTCTGCCACTGCAACTACAGCACTAAATTACTGCAATGCTGTCAGCCCATAAGAAGTGTTCCAAATGAAATAGTTAATTTTATGAATTTGGCAGCCTGTGCTTTTTCCAACTGATTCCCAAAGCCTCCTGTCACTTACATATGTCTGCATTATATTAGCTGCTTACTTTATACTCTGTGGGAAAGATAGGAAAGAATAAGAAACGGTATAGGAAGGAAGGAAGGAAGGAAGGAAGGATAAAATAATCTATTTTCTAATCATAATTTATGAGACAATAAGTATTCTCAATGTTTTATAGAAAACTTGTATTAACTTAGTAACAACCTTGCTTTACCATTATAACCAACCAATTCCCTGCCTCTGTAATGTTCCCCACAGGAGTAAAATCTATAGTTCTGTGATAACAAGAAATATTTTTGTACTTAAACATTATAGTGGCTTTTTGCTTTAAGTACACATATTTCAGGATATTTCCTCCAAGTATCTTCAAATTCAAGAGATTCTATTTCCATGGTCTCTGGTTTTCCTCAGTCTCATGCTTGAGAGTAAGCACAACCATTTCATAGCTTTATAGCTTCTCTATTTTTCCCACAAGAGGTCAGGGTTGTGTTATTATAATACATCATCTCCACAGCAGTAAGTTTCAATTGTTACAATTTTCGTATTTTCACATATTTTGATGACTTAAAAGTCACTCATATTTACAGAGTAGAACTGTCTGTACATATGTTTAATTGCTGCTAATATCTTGCTATTATTTTCTCATATTTTTTCACATTTGTAATTCTATAAAATATGTCTGTTAACTTTCTATTTTTGAAGTACAACTTTTGTGCAATCTTTTAATAGGATATAGCCATGCTGAGATATAAACATGTATATATTTAAGTATATGTGCCTATCTTTTGGTGTGAACTATAATTGTACATATATTATATGTAGGTAAAATGTAGTAGATAATATATCCATAAATTTTGATCTACTTTATTATCTAACAAGCAAAGCAAAGCAGCATCCTATGTTTCATAACACACTCTTTTTACAGTAATTTTACTTAGTGTAGTATAACAAATACTGTAGTATCTTCATATTCTAATTTTTATACTATTACTAGATGATCCATGTCCTATTGGGTCCATCTCAGAAATATTATTTTTTCTAACAGAGGAACAGAATGACTACACTGATGATGTTACCTAGTTTAGTAATGGAAAATCTGCAAGAAAACAGCCCAGCTCAAGAAAGCACTATGGACTCCTCATTTGAACCCTGAGCTACAAATATTCCTTCCTATCAGTAGAATGGCAACAGCTGGGCAAAAAAGCAGTGGGAGCAGGAGTGATTTCCAACTTCCTGCCAGCTTCTCCCTAAGTTTACTTGCATATTCCACCCTTCTTTCCCTATTGAGGTCTTGTTATTCAAGGTGGATATTGTCACGTGGAGGAATTCTAGCAGTAATTAGTGTTTGCCACATGCAGGTGGCTCTCAACAGGTGGTCACGTGACCTCAGGACACTGCAACCATCATAAATATGAGTCAGTTGCCAAGCATTTTAATTTTGATCACCAGACCATGGAGATGCTGCAATGTTCATAAGTGTGAAAAATGGTGATATCACTTGTTTGAAAGGTCACTAAATGAACTGTTGTAAGTCGAGGACTACCTGTATTCTCCAGTGGGTTTTCCCTTTCCTCCTTCATCTTCTCTTGTCTCTTCATTCCGTACCTTTCCTTGTGATTCTGGAGATGTGCAGCCCTTTCATTCTCTGGTTCTTCATCTCTTTCTTACTACATCCGAACGACGTTTGGGATCATCTCTTGACCATAACATACCCCCTTCTCTTTCTGACATTATTTCATTTTGGTTTAATTTAACCGTTGTTGTTTTTTACAATATTGCTCATTTCCATTCTCACCTCAAAACAGTTTAGAATTTTGTCAGCTTCTCCATTGAATTGAAAGAAGCTGTCAGAGACATTTTAAAAATAGAATCATGTGACCTCTTGAGAGTTGGGGTAGGACCAGACTACCTGATCTTTAGCAGCTGAAGGACAGGCAATCTACATTCACTTTCAGAGTAGAAAGCAGTTGAAAAAATAAATCAGGATAGGCAAGGACTAAGGTATAGTGGATAATGTATTTGACTAACACCAGAGAGATCCAGTTTCTATTACATCTGCGACCAAAGCAGCTCCCTTAGTGACTTTCAGCCCAACCTACCTCACAAGATTATTGTGAAGGGGATGCCCTGAATTCCTGAATAAAGGTGGGGGACACACACACCTATATATATATATTTGTGCCAGAGGGGAGGCATATAAATATTTTTGTGCCAGAGGGGAGGCATATAAAACAATAAAAATATCTAAGCCTTTCTTCATGCATCTTAAAATTACTGCTTCTTTAACAGTCAGCTGGGGGTCAATTCCTTGTTGCTGGGTAGTGGAGGGAGTGAGGGAGTGTGAGGGTGACAGGGAAACTGTCCTAGAACATTCAGAAGAAGCATCATGTCACTGCAGCAGCAGCCTGAAACAACCACAACTTTCTCAAATTTCATTCCCATAAGAATCATGGATTTTGACCACATTCTATACGTTAGCCCATTTGAGGTACCTTGGTTTTAAAATTGTTGGCCTATAATGTATTCTCTGCCCGGTTAATGATAATGACAATGAAAGATTTAGTATGTATAGATTTAAATTCTTTTGCACTGTCACCTACATCTACAAAAATTTTGGTGATACAAAAATGCTGAACACAGTGGGGTATTTTGGAATGTTCCAAATAGTATTTTTGTAGACTACTTAAAGATAAGAATTCACAAATTCAGTTTAACAGCATATAGTTATAGAGATCCCTAAAAGAACATCACATTTGTTAGATAGTTAGTTAAATAAATATTTTAGGATGTTTATTATGTTATATTGCTGGACCAAATCTTGTGACTGAATCTTAATACTGATGTTAATAACAGTGTTTCAAATTTTAAAATTTTACTGTTATGTTAAAATATTTTAGGGTTTGCTGAATTAACTGATTTTATAGGTGCAGTACTTTATCACATTAGATGATCAATTTTTGGAGATATTAATACCACATAAATATTTTTGTTTACAATTTCTTTCATGTAGATTATTATTATACTATTAGCATGCAACTTTACTCTTAGTTTTCTGCACTTTTTTACACTTAGCTCTATTTAAAACTACTAATGTTAGAAAGGGTAGAAGAAAGAGAAGGACAATCAGCAAATGTATAATTATGAATGGTCAAGGGCGCACTATTGGAAAACTGGCAGGACCAAGTTGAGGATAAATCATCCTGGAGAAAATCTATCTACATAGCCACCAGGAGCCAACACAGACTTAATGCTATATAATCATCATCAATTTTAGATATACAACTGTAGCATGTACTGTCAATGACCCCCATAAAGCCTATCCATTCTTCATGTCTTCATTTTTTTCATCTGGACTACATTGTTTTGTCAATATATGTTTATGATACCATCCAGCATATGCTGCAGGTAAACCTAAGTGAGAACACAATTTCTCATATGTTCAATTTCTTGTATGCTTGTAGCAAATATTTATTTGTTTTGACTTAATGCATAAAATAAATCATGCACGGGGGGGAATCAAACTGCTATCATACAGTATCCTTTATCTTATAATTGCACGATGATATATTCCCAATTCTCTGGAGACCAAATATCAATATCAATAGGGGTATAATTTTTAATTTCAGTTGCAATTAATACTTACAGACGTTTCAGTTCTGAAAGTCCATAGAAGGTTCCTGGTTCAATGTTACTAATTAAATTATTCTTCAAATCTCTGGAGATAACAGAAAAGAAAACCCAATTAACGTCTAGTATACATGAAGCTTTATATTCACAGAAGTAGGAGGATGGAAAACAAAGCTTTGAAACTGCCTCTGCATATATTAAAATCAAAGAAAATATTCTTTTTAAAAATTGTTCCTTTCCCCTCTTACATTAGAATCCCTAATTAAAACTTCCCATCTTTAGTTCACCATCTTTAAGGAAAATATGCTATTAAACTAGCAGGAAATAACCATATGAAGAGTTGCATTGCACTACATCAATACACTACTATAGGTAGTCCTCGACTTACAATGGTTCATTAGTGATCATTCAAAGTTCCAACGGCCCTGAAAAAAATGACTTATGACTTTTTACATTTATGACCGGTACAGCATTCTCATGGTCACATGATGGATGCTTGACAACTGACTCATATTTATGATAGTTGCAAGGTCCCGGGGTCAAGTGAACACCTTTTGCAACCTTCTGACAAGCAAAGTGAACGGGAAACCAGATTTACTTAACAACTGTATTACTAATTTAACAGCTGCAATGATTCACTTAACCAATGTGGCAAGAAAAGTTGTAAAAATAGGGCAAAACATACCAAATTTCTCACCTAGCAACATAAATTTTGGGATCAATTGTAACATTCAATTGAGGACTACCTGTACAATCTGTGTTCAAATCACTAGCACTATGTATAGATTTATGAGGTACAAGATGTGCAGGCAATGTTTCCTCTATTTTTTGACATGCCAAGAACTTTTGTGCAGCTTTTTCCAAAGTATAAATTTGTGTGCCACAATACAAAAAAAGTAGTTAATTGTAAATACATGTAATGGAGACAGGTTAAAACGTTCACATATTTCTTAGTTAAAGTATAGAAAGTAGAAAGTGGAATACTGTAGCAGGTCACATATATGCTTGTAAGTCATTCCCTCAAATCATTTTTTACTCCTAGCAACTGTCCTGTGCAGTTTTCAGAAATGGCGTGCCACTTCCTTTTCCCCTAGAATTGAGAGAGAGGGACTGGTCCAAAATTAGACAGTTAATTCATGTCTAAGGCAGGACAATTTCTTAAGTTTGATTTAGAGTAGCCTGATACTGCACATAGGCATCGCTGCATATCTACACTGCAAAGGGGTTGATGAGTAAACATAGATTGCAGGTAGCTGCAATTAGGCTGATGCGCACATGTCCCAAATCCCAACTGCGTGTTGTACAGAGGTGTGTGTTCTATGTGCTGATTGGTTGGTCTGAATTCCTGTTTTGTGCTGTTTGAATGCCCACTAGCCAGAACATTACATTTGCTGAAATATAAATGGAGCACCTATGTAATATCCCACAAATGACAGAGGTATATATTTCCTAATGCTGGAGAGGTCTGCTTCAGTTTTAGGTCTGGTGCCTTAAATACTACACTAAATTGAGCCTACACATACCCACATACTTATAGATTATACTGCAAACTCAGTATTCACTGGTAATTGATAATTGGAGTCAATATATTGTTAATCATTTTAAATTATTTTTCTTTTTAAAAAAAAATAATATTGTAATGAAGTGTTTTAAAAAAACAGGAAAGAAAAATACACACCCCACTTTCTTCTTATCCCATTCTTACTTTTCTAAAATGGATTCTGACCTATTTCAAATTGAATTTTTTGTAAAATTAACAATGATCATGGGTAAAATCCAAAACTCAGCAGATATTTTGAAGGGAAAAATAAGGTGTGGCTCAATTTACAGCAGGCTGGTTGCAACTGTATGGCTGGAAAAGTGCAAACACTGTCAAGTGCAAAAGGGATCTCCCCCAAAATTCTGACCCCCTGAGTTTTATGATGCCTAAAATAATTATTTTGGAGTAATTTAGTTTTTACCAAATTTTTATCATGTGTGCAGATTTGACAAGCAGTGCAACACATCTATAGCAGAAAAATCCTCAAAGGATTTTTCAAATTTGATATTAAAAAGAAAAACTACAAAAAAGAACTAAAACTACTTCTGTGAGTGTAAATTAATCCATTCTACCCGAGAGAAATAATTAAGATGATTCACAATATATTACAAACAGATGAAAAATAATGGAAAAAATCTGTCCATATTCAATGGGAGGGATTTTTCTTAGATTTAAATATATTTTACACAACTTTCTTTGCATTGCACTCTGCAAATTTTGTTTTTCAATCTATGTTGAAAGTTAGAAGAGTTTATTCAGTTTACAAAATGCATGTTTAAATCCTATTTTTATAAGGCATGAGAGAACAAGATGAAATTCTGAGATTTTTATAAATTCTCTCTGTTACTCACCAAAACACCTCAGATCTATTTTGGTGAGTGAGTAACAACATTTATAAAAAATAAATCAGACTGATTGGTATTATCATTCTGGAGCAGTCTTTCTCAATCTTGACAACTTTAAGATATATAGACTTTAAGATGTCTTATAAAAGTCATCTTAAGTTCACACATCTTAAAGTTGCCAAGGTTGAGAAAAATTGCTCCAAAAATCACAAGATCCCCATTTGCTGCCTTAAGGGCCCCTCTAACCATAACTGCTATGATTTTAAAGGCCTGTTAGTGTTTGGGGATTAACCCCTAGCAGAGTATTGCAGCAGTAGTCAAGCCAGGCAGCCAAGCGAGAGCGGAGGGCCCCAGAGTATACACACACTGAACACAAACACTGTTTGTAGTTTAAATAGTTTTTAATCCATTTAGAGTTTAAAGCATTGTCATTCAGTCCATTAGTCATTCACTATATTTCCATCCAGTAAGACTCACTATTACAGTCCAAGTTAAGAGTCCTTACAATATCTTTATCAGCCGATAAAGATATCTTCTCCTCCCCCGGTGCCTCTCTCCAGAGGAACAATCGCTGGATATTCAGCAAGACGCTCAAACAGTAGAACAGTTGAATTCCACAGTAAATCAGCAAACAGTAGCAGACAGTATCATCTCAGTCACAGGCACAGTTACAGTCACAGTAAGACACAGTTAGTCGCAGTAAACTTTCCAGCTTCTAATGCTTCCTTATATTGTAACTTCTAACCGCACCCTTAATCGGCTAATTGCCTGCAGCATTGTGCTTAAAGTGATAAGCACTTAAACCATGATATCTAAGTTTTATATATTTATTCACCCAAACCATATTTGGTATCAATGTTATACCTAACATACTCCCTTTTGGTGAAATAAATATATAATACCTTACAATCTAACCCCATATTTTTCACAACTCTCCTGGTGCTTACTGGCACCTTGGGCTTTAGTAAAATTATCAGCTAAATTGTCCTCCGACATACAATACTCTAGCTGAATCATCTTACTTCTTACAGATTGTCTCACGTTTAGGTATCTTAGATCTGTATGCTTGCTCCTTGTTTTTACTCCAATATTTGTGGCCATTTGAATTGCTGCCTGATTATCTTCATGTATAATTATAGGATAATCCACAGTTATACCTATATCAATTAACATTTGTTTATACATTATTAATTCTGTACATAACAGAGATAAACAGGAGAATTCTGCCTCCATAGTAGACAAACTTATATGCTGTTGTCTTATTGACTTCCAGCCTATTAATGTCTTACCCAGCATTATGGCTGTTCCTGAAGTCGACTTTCTAGTGTCTCTTTCTGATGCAAAGCTAGCATCTGCATAAGCACTCAGAATTAAATCACCCTTTGGTTCTAAATACAATGAATAATTCATTGTCTTTTTAAGATATCTTAATATCCTCTTAGCTGCAATCCAGTGTCTTTCACATGGTGCAGAATTTAATCTAGCCAACTGATTCACACAGTACGATATATCTGGTCTAGACCAATTGCTAATATAAGACAAACTACCTATTAAAGATTGATAAATCACCTTATCAAACTCCGGGCTTTGTTCATCAGTGTTGCTAAACTCCTGACTCATTGGAGTCTTAGCCGGCTTACAAAGCTCCATCTTGTAATCTTTTAGCAATTTGCTTATCTTATCTTCCTGAGATATCTTAAAACCTTTCCGTGTTTTCTTTATATTCAAACCGAGATACTTCTTTATCTCCCTAATTGCTTGATCTTTATTCTCTTTCCTAATGATGCTATTATTTTATTTGCTTCATCATTAGTTTCAGTAATCAATGCAATGTCATCTGTGAATAGTAATAATAATGATACTTTCCCATTTGTCTCCCTTTTAAACAGACATGGATCGGCTAAACCAGCTTTAAATCCTATATTGTTAAGTTCCTTTACAATATACTGGTTCCATTCATAGCCTGATTGTTTAAGACCATAGAGGCTTTTCTTTAACAACCAACAATCATTATTATCCTTTATCAAACTCTTAATACCAACAGGTTTTTTCATATAAATAATATGTTTTAATGGGGTGTGCAAGTAAGCAGTTTCCACATCTAGATGGTTAACTATATAGTTTTTACTAGCTGCCCACGCTAAAGCTGCCCTCAAGGTTGCTGCCTTAAGACTAGGTGCAAACACCTCATCGTAGTCATTTGCATTCTGCCTAAAACCTTGGGCTACTAACCTTGCCTTATGGATTAAATTACCATTTTTATCTGTTTTTACCTTAAAAATCCATTTGCAGCCAATGGATTTCTTACCTACAGGTAATTTGGCATTTTCATACACTTTCATATCTCTTAATGAATTCAGTTCCTTATTCATTGCTGCATACCAACTTTCTTTTTCCTTAGTAGGATACTTTTTAATTTCTTCAACAGAATTAGGAACTTGATTTATCTGGCACACTGTGTTAGCCTGGTACCTATCAGGTGGTCTAGATAGACGTGTAGTTCTTCTGGGAATTACAGGGCTTACAGGAGGACTTTGTTGAACTACTACCTGTTCATCTTCCTCATCCTGTTCAGCTATTGAATCTGTTTCTTCCTTTATGGGCACTATTTCATCCTGTATTTGTCTCTTTACTTTATTTTTAAAGTTACAGGGATAATTAATGGGATTTCTATAGGATTCAATAACTACATCTTTATTGGCATCCTGTTCTAATTTCTCCCATCCTTCATGTTCTAGAAATTGGGCACTAGCACTACATAACACTTTAGATGTGCCTTTCTCCCAAAATCTATATGCCCTATGGTTTGCCTGATAACCAACGAAGAAAAATCTTTTAGCTCTATGTTGCCCTTTTTTTCTGAGTTGTGCAGGAATATGCACCCATGCTGGTGCACCAAATGTATGCAGGTAACTTAGGTCAGGTTTCCTGCCATGCCACCTGGTGAATGGTATTTCACCTGTTGTTGTATTAACAACGTTGTTCAATATGTTATTAGCACACATTGTAGCCTCCCCACAAAGAATCAGGTAACCCAGAATCATTTAACATTGTTCTAACCATTGCCTGTAGTGTTTGGCCTCTTCTTTCAATAAAAGCGTTATGTTCTGGCCTGTATGGAGCAGATTTCTTATGCTCTATTCCAGCTACCTTAAGTCTGTTCTGGAATTTGTTATTAATAAATTCCGTCCGTTATCTGTCACCAGGGTTATCAGTTGTCGTTTAGACTTTCTTTCAGCAAACTTAATCCAATTGAAAAATGTTGATATGTTTCAGTTTTGCTTTTCATTAAATAGCAAAACCCATATCTAGAATAATGGTCCATAATGCTCAGTATATATCTAGCACCCCCATACTGGGTTTCTTTGGACCTATGATGTCTGCAAATACCACTTCTAAAGGTTCTTTTGTTTTGAAACTATTTAGCCTATTTGCAGGCAATACTTTGCTCTTATCTTCACAGCAAACATTACAACGCAAATATTTATCACAAGGTTTTAACCTTATTCCTTCAGATAACTCAACTGTACGTTTTAGCATTTTAAAATTTACATGCCCCAAACGCCTATGCAATAAATGGATACATTCATTATGAGGCTTTATATTATTAAATACAGTCTGTGCCTCCCTTTCTTACTATTATCTAA
Organism: Notechis scutatus; assembly: GCF_049901735.1. Classification (NCBI taxonomy): domain Eukaryota; kingdom Metazoa; phylum Chordata; class Lepidosauria; order Squamata; family Elapidae; genus Notechis; species Notechis scutatus. Next base: position 101,936,298 of record NC_142012.1, read on the forward strand.
GACATATAATGTTCCATTTAAAGCTGCAGTTACCCTTTTGTTATCTTTTTTCAATTATGCAATTATTATCCTTAAAAATAATTACATAACCTAATTTATCTAATACCCTTACTGAAAGCAAATTAAACTTTAGTTGCGGTACATACAACATTTTTATATCCTGGTTTATGCACGGACAATGTGCAAGACCTTCTCCTTTGCTTTAAGATTCCAGCCGTTAGCAAGAGATATATGTTGAGAGCTTTTAGACATTTTTATAAATTTTGTCTTATCTCTTGTGATGCAGTGGGATGCGCCACTGTCAACCACCCATAGATCATTCTTCACATCAGAGTTGCTAAACGTGGCTAGTTCAAATGCTTTCTTTGGCTTTTTACATTCTGGCTTTTTCTTTTTGCAAAATCTTGCCAAATGTCCTCTGCCTCCACAATTAAAACATTTTTAATTGTGTATGCCGTCGAAGATAAATTCTCTTCTTCCGGTGCTGTACTTTGCTAAGCTGGTTTCTTTCAAGCTTTGAAGATAATTTCTCTTCTTTCTTATCTTCTCTCAGCTCGTCACGCTCACGCCTTCTTCTGGCTTCTTCTAGTAGCCTGCCTGTAATCTCGGTTAATGAGAGGCTATCCTTAGGCAATACTTCCAACGAAGTCACATAGTCATCATAGCTTTGATCTAATGAAGATAATATTATGTAGACTTGTTGCAGTTCATTAAATATAAGCTCTTTTTCTTGCAATTCTTGAAAAATGCTCTTTATACAGTTTAAATGAACTAACATATCTCCATTCCTCTGAAGATGCGTTGAAAAAGCTTCCGTGTAAGATTTATATGTGCTCCTACACTGTCCTGAACATAAATCTTCCTGAGGTTCTCCCAGCAGTTTGCAGCATTTTCTTCTCCACGAATATGGACAAGCTGCTGATCACAGAGAGTCAGTCCTATGATGCATAAAAGCCTGCTCATTCTTCAGTTTAAAGTCTTGTAACTTTTCGTTATCATCATCATCAGCAGGATCCCAGCTACTCACATCTGGTGGGTTTGCAATAATGTCCCACAAACCTTCTTTACGTAGAAGTAAACTACATTTCATTGACCATGAAACATAGTTTGTTCCGTCCAGCCTGGATATCATGGACAGTTGTGACAAATTTACTTGTGCCATTACTCTTCAGATATTTTGACTATTTTAAACTAATTAAAACAGTTTGTTTTTACAGTAATGTGCAACTCACACCAACTCTCTCTGCTATATCCTGGTTAGTTAGACTATGCTGCTGGGCCCATAACCAATGTTAGTGTTTGGGGATTAACCCCTAGCAGAGTATTGCAGCAGTAGTCAAGCCAGGCAGCCAAACGAGAGCAGAGGGGCCCCAGAGTATACACACACTGAACACAAACACTGTTTGTAGTTTAAATAGTTTTTAATCCATTTAGAGTTTAAAGCATTGTCATTCAGTCCATTAGTCATTCACTATATTTCCATCCAGTAAGACTCACTATTACAGTCCAAGTTAAGAGTCCTTACAATATCTTTATCAGCCGATAAAGATTATCTTCTCCTCCTCCGGTGCCTCTCTCCAGAGGAACAATCGCTGGATATTCAGCAAGACGCTCAAACAGTAGAACAGTTGAATTCCGCAGTAAATCAGCAAACAGTAGCAGACAGTATCATCTCAGTCACAGGCACAGTTACAGTCACAGTAAGACACAGTTAGTCGCAGTAAACTTTCCAGCTTCTAATGCTTCCTTATATTGTAACTTCTAACCGCACCCTTAATCGGCTAATTGCCTGCAGCATTGTGCTTAAAGTGATAAGCACTTAAACCATGATATCTAAGTTTTATATATTTATTCACCCAAACCATATTTGGTATCAATGTTATACCTAACAAGGCCCCCCAATCTGTACTATTTTGAGAAAAGAATCATAGTAGAAGGCCCCAAAATGGATATTATAACTCAAAATCAAAAGAAACCTCCAAAGCATAAGTGAGGTTGCTGGTCAACAAAATATTTCCTATCGTTGTCCTAAATGGAATCAAAATCAATGATCAATTGTTAATACATCATAATTTGAAGGCTGAAATAAGTTTGTGGAGCCAGTGACAGGCAGTATAGTAGTTCAGATGTTATGTTGAGACTGGTTGTCACATAACTGGGTGATTCTAATCTGTCACACTCTCTCTACCTAGTTTACCTCACTGGGGTGCTGTAGGAAAAATCAGGGGAGACTCCCACAAATAGCACCTGGACTTTCCAGAATATAAATATGTTGCCATTCTTAGGTGGATAATTATTATCTTTAAACAACTTATTATTACTTATTTATTTAATTTATATTGCTGCCTATTTGTCCATGGCGACTCGAGGCGGCTTATACAACGTAAAACCATATTTTTTTAAAAAACCAAAAAATAAAAATAAAAACAATAAAAACTAACAAAAAGAATCAAATAAATTAGTAAAGTATAATAAAACAAAATTTGGGGGAAGGGGAAACCAACTCCCACCCCCTGCCCCAACGACAGCAGATCAAACTAGTCATTTGATGGATTCCATCCCTCTCTGGGTTCCCCAGGCCTGTTGGCAAAACCAGGTCTTCGGTGCCTTTCAGAAGAGTGCTAGAGTGGTAGCCATTCTAATCTCTGGGATAATGATATTCCAGAGAGAGAAAGACACCACGGAGAAGGCCCTTCTTCTGGGTCCCATCAGATGTACCTCCCTCAGGGGTGGGACCCGCAACATTCCCTGCCTCCCCGCTCTAATGGCTTGGGTAAATGTGACTGGCAAGAGACGTTCCCTCAGATAACCCAGTTATTTATGCTTAAAAGGGAAGGAAAAATAATGGACAATATTAGCTGTATTACTATGACACTTTATATATTAAAGTTTTGATGATATTATCCATTCAGTCGAATCTGACTTTTGGCGATTCTTCAGGCCAGGTCTCTCCACATCTTCCGATCTTGTGCTATTTCTTTGAGTTTAATTACTTTCACCAGTGAATTCCCTTTCATGACATGGCCAAAGTGAGTGAGATGCAGTTTCCTGATTTTGTCTTAGTATTTCCTTATTAGTCACTTTTTCTGTCCAAGAAATATACAGTAGCCTTCTCCAGCACCACAGCTAAAATGAGTCAATTTTCTTTCTGTTTTACTTTTTTAAGCTCCAATCTTCACAATAGAGCAAACTAGCCTACATTTGGTTGCCAGGTTGATGTCCTTGTTTTTCCATATTCAAATTAGTTTTAGGTAAGTAAATCACTAGTAATGTAGCTTTGTTTTCTCATTATATCCAATGAGCTGCATGGCCCAATCGTGCCCTGTCATTGGGGAAATACACATTTATTTTGGTCTCCTTTCTTCTATCCTTCAAAAAATGACCCTATACTTGTGCTTCTATTTTCCAGTAACTGTCCCCAGATGACAATACATGCTTTGCTACACAAACATAAACAAAGTTCTAACAAGACCATGCAATTTAGGGTTTTAAGTAATTGTTGTGGGGCTGCTACATTAAGATTGCTATATTAGCTGGGTTGCTCTGAGCACACTGAGCTAATTCATTCCCAGACTCATAAATCAGAAAACTATAATTATTCCACTGTACACGCCTCTGAAATTTGTAATTCAGTTATCCAATAAAAATACAGATCTTTGCAAATGTGTCTTTAGTGGAATGTGCATTTAAAATGTGTATTTTGGGATAAAAAATAATTAGGATCATATCTTTTTATTTTTCATTTGCAAAAACAGATGCTATAACTGTATAAAGGCATTCAACTTCACTTGACTCAAGGGAGAAGAGTGGATGGGCCCAGGGCTCATTTTGGGAAATAGATTCATAGGTTTTAAGGGATAAATAGGGTGTACTGGGAACAGAAAACTAATACTGGCTGCCCCTAACCTACATATTTTGTATCTCCAAAAGCCTCTTACTACAATATGACTTTAACTAAGCAATTCTGTATTCTTCTGGAAGTCAGTCTCATTGAATTTAAAGAGATTTATTTACTTAGCATAAGTAATGCTTTGATCTTTGTCTCCAGATATGAATAAGAGAAAGATAGTGAGGCAAACTCACAATGCCATTCACATTCTCTCATTCATTCATTCATTCATTCATTCATTCATTCATTCATTCATTCATTCTATGATAAGACAAATTGTGTAGCCAAAGGGACAAATATTGTGCCAACTATCTTTTGACCTAAGAGCAAAGGTGGAAAAGTGAATCAGATACAGTCTGAGCTATAATAAACCAATTATATTATAATTCATATAGGAACTATGGTTGATGATTCTTAAAATCTATGAATAAAAAGAATTTCTCTCAACTAGTTTTCAGCAAAGTTTGTCAGCCAACACGTTCAAACTTTCAGCTTTCAGTCATTCATTCGTAAAATCAATTTAGAGTTGCAAGTCTCACACAACTTCTTAAATTGATTTTGGATTTATTTCCTTTTTTAAAAACAACAACAACAATACCACACTGCATTTGTTAAAATGTAGTATTTAGGAAAATGAAATATCAGTATGTGTACAGACTTGTCTCCTCTTTTCTGTTTCAGTTATCTGGAAAGGACAAAGAAAAATTATTGCCTTATAAACCCAACCAAACAAATGTAAAAGGGGGGACCTGGTAGAGATCTGTACTATGTATCGTAATAAAAGCTGTATGTAACTCTTCTTGTGTTTTCTAAGAAGGCAATCAGCAGGTTTGCTACAGCTTGAAGCAAAAAAACAACCACCATGTAGTTCTGCATACAGAAATATCCATGCTGATATTTCTGCTGACAAATAACTCCTTGTGTAAAGCAAAATTATTCATGCTTGTTGAACTCCAGGGAAGAATATGATACGTTGTTTGTGGATATTGTGATCTCCATCTTATCCTTCTAAGAATCTATGCCTTAACCTTCACCAGCATGTTTATTTTCTCTTGGCAGTTCCGTGTTATTCGTTTTATGTAAATATCAACTCTAACCTAGTTCTCAGAACTATCATAAATACTAAAACTGTAACTGGTTGTAACTCTTTCCTGAGTGGCCACAAAGGCAGAATAAATGCAGCCAACTGAATGAATTGCTTCCCCTCCATTAATCATTCAAAAGATGAGGCTGACCCTACTTTTGTGAACAAGGACAACAGTTTGACCCTACAAGAAAACCAAGTTAGCCTTTGGTAATTGTCCTTTTCAGCACAGGTGGGCCAACTGCAAACAATGAAGTAAGTTACGACTGTAAATTCAATATTATGGTGATGAAATTTTTATAAATCTGGCCAAAGTTTCACTGGAGAGAGTGGATGGGGAATAGGAAAATACTGTAGTTGGGAGAAAGTCATGAAGCTCAAAGAATCAAATATCCTAATTTATATGTCTTTATTATTTTTCATGGAATTTGTATTTAATATAAAACATATGTACGTATATACTCATGCCAGTAATGCTGTAATCCTGTCATTAATCACTGTTGGCCTTAAAATAGCTTTGAGATCACTTATGCATTATTGTACAGAGGAGGAACTAATAATAAATTACTAAGATTACTTTTTTTCTAAACTTGGAACTTAGGTTAACAGCATAACAGAGTTGGAAGGGACCTTGGAGGTCTTCTAGTCCAACCCCCTGCTCAGACAGGAAACCCTATACTATTTCAGACAAATGGTTGTCCAATTTCTCCTTTAAAACTTCCAGTGTTGGAGCATTCACAACTTCTGGATGCAAGTTGTTCCACTGATTAATTGTTCTGGCAGGAAAGTTCTAAGGTTGCTTCTCTCCTTGATTAGTTTCCATCCATTGCTTCTTGTCCTGCCCTCAGATGCTCTGGAGAATAACACCCTCTTCTTTGTGGCAGCCCCTGAGATATTGGAACACTGCTATCATGTCTCCCCATGTCCTTCTTTTCATTAAACTAGACTACCCAATTCCAGCAACCATACTTCATATGTTTTAGCTGCCAGTCCCCTAATCATCTTTGTTGCTCTTCTCTGCACTCTTTCTAGAATCTCAACATTGTGGTGACCAAAACTGGATGCAGTATTCCAAGTATGGCCTTACCAAGGCATTCTAAAGTGGTATTAACACTTCACGTGATCTTGATTCTATCTCTCTGTTTATGCAGCCTAGAACTGTGTTGGCTTTTTTTGGCAGCTGCAGCACACTGCTGGCTCACATTTAAGTGACTAGCACTTCATTTAGCAAATTAATTTTTTTTAGTTATCTAGGGATAGTTTTTCAAGCCTCCGGAAACAGAAATGCTCATCTGGATTATGTATTCTGCAACACACAGAGATCTACATCAGCTATGCAGACTTATTATTTTCCAGAGAAGCACAGTTTATTTCTGCTGCAATTAAGTTGTTTGCTGCTAAAGGCCAAACACAATTACCATACGGGCTCAATTAGGACCATATAACAAGCATGGTCACTTTAGAAAGGATTCAAACAACATTTCTATCTTCCAAGTAACCCACTGTGTTTCAAAGGTAGTGCTTCGACAGGAAGCAGGGGTCGGAAAATGTGAATCTAATCTCTGGATAAATATTTTTACCTACTGGTTGAAACTACATAATGACTCTAGTGGACTGACCCATCTAATATTGGAAGACAAGTATAAATCTTCCTGGGAAATAGGATCCAAAAGAAACTGAGCCTCTTTGATTACTCCAGTGATGCCATCACCAATCTAATCTTAAGAGTCAGATTAGGCTAGATCGATACTGAGGCAAAGTAAGATCTTAGATTTAAGCCAAACAAAAAAATAATTCTGCTTATACCCATGGTTTTGATCTGCTGTGATTATAATCAAGACAGAGCAGTATTCCCAAAGAGATAAAGATATAGGGGCAGAAACTTAAAATATATAGAGAGATCCCAAGTGGTGGGATTCAAATAATTTAACAACCGGTTCTCTGCCCTAATGATTTCTTCCAACAACCAGTTTACTAAACTGCTCAGAAAGTTAACAACCGGTTCTCCAGAGCTGGTGCGAACCGGCTAAATCCCACCACTGGAGATCCCCACCACTATGATTTCCTCTCAAGGTAACTGACATTATGCACTTTAGCTTAGACTGTTTGGAATATTTTGAATGTTCATTAAAAGCTTTATTCTGTACTTGTTTGCATCAATTTTTTACAGAACTAAATAAGAAAACCAGAGCAATTTTGGTTGCATATTTTCAAGCCCCATTCTACGTCCCGCCAAATTTACTGCTGAGATCAGCAAAAACTGTTTGGTATTAATTACACCAAGCAGCAGCAGAGATGGGACCAAACACAGAGCACCAGTCATGACCAAATGTGGCCAAAAAACCCTATTCTGGGTCATTTTGCATAACTATTTTACACAACGTAATCCATTCTTTTTTTAAAAACCCAAATTACTAAAGCTTAAGGGTTAGTATTGTTTTGGCAGAGAATTTTGAGTTAAATACCAATAATATGTTTTTGTGGTGTACGTGTACATATCTGAAAATAAATGAAAACCAAACTTCTGTTATAATGCAATCATAGGATCCTACATTAAGTCAATGCATGCTACAACAATTGCTCAGTTGTACAGCTGCAGAAATACTGCTGGAATATTTATTGGAAGCATAAAACTTTTTGGCAGTTTTATTGCTGTTTTTAGAACAGTAATAACACCACAACAGTAATTAAACACTCAAAATGATTCTCTTTGCAACTCCCAAAGCATCAGGAAATAGTGATTATCTATACCTGTTTCACATAGACCAGAATATAGACGTGGAACTTCTTACTTCTGCTGGATGTTCTACTTTGATAAATGTTGGAAAGTAAGTAACTTTACTTGCTCTCTGGTGTCTCTGAATAGTTTTCTCCCTCTTGTACTCCAAAGAACCTTTTTACTGTAGCATCTGGCACCCGCACAGAGCCTTACTTTTTAAATCCTGTCATTGTGTTTTTCAGCAGTAAAGCTGAATTTCAGAAGGACAGCTTTACCAGTAGCAACTTCTGTATTCATGCCAATTAACTTACTGCACTAATAGCAAATACTCCTTAGAAAATACGTTCTCTGTGTGTTTATCTATAATTTGTTAAATCATGATTAGACTACTACAATACATCAAATCACACTTGATGTATGTTCCAAAAATACAACTGCTGCAAAATGTAGCAGTTAAGCTGAATACTATACAATGACCATATTGTGCCTACCATGAAAAATCTGTGCTGATTGTTTTCCAAGATGAATTCAGGGCATTGTTTTTTAACTTTTAAGCCCTAATCTGTTTAGTGGCTGGGTACTATTTGCCTGTGTCATTAGCAATATGCCATGAATTTAAAATCTACAGGGGAGACCACCCTTCCTTTACATTCACCCTTCCTTTACATTCATCAGTCACTAAATTTATTGATCAGTATGAGAAAAGGGGTTTTCTCCACAAATGCATAAAATATTTTCTCTGGAATTGTGATTGATTCATATTTTCTCTGCTTCCACATGCATACCTTTTTATTCAAATATTGCCAATACTTTTAATAGCTTGGTCATTTGGATACTAAAAAACCACTCTTTATAGAAAGCAGGAAGTCCTTGACACTACAGTACAATACTTTGAACTGCAAAGTGGAACAAATAAGCAATACATTAAACATCTGGCTGCTGAATGAAGGTTAAGAATGCAACAGCTCTTTGCTTCAAGATTTGCTGACATATTACACTTCAGCACTTAGAGGAGACACATAATATCCAGTCAGGGTGTTCTTTTCCCCCCAGCAAATTATCATCACTACAAACAAGTCTATTGGAATGATAACAAATGCACTTTTTCATGTATATATTAAATAAGCATATAACAGAGAATAAATGTTTCAATTTCAAGAATAACATTGGTTAGTATATAAGGAATTTCCAGATACATAAATTATCTAAGAAATTTATGAGCCTTAAAAGTGATGGGAGCAATTATATGCTATTTGGTCCACATATGCTTTATTTTAGCATATGCAATCCTATTGCTCGTCGAGCAGTAAGTCTTTTTTAGATCATCTTTTAAAAGGAAGATAAATCTTTGGCCATCTTATATTAGAGGCATTTTCAAACCCCCTGCCTCCTGCATTAAAAAAAAAAAACAATGTAAATCTCTGGGCTTAATATTTTTATTCAGCATTAATCCATCCGAGTAAAATGTACAAAGCAATTATAGATGAATATCTATAATCTTTGGCTGACGTCAAAGGAGAGAGAGAGAGATGACAATATGCTCTCTATTTATTCAACCTATGCACTGAATAAATATATTCAGGAAATTTGGATTGGGAAGCAGTATTAAAACTGGGAAGAAACAAAAAATTGGGTTCTTCCCAGAGTCATGTTTGCTACAGCTCCTGCCTTTTGAAGCATCTTACTCTCGAGGTGTTCTCACGTTGATGTCATATGATATATCGCAATGTTTTTTGCATCACAGAGCTGGGGTGGGCGTGGCCTGTGCATGATGCATCAGGCCCGCGGACTACCAGTTTGACACCCCTGCTCTAAGGTAAGACCCTTTTCCTCCCTTCTATTCTTCAGTATGGGCCTGAATTTTATTGATTTTAAAGACAAACAAACCATCATTAACCATTAAATACATAAAACCTCTTTCCATTATTAATTTTACAAGTCAAGTAAAATATTATTTTATACAACATAATTCTGTTTTACACCATTTCAATATGGACATATAGATATCTCTTAACAAATTTCTCATTATTTCTCTTTTCGTATTCAATTTCATTATTATTATTATTATTTTCTATATTTATCCAGTTTATAATCATCATCTACATTTCTCTCTGACTTGATTACCATTATTCTCATCCAACATTCCTCTGAGATTTTATTAATTCTCAAATACAACATGAACACACAAAACACAAAAATATAAAACTTCTTTTAAGAAAGTAGTTTGGCCCCAGATTACCTCTCTTTGTATGGACTTCAATTAAATTCGTGCTCATCTTATACCATTACCTATCTTATTTACCATTCTATATCTTCTATATAACTTCTCCCGCTTTTCACGCTTCTTACTTCTATTTTATTTAATTCATTTTAATTTAAATCATTGTATTTGTATTTTTTGTCCATTCTTTCCAAATTATCCATTTATCTCATTCCCTACAGTAAGAAAAAAAAAGGATTTCTCCTGAAATCACTGATCAGAGTGTGATGCCTTTCTATCCTCCCCCTAAATTAATAATTAAAATAATGCCTAGTACCCAATCTGATTCTGCTTAGTACATTCTACCTGCTAACCTTTAAAAAGAGAAGAAAAAATAATAATAATAAGTCCATAATAATTAATATAATTAAATAATAAATCTAAATGTTAAATCTTATAACATTCCAATTGTCTATTTCAAAGGACAAGTGCTACAATAATGAGTTTATAATAAAATCAAAACAATAGTCAATTAAACTTTTTAATTAAACTCAGTATTTTAAACATTCCTTTTAATATTTTGTTAAATTTTAAAATCTATCATTACTAAACATATCAATATTTTGGTCTTTTATTAATTCTTATAACATTCTAATTTTCTATTTCTAATACAAGTACTACAATACCATCTTATGTACCTTGCAGAATCTTCTTTTTTAAAGAAATTATACATTACCCTTTATCCCTAAAAAAAAAATTTTCCCATCTTGTTTCATACCTTTGTGGCTTTTTCCTCCCTTTTCCCTTCCTTTCTTATCCCACCTGGCCTTTTTACCCTCCCCTCTACTAACCTCCGCTTTTTTAGCTTCCCCTCTCTGTTGTATTCCTTTTTCCTTTTGCTTAGTAACATTGAGTTGATTTTGCATCTTATTTTTCTCTTTCTTAAGTGTTTTTTTAAGTCTTAAGTCCTTCATTTTCCTTCCTTTCTTTCTCTTTTCTCTCTTAATTAAATTTTTAGATTCATTGAAGATGGCTTCTTCTTCTTCTTCTTCTTCTTCTTCTTCTTCTTCTTCTTCTTCTTCTTCTTCTTCTTCTTCTTCTTCTATTTCCTCCATCTGTTGTTGTGTTTGCTGATAAATAGTAAGCGCCATTTCTAAAAAAAGGAAGGCTTCTTTCACAGCGTCCTTGCTTTCTTTCTTTATTTCTCCATATTCCTTTCTAAGTTCATCAACAGGTAAAGCCATTGTGAATCTTTTCTTTGTTCTTCTTCTTAAAGCAACCAAGATTTTTCAAAAGTTAAAACAATTCCCCAAAGTCCCAGAGACATCAATCAGTCCAGACAAAGCACAAAGTTCTCACTTTCTCTTCCTGGGGTTGTATCAGTAAAAAGGAAAAGAAAAAAAGCCCAGTCTGTATTTTAAAGCCTTGTTGCAATTAATTTCTAGTCTCAAGATCTTCAAGGCATCTCCTCCAGCAAGATCTTAATATTTTTTTGTCCTCTCCCTTCCCACTTATAACAAGAAGCCAAGTTTTTACCTTTTATAAAAAACAACAGGTTTCTCAATGGCCATTTGTTGATTCCATAGGGAAGGAGAGTAAACTTTCCATTTCAGCACCTCAATTTTGCCGCTTGAAATTCTCCTCTGGAAGCAAAGTATCATTCAAGAAGTCATATTTTTCAGGATTAGACGTCTCTTAAAATCCTGGGTCAGCCAAAAAACTTTCTCTGAAACTTTCTCCTCTCTTCCTCCTGCTCAGTCTTACCCAGCTGCCGGCTTCTTTGTGGCGGCCATTACAGACCGCCGCTCGACCGCCTTGAGAAAAGGGGGTTTTGCCGGCTGGAGAGGGGGTCTGCAACACCCCCAAACCACTCACCAGCTCCCCCCTATTTTTGGCTGCCTCTGCGGGGCAGCCTTAGCCTCCAGATCTGTCAGGATCGGAGGCACCAAGACGGCTAGCGCTGCAGGGATCGCGCAGGATCGCGAATCCCTGCCACTGGCGAAGCCGACAAACCGGAAGTTCCCCACTTATCCAACTTTTTAGTTATCATATTGATGTATGCTTGTTTCATTTTTTCATTGTTAATTTATGAGTCTATTATTTTCTTTCTGTTCTGTTTACACTCCTTTCATTCCCCCACTTTTATTATTGTAAACTGCCTAGACTAGCCCCATAGCGAGAAAGGTGGAATGAAGGTAATAAACAAAAAGCAAACAAATAAAAATAGTGTATGCTAGGCTGATAACACTACTCCGATATCTAAAAAGTCAAATATTCTGGAAGCTCTAATAATACAACTCAAGGTGCTTAGTTTTTTAAAAAAAACAAGACTAAGATTTAATATAAGACTCCGACTCGTGACAGGTAAAGCAATCAACCTTAGAACCGACAATGAAAATAATGAAATGGCGGACAGTCATGCCTTTCAGAATTGGTTATCATCAGTAAAGAACCAGCAGACAAAAATATGCCACAGACACAAAAAGTAACAACATAAATAAAAACATTACAGGAAAATCTTCTAGTGACATTTGGTTTTTGAAAAGAAACACAGGTGTTAGGATGTGTCCATGCCTGCAAAGATCTAATCATGCAGGTAATGTTTTTTCCTATGACATTTCATGGAAGAAAATATTGGACTTTAAAGAAATAGGATAGGAAGAGCATTGCTCCTTTCAATGTTGGTATTTTAGAAAACTCCTCAGAATACCTTGGATAGCCAGGAAAACAAACACACGGACCACAGAACTCTCTTTTGTGATCAGGATCAATCACATTCTGAATACATTATTTCAACATCTACTTTCCTTGAGAGGTCTACAATGCTGGGAAACATGGAAGAAAAAAAAAAAACCAGGATGATCAGCAGCTAGATGATGGACTCAGTTACAGCAACAATGGATTCACTGTTGAAAGATCTGAAGGACTAGTTTACCAACAGAAAAAAACAGAAAAAGGGCTAAAAACTTTGGATCATCTGCAAATGAAATATTTGTTCACTTTTGAAATATAATCCTCTCATTATCTCTCTAGCTACTTTTTAAATTTAATCAGTTGACATATACTAAGAAATCAGACTGTTGGATATCATGGTATACCTCAGTGGTGGGATTCATTTTTTTTTACTACCAGTTCTGTGGCAGGGGAAGGAGACTGTAAAAACTCCAGTCAGAGGTGGTATTTGCTGGTTCTCCGAACTACACACAATTTCCGCTACCAGTTCTCCAGAACTGGTCAGAACCTGCTGAATACCACGTCTGGTATAGCTGTTTCTATTCTTAGATAAAGAACAGAAAAATATTTGTGCTTTGAATGATGTATTTTCCTATATTTGAAGAAGTTGCATTATAGGATTTAAGATTTCTGCAACATAATTAATATTGCATTTGGAACTAAGTTAAACTCTATACGCCATTCAAGATTTGATCCCCTAAAACTGGCAGTGCGCTGAACTGGATAGCATCAATATTAGTGCAATTTAAATCTATTGTTCTGTTTGCAATGTACTGAAGGGGGTTGATAGTGTAAATAAAAATAACAATAAAAAATTGATGCATGCTTAGAAGTTTAACTTAAAAGGTCTGAGTAAAAGTAGGAAACAAGTACAACACAGGAAACAGCAATGCAGAAGATAGCCCTCACCTCAGAGATGGTATTCAACAGGTTCTGACCAGTTCTGGAGAACCGGTAGCGGAAATTTTGACCAGTTCAGAGTACCAGCAAATACCACCTCTGACTGGAGATTTTACAGTATCCTTCCCCTGCCACGCCCACCAAGCCACACCCACAGAACCGGTAGTAAAAAATCCCACCACTGCCTCACCTGCACAGCCCTCTGAAAGCCTGGCATCTTTTAAAAAAAGGACTTGTGCTGTTTTAATGTCTCAGAATAGTGACATCAAGGGAGTGGGTCCTTCTGTTAGTTAGAATCTATTTAGGGATCTGATGATTAAAAAACAGCAGTTTGAATTGCGCTCAGAAAAAAAACTGACAAACTAGTTCAAAAATTTTATTAGTTAATCAAAATATGAAATATAAAGAAAAGTGAAAATAGGGAAAGTAAGTGAGGAAAATGGGAAGAGAAAATGTGTAGGGAAAAAGGAGAAAAAGAAAGAAAAGCATTGACTTCTGACTCATTTTAGCGCAGTAGAATGAGATACAAATATACAGCCTCAATTTTTTACTTTTACAGTAATATATACTAGTTATTATCTAATCAGCAAAACCCAAAGTCAAAGTATCATTTTTTCCACCTCAAGCACAAAGGCCAGAAGTGGTTCCAAAGGCCAGAGGTGTATTCTTTTTTATTATTATTATGAAGGCAGTCAAATTTAGCCGTCTCTGCTAATTCCATCTACTTTTCCAGCCAGTCATCCAATGTGGAAATAAAAGCACCTTTCCTTTGTTTGTGCTCTATGCACAAAATTGCACAAAAACTGTCAAAAATCCAATAAGAACATATAATGTTTCTCAGATCTGACCTCCACTCCATAGATGAATTTTGGGGGTACTCTAACCAACAACAACAATTGAACTAAAGTGAAATCTGGCTTAACAACTGCAGTGGTTCACTTAACATATGTGGCAAGAAAAGTCATCAAATGAGGCAAAATTCACTTAGCAACGTAAATTCTGGCCTCAATTGTGGTCATAAGTCAAGGACTACCTGTATTATCTCCATCTCAGAGGAATACCATGTAGCCCAATCCATTCTACTTGAAAGAATAAATGCCTGGCATGAGGTTTATGATTTCCTTTATTATTCCTTTATCTTTATTTTTATAATTTTATTTTTATAACTGTATTCCCTTTATATTTTAGGGGAAAGTAATAGTTTGATTAACTAAGACATTTCCAGAGAATAATAAGAGAGCTTCTTAATATTTAAAATACTACAATTCAGTCAATCTCCATGAGGCTTCTGTCTTACAATTCAACTGCACTTAATGAAATAGAGGAACAGACCTCAATAGTCTGTTCATAGTTCCTCTCTATTCATTGTTAAAATGAATGTCCAGTTAATATGGGAAGACAGATTCACTATTGGAAGGAATATTCTCAAGGCAATCCTGTTTTTAAAGGTAATTAGGAGGGAACCAACTTGAATTATGTTTCCTAAAATAACAGACTTTAAATAACTAAAATTATTTATCAGTTCAAAAAAGTTGAGGAATCTGATTTAGTTTGGTTCTGATATTGGTATCTTGACACTTACTGCTTGCTATGAACCTGATTTAAGACAAAAATGCTTTTTAAAGTTGATTTCCAGATTCTAAAGTTATTGTTTTTCTCAAAACAATGCAGCACTGTTATAGTAATTTTATTAAACATTACAATTAAAAAGATAAACAATAATGCAAACAAGAAAATAACAAATAGAAAATACAGAAAAGAAAAAAAGTAGAAAAATATTAGACAATAAAGACAAAAATATAGCAAAGAAAAGAATATATAAAGAAGTTACTTCCCCTTTCTTTACAAGTAGAAACAATTTTAGTAACTTATCAGATACAAATAATCTCTTCTTCTTCCCATATTCCATCTCTTATCTATAAAAAATCCTTAAAGCCTCATCATTCAGTTCTAGTCAGCAAAAGTCTATGTTTTAGAGCTTTGTTTTTATTTTTTACTTCATTCCTTTTCACAAAATCCTTCAAAATTTTGACAAATATTTTTGCGAATTCAATATTCAAAAGTTATCCAAGTCATGTTCTTAGTTTGTCATTTGTACATCCCTTCTAATTATTAAGACATAAGATAGTTTCATTTGTATATTCACTGTAACATGATTATTTTAGTAAGTCAAATTTTAGTGCTCTTATCCTTTAATTGTAATATTTAATTTCTTCTGGCTCCTTCTTGCATCCATTCTTCATAGTCCTTTCCTAACATAGGTTTTTGGTAAGCATTCAAAACAACAGCATTTTCCCATTAGAAAGATTCTTATATAGGTAATCTTCAATTTACGACTACAATTGAGCCCAAAATTTATATTGTAAGTGAGACAGTTGTGAGTTTTATCTTATTTTACAATCTTGTTTGCTACCTTTGTTAAGTGAATCACTGCAGTTGTTAAGTTAGTAACACAGTTGTTAAGTGAATCTAGCTTCCCCATTGACTTTGCTTGTCAATATATTTACTAGTATTTAACTAGCAGGAATAATATGTCTATATGTATTTGTGCTTTTTCTTACGTCTCATTTGTTTAGGGTTTTTTTTTTCTATTTCTATAAAAACTTTTTTTTAATTTTGTATTTTAACTTTTTTTGAATAAAATAAAAATTCACAAAGAAAAAAAAGCTAAACTGAGATTTCTGATTAATCTAAAACTGCACTTAAAGTTAAATTGGCTGAACAAAGAAGTGACCTCTATGGGGGAAAATGTTTGTAACATTCCAAAATCAATTTTTAGTCACTCTGTTGCTAATTATTTTTAAATAATAATTTTTAGAGTATATTAAATTGTATTTAAAACTTTTTGGGATAAAAGCTTAAGAAAACTCAGCTGGTGTTTTCAAACTTCTTGATCCAAAGGTTCCTAGTAGCTGAAAAGTAGGTAAGAAGCACATTTAATTAGAAAAGGAAATGTGTGAACCCTGTATAATAAGGGCGCTATGGTTTAAGCAAAGATGGCATTCCCTCAGCTCCGAAGAGCTTCCATACCTGTTCCGCAGTCTCCTAGTGAGAAGCAACTGACTGAAGCACTTGTGAGTCATCTCAAATCCTTTCCTTATCAGGAGAGGAATTACAAACAGCAGATTTACTGGCCAATTCTTCATTCTGCTGCAGTTGTCAGCTGTGCTGTTAGTGGAGCTGTCTTCAGTTCCCATTTCTTCCCCAGAAACCCCACAAACAACTAAATACAACAAAATGTATCTCTAGAAATCTCAATTATTGATATAATTATGCTCTCAAAACCTTTTTTTTTTTTTTGGGGGGAGAGGCTGTTTTTATGAAGGCATCAGGCAAAAACCAGGAGACTGTAAGTTCCTCCCCTTAGGTCTGAAAGTCAGCTGGGAGACTTTGGGCCAATGACTCTCTCAGCCCAACTCACCTCAGAGGGTACCGTGTTTCTCATATAATAAGGCTGGGTCTTTTTTTTTTTTTTTTTGAGCCCCGAAAAAATGGCTAGGCTGTCTTTTTGGGGGTGTCTTAATTCCCCCCCCCCTTGCATCTTTGGGTGGGCGGGTGGCGACGGCTTGGATGTTGACCTCGGCGTTGGTGGGGCACTTCGTATCGGGGTCAACGCAGGCAGCACCATATCCGGGTGTGCAACAAAAGTACTTCCTAACGGCAAGCCCCCCCACCATTCCCCCCCATTTTGCATGTTTTAATATAGGCCTTAATTTGGGGGGAGGGGCTTAATTTCATTTCATGCCTATAAAACATGCTGGGACTTCCTATTGGGGGAGGCCGTATTGTTGGAGAAGCAGGGTAGTTGTTGTGGGGAAAAGTAGGAAATAATTATCTATTAAAACCCTTTTAAAATGTTTTTTATTCTACCTTTACTAAATAAATAATAATGGCAGGATAATATTTTTTTAAAAAAACTGATACTTAAAATTGAGAAAAATACATTGTTTAGAATCAAGGATCTAAAGCAGGAATACAAAACAGTGAAAAAACACTAAATGAATCTGAAAATACCTCCTAAAATATTTTCTTGAGCCTTTTTAATTTAGAAGTTATAGCTTAAATAACTTGGTTCTTCTATCTTAACATTTTTGTAAAATGTGGGCAAGAAAGGATCAAGTAGGAAATGAATCTCTAGAATTTGTGGCAGCTTAAATTGTCCTGGTTTTTTTGGGGGGTGGGGGGAAATCACCTACTCCCACAAATGTCTATCTTTACTTTCTTTAAACACATAAACAATGTATTATTTTATTTACAGAATGATATTCCACTACTGACTACTCCTACAATTATATTCCCAAAACTATAGTTAAAAACATTTTTAAAAATTAATCTGATCTCATAGTGACATTACTATATCTCAAATACTGATATTAAATAGTTAAATCTTACTCATTTTTATAATATGAACTCTATACAAGCTCGATTCTTATCCCTCCTCTCTGGCTGATAAGTGGTGGGAAAGGGCAGCTCTTAAACAATGACCTTCCATATCTGGCTTCTATTCAATATACACTAAACACATTCTTCCCCGTCTCATCACACTGTTCCAACTCATTAAATTCAAGTAAAGTCTGAGAATTGAGATGTGCCACCAAATGTGCACAGTTTGTGTTTACCAGCTAAAACAGTATAGAGAGTGTTGCTTACAATCCTCTAATGCAGAAGCAATTTTGCTGGCATGCTCTGACAATTTATCTATTCATGTTGGAGTGGAACAGCGTCTGCTTTAAAACTTGAGCTGCTAATGGGAAAAACAGGGATATTAAAATCCATCACAGTGAAATCTTTGCTGCCATGAAGGGGTCATTGATCCAAGAGACAAACAACTTAGTGTTGATGGTTTAACAAAACATTTTTCACAGAGATTACATGCTCATCCATCAATTTACAATATTTTCCCATCACAAAACAATAATAATACTTGCTCCACAGTTGCCAATTATAAATATTAGCAACTAAATCTAATGCTGAAATCCTTGCATTTTTATGCTTTGGGCATGTGCATTGACAAACTGCCATATTAAGAATGGTGATTACATTTAAAAATCTGGACACAATAGATATGTTACTTAATTAAAAGGAAAAGTGAATATAGAAATGTTGTTAAGTTCCAGTTCTGGCTCTTTGAATAGGCCAAGTATTCTGAATAACCAATGAATGCTACTGTAGGGCCTGAACCTGGATAATTTTCTGCCATCTGGTTTTGCAAGACAAGGAAGAATATTATGACTTCTCTTGTAGGATTCAAGGCCAAGTGCAGTAACTCTTTCTGGCTAGAGTACATATGTGGCATTCTTGACTGACTTAACACAAAACAGTGTGTATTAACAAAAAATTCCAGTGGAACAGACAAGGCTGCCTCTATTTCTGGAAGAGGATGAGCAACAATCAGAAACAGAGGATTAAGTTGATTTGGTTAGGAGAGACCAGGTTTTTTTTCAGTTCATCAAGTTAGTAGTCTTTATTTTCTGAATTTTTTGAAGATGCTGAGATCCTCAATACACCCAAGATCCTTAAACACACAAAGAAAAGAATTCTAATAAATTCAAGTATCACTTGAAAATATGTGGATACGAAAAAGCTAAAGCTACCGTACTTGAATTAGAAGATTAGAATAAAAACATCATATCTATAACTCATGCATTCACATTTCTTATCATCTCATTCAACTTTAGAACAATATTTGTCATAAATTACAAAGCAAAATAGATTAGCAGTATTTTCTTGTTAGTAGTTAAGTAGATTCCATTATGCTGATGATTTACAAATATTAGGGAACAAGGAATGCTTCTGTTGCATATTAGCTTAGTAACTAATTTCACTTTTGACACACAGCAATAGTTTGTGATATTAAAGAAAGGTCTCGTTATCACAAAGCTAATAAAAAAATGAATGCAAGCTGATAGAGAGGAAATTAAACATTATTATCTTATGAATTCTGGCAAATACTTTTTAATTAGTGTTATTATTACATTGTGCATAGCCAAAGAAAACTCCAGATCTATTTTTATTCTCAGAAAACAACTTTAACATCAAATGTAAGATAAACTTCATTTTAATATATTCATTAGTATTTAGCTGAAGTCGAAATCGAATGCATTCTCTTCCAATGTTTTTCAGTAAAGGAGAATTCTCCCAGACTACCTCCCTTCTTCAAAGTAGCAGCAATTTTCATTACTTACATTACATTATTGAAAATCAAATAAGTTTTCTTCTGAAGAACAGAACATTTAGCACATAATCTTAACAATTCAGAGTGATTGTTTATATCTAATGCAGTAGTAAAAGATAATTGCTATGTGGTAATTATTATTATTGTTTCTTCACTGTTCCTATGTAGTTAAATCTCCAGGAGCCAGCGGGGCCTATAAACAACCATCCTAAATATTTGCACAATGAATGATAGGATTCAATCATACAATTTATACCTAGTTCCTTTAATTTAATTTATGACTGCTGAAAGCCTTCTCTTTGTCTTCTGTTGTTGCATTTCTAATAGCACGTGGGACAGAAAAATACTTTTTCTGCTCTCCCTCATTCTACTTGCTTTGATCTACCTCAACTTTTGAAAAAGGTACCGAATCTTCTGTTCAATATGGCATACTTTTGTCAAGACATTCCTTTATGTTCTCCATTTCAAATGCTGGTCTTAAAATAAAACTCACAAGAGGAAATAAAATACCCTGGAACATTTATTTGTGACATGAATCCAGTTTCTTATGCTGAGAATATCAATTAAGTATAGTTCACTTTACAGTTTGGTAAATTATTCAGTGAAATACGAATATTTCACAAGAGAAATCCTGTGTATTTAAATTTAAAAGTGACACTCTATTAAATATACATGAACTTCAATAATACATAATGGCAACTGCCAAAGGATAATTTCTTGCCAATACAGCCTGTATGACTTCAATAAAATGTGGAATGCAGGGCTGTGTGTTTAGTATTATAAGATAGTTTTTGTTCTACTTGATCTAATGAAATCTGGCTTAAAAGATTTTCTACTCATAAAAATAACTAATTACTAAAGAATGCATTAGAACTGGACAGGGTTGTTTTTCCCCCACTTCACTTCAAGTCCTTCTGTATCAACTAAACTTAAAAAACTGATCGTCATAAAATTGTATGTCCTGAGGGCTCTGGCATTTATTACATTCAAAAATAATTAGTTCAGCTGTATATGATTTTTCTCACATTTCAGGAACAGCTTTTAAAAACAAAACATTATTAAAGTAATTTAATACACATCTTAAAGTACTATATTTAATGCTTTGTTTTTTAAACAAACCAGCATAAATTTGGTACGTGCCCAGAATAATCTTTACTGCAGAAAAATTCTAATAAATTTTAATACTGATTGCCATCTTTCCACTGAAATCTATCATTGTTGATAGATGTATTAAAATGTCACTGGCAGGATCAAGACAATTCTGAGGTTTGTAAATACCAAAAATGTTAAATTTACAGCAGGCATATCCAATCCACAGTTCACAGGCCACATGCAGCCCCAGACAGTTAGGTATACAGTCCCACAAGATCATAGATTTTTAACATTATTATATGATTTTATATTATACAAACATATTATATATTTTATATGCAGCCCATGACATTTCCTATTCATTCAATGCAGTCCAGGCAAGCCAAAAGATTGGACATGCATGGGTTTGGAGGGAGAAAAAAGCCACCTAATTAGAAGAAAACCTCCCCCTCCCAAAGTTGGCTGGTTGGGTCCACTCTGCGCCCAATGTAATGTATCACGCAGGCAAAAATTATTGGAGACAGGTGGTCCTGCAGATAATCAGATCCTATGCCATGAAAGTATTTACAGGTGATAGAAGCCAACTATCACCCAATAAAACTGTCATAGCAGCAATGACACATGGGCATAACAAGTATACCTTGCTGCTCATGCCAATTTCCCAGATGGACTTCAAGGGCAGTCCTATGCACAGTGGTACCTGGGTACTCAACTGCTTTGAAACAAATTTGTTTGGTACTTAGCATTTTTGGTGCTCAATGCACTTCCCAGAACCAATTAACAATAAGTGGTACAGGTACCACTGTAGGGTACATTACTGTATGTAAGATGTGAGCAACTGTCAGAAGGGCTTCTTAGTCAAGGAAAGGCAGAACTGGCTCACAAGTGGAACCTATGCAAAGGCCTCCTGGGCACAGCTGTTACTGGCTCATTAAGCAATAGCTGTGAGAATCCCAATTTGCACACCAGTCTCAAATGGGGAAGTGCAACCCCAGCACAGACCACTGATGAAAATGTCCCCAATTCAGGAGGCCAAAACAGCTGTAGCCACTAAGTCTTGTCAGGAATGAACTAAAATCTGTATGTATTTTATATAACATATATAGATATTAAGAGCTTCTGGATATTAAGAGTTTAGGGTTAGTACACTTGACAGTTTCAACTGCACATTCCAGGTTGATTATACAGTTGAATATCATCTATGTACTCAGACTGAATCCTGAACTGATAGATGACCTCACTCAACGCTTACATGTGGATCTTTTAACGGGAATACAGAGAGTACAAGTAAGTGGTATTATATTTCCCCTCCTGTCAACATTGACTGGAAATGACCATGGAGCAAGAAGTGAAGCATTACAACTCAGTGACCCCATTCCTAAGTCAGTCCAGAGGGATACTATGGTTAACAATACCGAAAACTGTGAAAATTCAATGAGCATATGGATGGATGCACCCCATCCTTTCTAGCTTTATTAAAGGTCATTGACAAGCACAAACAATGCTGTCTACCTACTATACCCTGATCTGATCAAAACAGCATCAATGTGGATATGCTGAGTATTGGATATAAATAATATACCAAGGACTCAGTATGGAGAAATGTAAAGGTGTAAGAATTATAAAAATACATCCCTATGGAATGCACCACAGGAGAAGTGATAATATGTGTCCACTGGAATTGTTGCAGAACCAAGGTTAATACAATAGAGAAAAATTGGTTTATGGGGTGAAACAACATAGAGCAGGGGTGTCAAACTGGCAGCCCACGGGCCGATGCATCACATGCAGGCCAACCCACCCCAGGTCCGCGAAGGGGAAAAAACATCATGAAACGTCACATGATGGCAACGTGATGCTGCGAGTTTGACACCCGGAACATAGAGGAACAAAGATTTAAAAGGATTTTCCTGATTACTCTATCATAGATGTAATAGAAGCACATTCCATGCTCATGCTTGGGTGCAGTAGATGAGAATATATGTTTTGCAGAAGGAAGGAGCTGGCAATTGTATAGAAGAAGAACAGATCTGAGGGACTGAAAAGGAAAGAAACAGGAATATAGAATTAAATGGTAGAAAGAATAATCAGGAATGACACCAAGAGTTTCCCATTGGTGTTCAAGAAGATCAGCTAGTATTGGGGGTCCAACTGGCAAAAGAAAGTTCAAGACTACATTGGTTGGAAATACGCAGAAGAAGCCTTTATTCTGCAGTGGATAGACAATGGCTATGATGATGATGATGATGATGATTCAAGATGATTGCAGCTGCAAATAATATACCTTGTCTACCAGCATCTCCCCAAAACACCCCAAGTATAGAGAAAAATCCCTAGACAGATCATATTCAAATGATATCTGTGAGTACAGTGAGAATGAAAATATACTTAGCTCAATGAGTGACCTTAAATTACACACTATTCTGTGATGCCTGAGAACACTTCAACCCAAAGTAACAATCAAGGGGGGGAAAAGATTGCAAAAATGTACATTTTTTTCTCTTTATCTTCTGTTTTGTTATTTTTATCTGAAGTTGAGATATATTTTTCATCAACAGACATTGTAGTCTGTTTTTAAATGCAGCCCAAGGCCTTCAAGAGCATTTATTACAAGTTTAAGTTTATAATCTTGAGTATATTTCACTATGAAAGCAACATTCACCCATGTCAGGTTTACTGAGAAAATAAATACACCAGAACTCTATAAATAATTTTAGAAAACTTCTATATGGCCTGCCAAAAAGCACAAATGATTGGTTCATGAACTCTTCCACTGCTTACCTTAATGAGGAGGGTGTCTGTCTGTCTGTCTGTCTGTCTGTCTGTCTGTCTTGTTACTGCTTTTAAAATAAGTTAGCATTACATTTCAGCACTATTTCCATCAGTGTACAAATTTTTATAATGTATTCCAAACTTTTAAAGGTCAGACTAAATAAAACAAATTGGTGGCAAGTGACAGATATCCATGCACTAAGAATTTGTCTAGGTCAGTGGTGGCTAATCTTTTTGGGCTCCTGTGCCAAAAATTGTGCGCATGTACAAATTAGCCCCCAGCCCTTATGCCCCCTGCGCATGCACACCAGATATCCGACAATCAGCTGGCGTGCGGGCTGCACACGTTCATGCACAGTGGGGCTCTTCCGGGTGACCTCTCGCATGCCAGCAGAAGTGGCTCTGTGTGTCACTTCCAGCACACGTGCCATAGGTTCGCCATCACAGGTCTAGGTGATCACTGTGCACAACTGAATTTACTCTATAGTGTATTTGCAGCAGAAAAAAAACACATATTTAACCAGAAAAAGGCTTCAACTTTTTAAAGATCAAAAAGAATCCAAATTAGTCCCTCCTTCCCTGAAATGGAAATAAAAATATTTCCAAACAAGCAGCTAGATTTTATTCATATTATTTTATTCATGAATAATATTGTTTTAAACTTAAGCAAGAACTCCTAAACTGATTTGATGTAACTGTGAAAATTACAACTTGTACTTTGCCTTAATTTTTAATAACGGCAAATGACATTGATATAAAATCACAGCTACACTTCCATCAAAGAACCCAGTGTCTTGTCTCAGAGTTGAGTTCTGGATTCCAAATACCAGCTCATAATAATAGTTGCTATTGTTATTACCAGATGATGATGATGGTGGTGATGGTGGTGGTGGTTGGTCACACAATCAATCAAATGTTTAAATTGAATTTGGCATTTTGTCCACTTATTAAGCCCTTCCCAAAGACATGAGATAGGCAGATGCTGTTATTTAATAGTATTAAAGATACCATTTGCAGGATGAAGCCATGCCAAGTAAAGATACCATTTAATGGTGATTTAGTCAATATCAACAGCGTTTAAGTTGTGTTTCAGATGTTTTGGAATTGCCTCCAAAGTGCCTATTACTATTGGTACTATCTTTGCTTTCTTTATTTTGCTACAGCTCTACTTCTATTTGCAGGTCTTTATATTTTGTGATCTCTCTGGCTCTTTCTCTTCTATTCTATAGCACCGACATATAACAATGTCCACTATCCAGACTTATTTGGTCTTTCTTATCAATAGTTGTTAAGTCTGCAATGTTGTGTGGCAGATGCTCATCTGTTTGAAGCACTTTACTTTCTTCGTTTTGTATTGCTTTGTCTATGTTGTGATCCTGCCAATTCTTCCTTGTAGGCAAGTTATATTTGCCTGATCCTCATGACTTTGGTTGGCTCACAACAATCAAATAAATTACAAAAAAAATCAGTTAAAAAATGAGGTGTCTTACTCTCTCTCAAAGGTGAACTGTCAGTTGTGGCCAAGACCACTGGAGAAATAAAACTTTTCTTCAAGTTATCTATGAGTTACCAGCCTCATGCTAGAATACTGTATTTTGATAAAATACTGTTGTAGATAGAGACAGTATGAAGATCAGCTTTACAGTCTGGAATCATCAGGTAGTATGGAATAGAGCTATCCAAGGGTTCAAATTTGATTTCCAAAAGTGCTCAACAGACAATCTAGTTACAAAGCCTTATTGCTGGAATGGAAAAATGGAACTGTTTCATTATCACTGGTTTTTGTTCATGTTATAGTTATTGTGCAGATTGACTTGGTTATTTATCTTGCTGTATGCAATAAGGCTATGCAAAATGTGATAAAGACAGTCCATCAAAGCAGATTTATGAATCAAGTGGAATCCACATTTCTGAGGGTGTTAGAGACAATATGCAATATTGCAACTTTCCTTGCATCAATGGATATTTCTAAGACAGTCAAGTTGTGTGATTGGGTCTCTCACACTGCCAAGAGCAGCTGTCCAATCAATCTTGGTCCCTCACTGAATTCTACCAATCAATTATGAATCTTTACTGTAGTCATTCACAAGCCTTCATTTTCTATTCTCTCTTGTGTTAATGGGATTTTAGATTCCTGTACTGCTCCTCTCAACACCAATAGGAATTCAGCTCAATCTCATTACTTTGCATATCGGCTTATCCATTAGGTATACATTCTTCTGTGAAATCTTACTTCATTCTGTATGTCAGGGGAAGGTTAACCTCTCATGATAGTGAGTGAATGGATATCAGTCTGACATTATCTAGCATTTATTTATTTAACTATTAAATGTATATACCGCCCGTGTCACTTTTTAGGATAATTTTAGGTGGCATAAGAATATACTTTTTTAAAAAAACATGGAAGGACAAGGCTATAAATGTTACTTTTGTCTATGCCAACTTCTTTCTCTGTCACTGCCTGTCTTTATGGACATGCTTCCATTGTCATCATTTTTGATGCCAGTAATGAGCAGGAATGGGCAACCATGCCAATTAGCTCTGCCAAGTCTCCTGAAACTCCTGAAATCCAGCAATGAGAGGAAGCAAAACTTTTGATTTTACAAGGTAGAGTCAACAGTCAATCTTCCTTGACTGCACCAGAAAAAGCCAAGCTTTGAATATTATTCAAAGAAATGCCAAACACATCATTCCAGAAAGGTATGTGAAAAATAAAAAAGAACAGGATACTTTCTAAAAAGTTTCTGAACATTTTTTAATTTTTAAGCTCGAGGAAATCACTTAGTACACTGGTCAGCCGGTTCTTTGCAGGACAATCTCATTTTTTTTATTTCTAATGTTCTTGCTTCAAAAAAGGTGCTTAAAATATTTGAAAATGAATTGCATTGAAATCCAGCTAAAACATTAAGTTTACCTCACTGCTGTTTTATCCTATTCTGCCAAAAATAAAAAAAATCAGCAACAACAAGGCATTTTAATACTTGCTCATTGCAGTCTATGTTCAAATCTTTAAAAAAAAATATTGAAGGGACTTCAAATCAATTTGAGCAGGGTCTTAATCTTGAACTCAAGCTTGAAGCTCATGCCTTCTTGAAATCTTTAACCTCCAATTTGAACTGAATTTAGGCTGGTTTGTATAATGTTAATTTTCTAGAATGATCTAAGACATAAAGAATTCTAAAATGTAATGCTGGAGATGCCATCTGAGTTTGAACTGAATCCTCTTTAATGATTCAACAAGAACATGTTTCTTGGCTATAAATAAATGCCATAGATTCACAACATTTTTCCTTTATGACTATCACATAAAAAGTCCAAATCAATTGCAGCATGTATTCTTCATATACATGGAGTGTATGCATCATTGAAAAGGAAGAAAAGAAATACACAGTGTATTTTTGGTAAATAGCTATTGGTTGTCTAGGGAGCAATGGGAAGCTGAGTAAAAATGCATCTGCAAATGAACAAAATTATTATGAATTCAGAAGAAAATCTGCTGGATCTGTCTCCCCACTCGACTCCATTATGAAGCAATTTTCTGTTTATGTTACATTTTGTTTTGATAAACAATTAAGTCATGAACTTATGTAAGCAATAATACGGATTTAATTAACAAACTGTATCTACATTATTAGAAGCCTTATTTGGAGTTAATGCATAATTCATTATTTCCAAGTGCACAACATAACATAAATGAGCTATGGTTTCCTTTTGAATTCTTGCACTAATCAGAAGCTGTCAGTTATCTTTCAAGAAAATAATTAGCAATTTTATTTACTGAATAAATAAAAATAGAATTATACAGGAGACGTATTTGTTGTTTTTCAAAATGATTAGGGCTGTGGAAATTTTGAAGGGCTGCTGCAAATTGAGGAAAGTTTAAGCAAAGCAGCCAATTTTGCATGAGCTGGAGGAACCTGAAAGGAGACTATACTCATGAACAGAGGAGTAAGGATCTTCCATACTTCTCTTTTTCCATCTAGAAAATTGGGATTTTTGCAGTCATGATCTGGTAATCTTTCCAAACCAACAGCATTATTTAAACTATAAAATTCTATTGGTCTCAAGGGAAGTAAAGTCACCAAACAAATGGTAAGTCAGGATTTTCTTAGAAAAGGAAAGAAAACCTACCAGTAGCTCATTTGGACTCTTTTTCAACTGAAGGATTCTCCTTCAATGCTCTAAATTATCTGGAGCATAAAAATTAATATTTTTCATAACTTTATAAAGTAACATTCCATATCAAGTACATTGATATTATGCAAAAATAGATCATTGACACTGCACTTAATAATTGATCATTGGTCCCAATGCTTGAAGAGTGGCTTGTATTATGCTGACAAAAGATCTAGGGAAGCTTCAAGCTTGCCTAAATTATTCCTTCACATGAAACCTTTGCAAGAAGAATTAGTGTTTATAAGGAATGATAATCAGATTTCCAAATGCTATCAAAACTATTCTTATGGAAAGGCAACAAAAGACATACAATTTTATTATCATTGAAAGTTCTAGTGTTTTTGTAGTCCTGTACATATATAATAGTTTAAATAACTGAAATCACACATTGGTCAGGTAAAGTTCAATACTTTTCTATTCTTATTTCAACAATGCAATGGAATGAGAACTGCCAGATGTACAGGTTGGATTTAGAAAAGACATCCAAGAACACATCCATAAATATGATGGATAATGGGAATAGCTTAAGAAGAATTTAAACAACAGACCATCTTCCTAAACTCAAAAATTTACAGATATGGTCGCTGTAGTCATGAAATACAGCAGTGTTTCATAAACATAAATGAGACACAGTATTTATTCCAGACAGTCACTTATTGACACTTAAATTGGAAATAAACAGCTTTATATCCATTAACTGTATCTACTTTCACAAAGATTAATTATCTGACATTAAACAAAGCAGCAGAAAAAAGGAGGCATGCATTATTTATCTCTAAACAATTAAGTAGATGGATAGAATAAATAATGCGCTTCTGGATTAATTCATAGCCTCCAATATCACAAATGTGTATCAGAAAAATTGAAAACAGGATTATTGTCTAGATTACACTAAAATAGATCCAGCTTCTTATCCTCACTTCAGCCAGAACCACAATTTCTCACCAAAGTGCAAACAAAACAGTGTGAGTTCACTTCTCGTTCTTCCCAAGTTCCTGGTATTCAACACTGACTAGTCACTAATTTCCCCTCTCAAGCCACAATTATTGAAAGCTTTTTTTTCCCCAGCTTATAAAATTTTATACAGTGAGCAGGCCTCTTATCACAAAGAGTGGATGCACTTCTTGAATATAGTGCACATAGCACTCGAGCAGTCATATTGGTTCAGAAGCCATGACCCAGCATAGTATCTATGAAAAAATTAACAATATGTCAACTGCAAACAAGATCCACTTATGAACGGTCCAAGTCAGCAAGTTTATTGTGTTCTACCTTTTATACAACAATCTCCTCTTCTCTTGGGAACAACCAGATAAGGTTCCCTGGAACTTAGAGAGGGTCAGGCTTATGCCTCTTCAGGCTATGCCTCAAGGCTAGTTCCTCGCTTGACCTCTCTCTCTCTCCACCTAGCTTCCCAACATAATAGGGTCTTAGAGATCAGATCAAAAGAACTTGATAATTAAAAAATGGCCACCTACTATTACTGTGAATATCACTATGACACTATTATATTATAGTTTTATAATGTCTTTCCCAAAAGTTCCAAGACAGCCTACATGAAGGATCAATCATTCATTCCTTCATTCCTTCATTAAATTTGTTTGCCACCCATCTTGCTTCAAAGTGACTCTGAGCAGTTTACAACATTAAAAACAATAAAACCATAAAAGATAAATATTTCTAAAAACAATAAAAATAGAATTACAATCCAAGTGAAATTGCAATTAATACATGGGGAGAGGAAGTAGAATGTGCGTGGGATTTTTTAAAAAAATTCATCAACTATCTCAGCCACAGGGCCAATTCGCCATCGGAAAACTTGCTGTAGGACAATTCAACAATTCAATTTAATTATTTAAAATGCTTAACAAATATTTTAACTTTTTGTCATTCACATTTCATTTTGTCCCTCCACTGGCTTCCTTTCTTTAATGATTCTATTCTACCATTTCTTTGATATTAATGTAACCCTTGTCCTATGGCAAGTTGTCCTGTGGTGAGTTGGGCATGGCAACTTGTCCCATGGTGAGTTGGTTGTGGAGAGTTATCCTAGACCACATCTCTATTGTCTGATGGCATACTATAATATTAAACTATGTGAACAAAGCTTAGGCTCATTCACACTTCCCTCACCTCTTTCTCTCTTAAGGCATTTCTTTCCAAATACGCAATTATTTTCAATTGTATTTTGTTGAAATGGTGAGAGCGGGTTTTTTCCCCCAAAGAAATCTACTTGAAACCATGCTTTCAATGCTTTGCAATTAGTTATAATTTGTCTTTTCAAATAAAATTACTAATGAATATCAAAGGAGACACTTCTGATCTCAAAACTGTGTGGGAAAGAAACTAGAATTACATGGATAATATTATGATACAGTCTATATAGTTCAATAAAATATGTTGATTGCGCTGTTTATGTCATTGTTTATAGGATGAAGCTTTTGGGGGGAGATAAATTCAATATATTTAAATTCAATAGAGAAACCATAATCACATAATTTAATGCATAGATCTTGACTTCCTAAATGAGTAAAACTTTGAAAGTTATTAATTAGAGAAGATTCAATAAAAACACAGTAGTTTGTATTGAAATTAAATGAATGAACTTTTTAGTGTCCATTTGTGTCCACTTATTCTAATTTCAAATAACCAGTTATTCTGTACTACCTAGAGCAGTGATGGCTAACCTATGACACGCGTGTCACTCGTGACACGCCGAGGCACTTTGACTGACACGCCTGTTGGTGTGGGGAAAACCTGCACATTTAGAGGCTGCCTGTGCTCTACTCCAATCCCTGCTCCCTGCTTGTTGCGTGGAGGCGTGGTGTCACCGCTGCCGCAAGATCTTTGCAGCAGAGAACCAGTTTTAACCGCCATAAACTGAGGTTTGTCAGTTTCATTACCTCAGGAACGCTACAGGAGGAAAGGAGATCCATGAGGTTCACAGCCCTGTAAGGTGGCCTTCCGATCCCCACATCCTGCACCTGCAGCCCTGAGACCAGGGAGACGAGTTTCACAGCCCTGTGTGATCACTCCAGCCCAGTCCGTCATAAACCAAATTATTGATATTTCTTGAAGTGACACACGACCCGAGGAAGGCTACACTTTTTCCCGATTTTCGACACACCAAGCTGAAAAGGTTAGCCATCACTGACCTAGAGCTATAATAAATAGCTCTTAGGAAGATAAGTATCTAAGCAATTTGGTTCTGGGGTGTTTTTATCAAAGGAGGGCCAAAAGTGCAGCCAAAATACATAATGATTTTGTGAATCTAAAGATTTTTCAGCCACACACTCAACAGACTACTGAAAACAGATGTTTTTGCTTGTTCTTTTTAACCTAATGTAAATGAAGCCAACTACATGGCAAAGAAATATTTTTTAAGGGAAAATATTTTTATCTTTTATTAAAATATATGTGGGGAAGCAAATATGGACTAAGAGAACAGCCTCAAAAAAACCTCATTGAATAGAAAACAGCAATCCTCCCCAAAACCAATAATACAAACATTTGTAAATTATTATAATTTGGTGTTGTGCTCTGCTGAAATAAAAAGATTGCCAGAAAAATATCTCATAATTGGATGTGGATACAACTGGGAAACCCTATACTGAAACTTTCATTCTATATTGAATTACTGGAAACACTCTGAGAAGTCATTGTCTATTTCATTGCACTGAACAAGAATATCTCCTTTTGAGATGATCCAAAAGAAGCAAAATAGGATCCAAAATTTTATAATAGATTTCAGGAATGGAAAATTCAACTATAAGAGTGGCTCTATATTACCCCTATATCTTCAGTTCTAATGAAAAATTCTGGGAAAAATGTAAGAAATATCACATAATGTTAGCACAATGCTCTTTTCATTATTTAATAAATAACATCAAGTTTGGATGTGCCATTTGATATGAGATTAGCAACAATACCAGATTTATGTCATTTATTATGCTCCATATACTTGTTTTTGATGAATAAATTATCTAGATACTTTGTATAGAGGACACTTGAAATTGTAACATATATTGCAGTATTTTTCAATCTTGGCAACTTTAAGATGGGTGGGGAAAGACTTTGACTGGACAATTTGAGAAGATGAATTCCACTCATTGTAAAGTTGACAAGGTTAAGAAAGACAGATATATTGTAAAGCATAAAAATTAAATTTCCAAATTCAATCTCATTAATTCAAAGTCAATCTTGATATTTTAACTTTCCTTTGAAACCAAGTAAATGTTATTTAAAACTAAGAACTGAAAATTAATTATTTAACATTATCATTGAAATTACAGAAAAATTTGAAAATTAAATTTAGAATATTTTCTAGAAATAAAGGGTTAAAAAAGCTTTTAGAATAATACACAGAAAAAGTCAAAGTCAATAAATAGTCGAATAAAACCATACTTTAAAAATCCTTTAACTCGAACGCTTGGTAGGCAAAAGCTGATTAAAAATGGGAAGAGCCTTTAGCACTCAGCAGGGCTATCTATTCTGCAATATTCTGCAATAATCCTAACACAGAATTTAAGTAGACTGCTTAAGACAGATAGTTATCAGGTCAATATGGCACCTCTTAAAACCTTAGTTTTACGGTAACATTTACTTGGAAGTTGTATTGTAAAGCAATGAAGTCATAAAGAGGGACATCACATGACTATATTGCTTAGTGATAGCATTCCTAGCAGTCCCCATACCTGTGAAGAAATAAATAGAACAAATAGAATAAATGAATAAATAGAACATGATTGAAAAAAATGCCTTCCAACTCAGAAATGGGAAAGAGTCTCCAGAACTCAGCAAGGCTATTTATTCTGCAATATTGGTGCAGTCACTAAGAAGGCCCTAACTGTTAACAACTCACTTCAGTCTTAAACTTGACAGAAAAAGTCAGCTTCTGATATTAGGAGAAGGTTCCAATTGACATGAGAGTAGACAGACTGTTACACAATGATGCTTCCAGCATTATGGATGAAAATCTTTATGCAGTGATTGAAAGCTAATTACCAGCTATTTAAATGGTGCCAGAAGTGAATGGGGAGCCAAGACA
This sequence comes from Notechis scutatus, assembly GCF_049901735.1. Classification (NCBI taxonomy): domain Eukaryota; kingdom Metazoa; phylum Chordata; class Lepidosauria; order Squamata; family Elapidae; genus Notechis; species Notechis scutatus. The sequence goes on from NC_142012.1 coordinate 101,969,085, forward strand.
AATGTTTTAGGAAAGGTGAAATATGTGCCAATACTAATCTGATGCTCCTTTAGCCTCCAAAGATTCTTCTAAGAGAGGCCCAATTTAGAATGTGCTGCAGCATATTATGTAACACTATCATCTACCAGTGGGACAGGAACTTACTTTTTCACAAAGTATGCATCAACAAATCCATATGAGGTACTGAAAATACTCTTATTAGGTACAGCTTGGGACTCCAGTGTGACAATATTCCTGCTGAGATACATTCCTTAATGCCTGCCAAGCTCCCTGCCTTGCCTTTTAAGATTATTTAATTTAAAAACAAAAGAAAAACTAGTTCTGCAAAGCACCAGCTTTAAACACGTATTCTAGGTTATATAAATCCATTGGGCTTTCTTAGAAAATGAAATAATTAGGTGCAGCAGAATGTTTTCATTCCTTTCTGGGGGGTTGTGATTGACCACAGATACCATAATAATCTTTTGTAACAGTGCTAGTATTGCTGCCCAATAAATTATTACCTAATAGTTTTAAGGGGTCTACTAAATTTAGTTGTGTAGTCATAACTAACATCATAATGGAATTTTCAGGCCTAACTCCATTCAGAAACTTGGAGATGGTTCAATCAGAAACTAGTTTCATTTTCTGAACTTTTACATGTAAATGTCCACTACAGAGGCACCATCTATATCCTGTACTCCAAACCGTGTTTTTTTCTAATAGCAATAGTGTAGCTCCGTGATGGCAAACCTATGGCACACATGCTACAGGTGGCACCCAGAGCCATTTGTGCTGGCACGCAAGCTGCAGGCAAACTTACTCATGGGGCAGGGGGGTGCACATTGCCTTCTGGGTGCTGGCATGCGAGAGTGAGCATGCAAGCGCGCGCACAATTTTTGGCACAGGAGCCCAAAAAGGTTAGCCACCAATGGTATAGCTGTATGGTAGTTTCTACCAGAGGTGGTATTCAGCAGGTTCTGACCAGTTCTGGAGAATTGGTAACGGAAATTTTGAGTAGTTCAGAGAATCGGCCAATCCCACCTCTGACTGGAGATTTTACAGTATCCTTCCCCTGCCACGCCCACCAAGCCACACCCACAGAACCGGTAGTAAAAAAAATTGTATCCCATCACTGGTTTCTACAACAGGGCAAGTTTGCGAAGACAATTTGCCTTACTAGATGCCTTGAAAACGTGCAACTGTGACTTTGGGAGAGGTTGATTATTAGATATTATTTAAGAAAGTCGGATGATTGTTGACTGCCCATTTGAATTCAGCAATGACATACACAGAATAAAGATAACACATGCTGTTTTTGGCATGCTGTTGATCTATGGGGTCGCAAAGAGCCAGCCACGACTTAGTGACTGAACAACATATGCTATTTTTACACTAAATCATTTCCCAATAAACCCAATGTTATAAAAATATGGCTTAACATTTCTATTGTTGTGGAGGTGATCCAAAGTTCTTTTTTTGTTTTGTTTTGTTTTATAAAAGAATCAAATCATCACAGTAGACTGTAAGAATAAGTCATGCTGGACAATCATTCTGACTATACATTTATTCCTTCCCTCCTTTTCGCATTTGTATTCTTTGGCACGTTGCTCACTATAGATAGATCAGCTAAAATCAAGCCAACAATTCATTTCCAATGCCAACTAAATTTAATCGAATGTGCATGTGTAATTACATAGTACACCATGGGAGAAAACTAGGCCTCAGGGAAATCAAACATGTCTATCATTAATAAAACAAACAAAAAGAAAACAGAACAGAGGCAATTTACATAATTCTGAGATATCTATATTTCCTTAATTTCTTTTTAAAGAGATAGGTCCATATGAAAAGTTTTAGGGAAACCCTAGTAATTGGGACTGCACAGACAATAGGTTAAATTATGCTCAGTTGAGGGGGGTCTAACATTAATCAAATCCATATCAGTTTGTATTTACGAATTTTTAAAGCAATGACATTGTAAAGATTATAATCTTTTAAAAAAATGTAGCTGTTACTGTGGTACAATCACATTAATTTTAAATGTAATAAATATTATAGATTTATTCTGGCTTCCTGCATGAACTTAGCAAAGTCCATATGATTTACTCTTCCCCATTTAATTCTCAAAATTTAGACAGCCAAAACGTATTCCCTCTCCCACACAATTTCAGAATAACAAGACATGGCTGGGGTTTTGAAGTCCTCACATCTTAAAGTTCACAAAACCTTCATAAAAACTAAATAAAAATCTTTTTACTAAGGCAAAATCTTAGTAAAAAGCATTAAGTGTTGAAAAACACGGTTCCAACCTACTACATGTCCTTATCTCATCCATTGCTATGATGCAAATTACCTTCATAATGGATTTAGATAATCCTGACACAGAACTGAAGCAGACTGCTTCAGAGGTAGTGGTATTTGGGACTGGAATTTATATTGCGATGCAATGAAATCATAAAGAGTGACTTTAATAATTTATTTTAAGAATAATTTCGTATATCAATGTATTTATTTTTTGCAGAAAGTGAGACGAGTATGCTTTGGTGAATATATCAAAGGCAGGATATATAATCTTTGGGAAAAATCCAGGCAAAGAGGCAAAATATTGCCCCTGAATAAATTTAAAAAATCCTACCAACTCAGTTCAGAAACATACATAAAGATATAAAGATATTTTCTTTGGCATCCACTGTACCACCTACACCTGCAGCCTTTACAGTACTGCTAAGCATTTAAATTGCATTTAGTATTATTTCAAGTTTTCAATAGAAAATGGACATCAAAGGATTTCTTAGGAAACAATAATCACAGTGGACTATTATTTGAACTATTACTATCTGGCAGACTGGTACAGGATAATAAAAACAAGGACAAATAGGCTGAAAAACAGCTTCTATCCCAGGGCAGTAACTATATTGAATTCTACTGTATAGTGCAATATTAATGCAATATTAGGTTCTCAATTCAATTGTACAGAATGTGAAGGATGTGTGTTTGTGTTTTATTTTTATAGTTATAATGTACACTGAAGATGGCATTTAATTTCCTTGTACGAGGTACAATGACAATAAACTAAACTAAAGGGAAGGAAGGGAGGGAGGGAGAGAGGGAGGAGGCAGGTTAAGGTATATTCAGATGAACTTTGGAAAGAGTGGGAGAAAAATCTCACCGATATGTGCTTGATAAATGGTTGTTTTATGACTCCCTATGCCAACCATTCTGTAGATATGTCAATGACATTCTGTAAAAGAGTGAAGGCAAACTGCTGTTCCCCATCAAACACATTCCATAATTATGAGTTGTATACACTGTAACTGCCAATTATCCATTTTCGGGGGTTGTTTTGGGATGATCATCGAGATATAGGAGATAGACTCTCCCGTCATATTTCAGTGATTATACTACCATACAGAATAGTCAAACTACAGGTTTGGGCCCAATAATTATTTTCTTAAGTGAGACATTTGTTAAGTGAGTTTGCCCCATTTTATGACCTTTCTTGACACAGTTGTTAAGTGAATCACTGCATTTGTTAAAATAAAGTAACATGATTGTTATGTGAATCTGGCTTCCTCACTGACTTTGCTTATCAGAAAGTCCGAAAAGCGATCACATGACCCCGGAATACTGCAACCGTCTTAAATATCCTGCTAAGCACCTTAATTTTTATTATGTGACTATGGAGTACTGCAATGGTAATAAGTGTGAAAAACAGTCGTAAGTCACATTTTTCAGTGCCACTGTAACTTTGAACCTTCGCTAGAGAAACAGTTGTAAGTTGAGAACTATCTATAATTTAGACAACATAAACATCAGAAGAACCAGGACTGCAAAGGGGGGAGGGAGGCCAAGATTGGCTTTTTCAAGTCATTATGTTTATTTGCTTTAGATATAACTGTTTGGTCCTGGGATCAAAGTATGACTCATTGGTTTAATCACAAGGTTTCAACTTGCATTGAAGCATAAGTTAGAAATAGAAATAAATTATATAATTTCCCATAACCAAGTTTTATGGTGACTGTTTTATTATCACCTATTTGAATAATTATCTTCAGTTTGCTACAAATCTGAAAGCCAAGTTATAGAAAAGAGAATGTGCTTTTCGATAGATGCTGCTTTCAATTTTCAGAAGCAAATGTTTCTGAAAGTTAATCTTTTATTCAAAATTTTGCCTGCGTTTAATAATTCTGGTAGAATTTGACATGCTGTGAGCAAAACTTTCTGCATTTCTATTGAGAAGACTTTACATTCATAAGTTACAGTACTATAAAAAGATTTGCAAAAAAAAAAACTGCTGTGTAGCCGAAATTAACAGAAAATTAAATTTAATGATTGCAACTATAATATCCTTCAGACACAAAGCAAACTACAGACATACTGATGCAGGCTTTCATAGTCAGTATTACTCCAGTAAAGATGAAGCTCTTCAACATTGGATGATTTCATTCTGACCATGTGCTAGTGCCAGATTGCTAATACAAATCTTGATTTTATTTTCTTCCCTCAACCTGCATATAACCTTTTTTCAAAATGTTTGGCATGGAATTCAGTAAAGACTTAAAAGCCAAGAGCACATCAGTATGTTATACATACATATGCACAGTTGTATTATATCCAAAATAAAGGTTCCTCAAACTTTCCAGGAGGATTGTAAGCAAATTTGATGAGGGGTTTCCAATTTTTCAAGGACTACAGCACTCAGCGCAGACTAACCATCAGTCGCTGCTCTGCCTGACCAATTCAGCAGCTGGCTTGTCCATGCAAAGCCTAAAGTGCATTTTGACAGGGCTCTGGCTTGTGCACTCGAAATTGGATTGCTATCAGAACTTGCTCTCACTCAGCTTGGATAAACTGGTATCCAACTTGTTCAAGACAAAGCTCAGAATACAGCCTAAATGCTTACATATGTAGAGCTGGATGCTGCAAGGAGATAATTTTACATATATAAAAATAACGAGCACCCTATCAAACCCTGCACCAGTTAACAGCAGTGTCCCCCAAGACAGTGTTCTTGGACCCACACTCTTTATACTCTACATAAATGACCTTTGCGATCACCTTATAAGCAACTGTGTCCTCTTCGCCGATGATGTAAAACTATTCAACACCACCGACAATGCTACCTGTCCTTCAAAGCGACCTTGATTATGTGTCTGAATGATCAAACAATTGGCAATTCCAAATCTCGACCAACAAATGCTCTATCCTACACATTGGTAAAAAAAAAATCAGTACACCAAATAAAAGCTAGGTATATATGACCTCATTGATGACCCCTCACTCTGTCAAGGACTTTGGAATACTTATATCAAACGACCTAAGCGCCAGAGCTCACTGTAACAGCATTGCCAAAAAGCCATTAAGTGTAATAAATCTAATCTTACGAAGCTTCTCCTCTGGTAATATTGAATTGCTAACTAGGGCATACAAAACCTTTGCTAGACAATACTCAAATATAGCTCATCTGTGTAGAATCCGCACTGTATATCAGGCATTACTACAATTGAGAGAGTCCAGAAGTATTTCACAAGAAGAGTATTACACTCCTCTACTCGCAACAAAATACCCTACACCAGCGGTCGCCAATTGGTGGGCCGCAGCCCACCGGTGGGCTGTGAGAAAATTTTGGTGGTCCGCAGAGAAATGTCACCCCCAGAGCACCCCCCCCAAACCAATTAATCCAGGCTGCGCAGGAACAAAAGGCTGTGCTGCGCACATGGCCCACGGTAACCCTCCCCACCCACTCTCTCCTTACCTGGCAAACTTGTCTGCTAAGTTGCTATTTTTCCTTTTTCTGACCATCAGCTGTTCTGCTGTGCCAGGAGATTTAGATTAGCTAGGAAGCAGGAAATGGTTGGATTTCTTGCTTTCTTGCTAAGCACAGCCGAATCTCCCTTAGGACTGAAGGTTTGCTTGCAAGCAAATTCAGTGCAGACTCACGGCAAGCAAATTTGAGAGACTGAGCTAGCCGATGGCAGAGAGATAGATCACTGAATGATTCTGTGAGCAACTCAATCTGCCTGCTTTGCCTGATTTTGGATAAAAGTTGCTTTTTTAATAAAAAAATCAATATTTACATATATGGTGTGTTGTGAATTAATTTTGTGAGTTTGCTTGTTAGCAAATTTTAAGAGTTTGCTTGCAAGCAAATTTTATGTGACAGACTGAGCTAGCCAATGGCAGATTTCTGAATGAATCTGTGATTCTGTGAGCAACTCAATCTGCCTGCTTTGCCTGATTTTGGGTAAAAGTTGCTCTTTTTTTATCAAAAAATCAATATTTATATAAATATTTATAATATTTACATATAAGCCATGCCCAGCCAGTCACATGACCACCAAGCCACACCCACAAATTAGGCCACACCCACAGAACCAGTTAGTGGTCTCTGGCATCTAAAATTATGAGTTTGGTGGTCCCTGAGGTCCAAAAGGTTGGCGACCCCTGCCCAGGCGACCCCTGCACCAGGCTTGAAATTTTGGGCTTGGACAAGCTAGAACTACGCTGCCTATTGTTGGACTTAAGCGTAGTACACAAAATTATCTGCTACAATGTCCTACCAGTCAATGACTACTTCAGCTTCAACCGCAACAATACAAAAGCACACAACAGATACAAACTAAATGTAAATCACTCCAAACTTGATTGCAGAAAGTATGACTTCAGCAACAGAGTGGTCAATGCCTGGAATGCACTACCTGACTCTGTTGTTATATCCTCAAACCCCTAAAACTTTAATCTCAAACTATCCACTATTGACCTCACCCCATTCCTAAGGGGTCTGTAAGGGGCATGCATAAGTGCACCATCGTGCCTCTCGTCCCTGTCCTATTGTCCCCATTTATTCGTACGTATTTCCTGTATTCTTACTCATGTTTATTCTTATATCTATTATCTTGTAGGCGTTTGACAATTTTTTTAAAAAAAAATTGTCTAAGCAAAGCCTGGAGCAAATTCTGATAGAGGACCAGCTTTAATGTATGTGTGCAAATCTTATGGTATATATTCCTTAAGTGGGATCACTGTAAAAATTTGCTCCTATTCTGCCTAGGCCCCAAACTCTTCAGCTCACCAAACGCTTCATGAAGTGATGAAAAGAGATTTATTTTCTTCCTGTTACTTCTCTGTTTTGGGTTTGACACAAACCTGTGCTATTTGTGATTACTGGCTTGTATAATTTTATTTTTAAGGAGAATTTTGCCATTAAAGCTGACCTAGAAATATGTTCATTAAATAAGATATGTGGGTAAAAAAGGCTTTATTTTTTACATTAGTCACACTTGCTGCATTTTCACCTCATTCGAAGCCTAGAGACTGGCTAACATCAATGTATCCACTTGTGGCATGCAACTTTCTTTTCTTTCCCCACTATATAGGAAGTAGCATGGTTAACAGACCACCCATCCGTTGTTTGGATTACTATGAACAAATGCAGGTTGTTTTATCCCAGAATTAAACAGAGCCATGGTTTGTTATGCATTGGCCTATACACAGGTGGGATTCAGCCAGTTCTCAACAGTTCGCCCAAACTCTTACTTAATTGCTTATGCAGTTCGGAGAACCGGCTAAAAATAAAGTACAAGAGAAGTTTTTTTTCCTCTCTCCCTTCAGTTAATAGCTCCAGGCAGACAGCCAAGAACCACTTAAGAGTTGTAGCTGGAATGCAGCCATACACGCTGAATCAAGTCAATAAACAACAAAAACTGACAGGATTAGGGCAAGGAAATCCAACTATCACCCATCTAGGAAGAGATTAACCTCTTCCCTTTAGGAAGAAGGACAAGATTACAAACATTTTCATTATAAAGAGTATTAGGTAACACTTCTGTGATCAGCTAATACTCCATGGAGTTCTCAAGACTTTTTTTAGCTGCTGCAATGTTGTCTACTTCTTGTTTCTTCCTGGAGGAAAAGATACAGAAGGGGACAATGATGCAGTTTGATCATTTATTGCATGTGTGGTCCAGGTAGCTATATTGCTTCTGCTGTAAAGCACCCAATTTAGAACACAGAGAACATAGAATAGAATTGGAAGGGTTAATGGCTTTTGGCAGCACACCTGGGCTTTCAATTAGCATGAGTGGCTGCTCTTAGTTTCCCTCTCAGCTGCTGTGTTGATTTTTATTTATTTATTTTTATTTTGTCAAGAGATTATAAGATAACAGGTATAAGTATAACATAGTTATGAATACATGAAATGGATACATATAAGAAAAATAAAAAGAAACAATAGGACAGGGACGGTAGGCACGTTGGTGCTTTGGGGTTGACTTTTTTTAAAAAGGGGAATGGCTGTTTTAAGTTTTCTGCATTGTTTTAGTGCAAGGGTCTTCAAACTTGGCAAGTTTAAGACTAGTGGACTTCAACTCCCAGAATTCCTGAGCTAATGTGACTGGAGGAGGAATTCTGGGAGTTGAAGTCCACAAGTCTTAAAGCTGTCAAGTTTGAAGACCCCTGTTTTAGTGGCCTGTGGTACTGTCCTTTTGAGGTGTACTTCCCTCACCCTTTTTGAAAGCCTCTAGTGATGGAGCACCCACAACTTCTGAAGACAAGCTATTCCATTGGTTGATTGGTCTCACCCTTAGGAAATTTCTCCTTAGTCCTAGGTTGCTTCCAGGGGTGGGATTCAAATTTCTTAACAACCGGTTCTGTGGGCGTGGCCTAATTTGTGGGTGTGGCTTGGTGGGCAAGTGACTGGGTGAGCGTGGCTTGCTGACTCGGCATGGCTTTGTGGTCATGTGACTGGTTGGGTATGGCTTGTATGTAAATATTGTAAATATTTATGTAAATATTGAATTTTTTATTAAAAAAGAGCATCTTTTTACCCAAAATCAGGCAAAGCAGGCAGGCAGATCGAGTTGCTTGCAGAATCACAGAGTCACTCACAGATATACCTTTCTGCAATCTGCTGCCTGACTCTGCACTGAAAAATAGAAGCTTCAGTCCAAAGGAAGGTTCAGTTGTGCTCTCAGGCCACCCCAACACCCTGAATACCACCACTGACTTGCCCTCAGGGAAGCCTCCTAGGTGAAGGCAAAGCAGTACAACAGCGATTTAGATTAGCTAGAAAGCAAGAAATCCAATGATTTCCTGCTTTCTAGCTAATCTGAATCGTGCGGCACAGCTGATAGTCAGAACAGCTGATTGTTGGGGGAACAAAAGGAAAAACAGCAACTTCCCAAAAATTAGGCGAAGGCACAATGCAGGCAAGTTAGATGGCGTGCATGTGAGAAAAGGAGTGACTGGGCGGGTGCGGTGAGGCCAGCCAGTGGCGCGATTTGCCAGTTCTCCAAACTGCACAGAATCATAACAACCGGTTCTATAGAACTGGTCCGAACCGGTAGAATCCCACCCCTGGTTGCTTCTCTCTTTGGCTAGTTTCCATCCATTGTTTCTTGTTGTGCCTTTTGGTGTTTTGGAAAATAGATTGACTCCCACATATTTTGTAGGAGCCCCTCAAGTTTCCTGACAGAACAATAAATCAGTGGAACAGCTTGCCTCCAGAAGTTGTAAATGCTCCAACACCGGAAGTTTTTAAGAAGAGATTGGATAACCATTTGTCTGAAGTGGTGTAGGGTTTCCTGCCTAAGCAGGGGGTTGGACTAGAAGACCTCCAAGGTTTCTTCCAACTCTGTTATTCTATTCTATTTTATTCTAAATATTGGAACAGTGCTATTTTATTGTGAGTTGGACTAAGGAGAAATTTCCTAGGGTTAAGACCAATCAAGTTGGCCACGCCCACCCAGTGACCTGACCACCCAGCCATGCCCATCCAGTCATTAGTGCAGCGAACCCATTGTTAAATTATTTGAATCCCACCAGCCTATGGTTATGTTCTTTAGCAAATATTAATACAATTAGCGTCCATCATGCATTCAGATGGCACTTTTCACAATATAGAAACCACAAATGGGTTGTTTGCTAGCCAAACCATTTAGAAAAAGAATTACAAATGAGAAATTTCAAATTAGGCATGCCACATGATTTAGAATAACAATAAAATGCTACCGCCAATGACTTCTTCCAAATTCAAAGAAAATCTAGGCTGAAATTCCTGCATTAACAAATAAATCTGAGCCCCTATTACAAAGGTAACATACATATCTAATAGGAAGGAAGGAAGGAAGGAAGGAAGGAAGGAAGGAAGGAAGGAAGGAAGGAAGGAAGGAAGGAAGGAAGGAAGGAAGGAAGGAAGGAAGGAAGGAAGGAATAGTTGTTACCCTAGCCTACGGTCATTTATTCATAGAATGGTAGAACAATAGAATTATGACACATTTAATTCTGCAGAATAATTAAAAGCTAAAGCATCCCAAATGGTTGCTGATAACAGTTTCTAACTGAACATATCCAATTAGGAGGATCACACCACCATACAGGTTAATTGCTAATATGCATGCTTTGGAAAAACCAGACATATTATCAGAGACCAGACTGAAAAGCTCTTCACTCACTACCACTATCAACACTTGGAAAGATCAAAGCAAACCAAATTTCAGTGGGATCCTTATTCATATCCGGAATAAAATTCTGTCTGTCTGTTTTTCTTTTCTTTTCTATTCTATTTTTCAGAAGTCCCAATGAATTTATCATTATTTGCTGACAGGTAGGAATTTTACTCTCATCACAGGTAGGATTGTAAATGTAATTTAATATATAGTCAGTCAATGACCAGCATCATAAAACAGACAAAAAGGAATAAAAGATAACAATTAGAATCAGAATCAGGCAAATGAAAACAACTGCATAATGGCCAATGTAAGCAAATCAAGTAGAGTACTTTTGACCATCCCTATTGCAGCAATGTCATATTTTGCTCATTTAAACACTAATAAATTCGATATAATAAGACTGTACATCAGAATATTTATCCCCCCAAAATTATTAAATGACAACTGAACAAACATTAATGAAAATAAATGTCATTACTTCTTTAATTGGTTTTAGCTTATTTTCATTGCAGCATCACAAAATTTGGTTACTGCAATACTGCATAAGTGATGGAGAGATTTAAGTCATGCAGAAGATGGATAATGTAAAAATTGTATGATCGCCTTAGAACTCTCTCTCTGGGCTCTGAGGATATATATTGTTCTAATACCCTGCAGCATTTTCAGTGTAACAAAACATGTGAGAAGTTTTCAATCTCCTTATTACCACATGTATATATATATATATATATATTCACCCTGCTATGGGGTTTTTATTTTATCTGACTTGCAGGAGTGCTCCAACTCTAAAAATGCTACTCTATAATATTCTATTATTGTATTCTAAATCTATTCCCCTTAGGGAAGGTTAGGTCTTTCAGGTAACTTGCTACTTCCTATACACTCTTATCTTATCCAATTTCTATCATGTAGGGGTACCCTACTGTTGTCTAACTGGAACTACATATCCCTTGTTCTACTGAAAACCAATTTATTCACTTATTCATAGTGTAATAATGAGATTAAAAATAATGGAGAAAGTCCATATAACACCAACGTATGCTCTATAGCCTGTATAGAGAGTAGGGAGACTAGAAGTTATCTATTAGAACTAGAGGAGACAGGCCAGCCAGGAAGAATCGAATTTCAAGTTTCATTAGGTGTGGCTAGAATTGAAAGGAGCAATTTTATTTCCACAATTCCCTGTTTGAGCCCCATAAACAATCCATGTTGGGGGGTTTGGGCTTCAAAATGTTTCAAGGCTACCGGGACCCAGGTAGGATTAGCTAAGCTAATAAATTGGTTAACAAAACACAGAGTGTATTGTCAAATAGCTAACATTATCATAAATTTAAAATAGTGTTTAACATTAAAGTAGGTTTACAGTTGCATACAGTAATGCATTGTTTTAAATTGGAATACCACAACATCTGGGAATTCTGAGAACTATTTGGAATATTCCCAAGTGGGATACTTGGTGTTTCTCTGTTGCGTGACTGTAGTTACTGCACTAAAATTAAAGGTAAAGGAAGAGTGGTTCCTAAAAATATACTTATACGGACACTTTTCAATAAGTTCCCAGAAAAAAAGGGCTTATATAAAGTCACTTATTGAATAAGTACATTTAATTGTCTTAATTTCCTAAGTTTAATTATATTTAAAAAAAACCTAAAAGATTTGATTTTCACCTGCTATAGCAGGGGTGTCAAACTCATGTCGTCAAGGCAGCATCACGTGACATATCGGGACATTTTTCCTCTTCACTAAACTGGGTGTGAGTGTGGCCAGCACATGATACATCCGGCCCACGGGATAGGAGTTTGACAGTCCTGATCTATAGCATGCTGTAGCATGACCAGTATTACTCATAGCTATCCCTAGGATGCACTAGAGTAAGATTAGAAACAGCCAGGTCCCCCTCAGCTTTGGAAAGAACGGGTCTGAACCAGTCACTCTCTAATCCTAGCTATATCACAGTTTTGGAAAATAAAATACTGTAAAATACGACTCCCTACATCAGCCACCTTAAATCTCTGGAGAAAAGGCACATAAAATACTTTAATAAATCTTTTTTTGCCAAGTGGGTTTCATTTTATTTCTGTTTTAGTACAGCAGACATTTTCAACACTGAAATATTTATGTATGTTCATAGTCTGTTCACTGTCCTAATGATATCAGAGCAGATTACAAGCCACATATTTCTTAGGATAAAATCACAAAATGTGTTTGAAAAATAAACAGCAATGTGATTTAATCATAGAGAAGCACACACTGTTTACAATAAATGTTATCTCATGGACAGATTGGCATAGTTAAATCCCAAATGCATAAACAAATGTATTATGTAACTACAGCAGAGGTGAATATATGGAGCTCATAGGGACTATTCCAGTGGTGGGATTCAAATTGTTTTACTACCGGTTCTGTGGGTGTGGCTTGGTGGGTGTGGCAAGGGAAGGATACTATCAAATCTCCAGTCAGATGTGCTATTTTGCCAGTTCTCTGAACTACTCAAAATTTCCGCTATCGGTTCTCTAGAACTACTGGTCAGAACCTGCTGAATACCACCTCTGGACTATTCCCAAAACTTTAGATCCACTTTGCAAAGTTATTTTAATACGTACTTTCTTTTTTCTTGGCCAGTTGAATTTTTTTCAGACTTGCTTTATAGTTCATTTGGCAGTGATGGTTTCCATAGCGGTTTCAATATTTGCAGTGTTTTTTGCAAGATTGTTTTTCTGACTGGTGGGGCCAGTCAGAGGTGGTATTTGCCAGTTCTCCAAACTACTCAAAATTTCTGCTACCGGTTCTCCAGAACTGGTCAGAACCTGCTGAATACCACCTCTGATGGTAGTGTAATCATTTCATTTCTGGATTATTTGGGAATATGTGTTTCAAATTTTGCACTGCAAAATAGCAGTGACATATATGTTTGGATGTTTTCAAGTGAGAAGGCATCTAGGTTTGTGAAATATGGTTACCAAACCTTACTGAATGCTATGCCATAATAATAGCACTTGTCTTGGACTACAGGCATTTGTAGAACTTGCACAGACACATAAAGATTGTTACAGCTTAAATGGCCTTTGAAGTTTACTACCTCCCCTCCATGATTTATAAAAATATAAAATTGGAATGTATTCATTTGCATTATTTTTTCCAAACAATGTATGAACTTTTCATTTGTGGATTTAGAAATCTTAATCAAAAATGCTACATACTTTTACAAGAATTTCCAAGTTATATATATATCTGGATGAACCTTTTAGAGATTAAAAATGGAGTAAATTGTTGGATGATATATTCTAAATGTGGTTAATTAATATTTTAATAGAGATAATATATATTACATAAATAAGACTAAACATAATCTAGTAAAATCAAAGTGAATTTGTTACAATTGTATAGAGAACAAATCCTATCATCCAGTATACCCTATTCCCTTGTTTGTTTCTCAAATATTTTTGCTGTCGTATTGCATTCTTCTGTTTCATATTTCATGTCTGTAATGTTTTCTTCTAATGCATAAATCTTATACAAGCTTGTAGACAATGTACTTACAAATAGAAACCATACTTAATAGTACTTTTATATCTTTAGGGCAACATTAACCTTTATTTCAATGACCTTGGAAACAGATGTGGCTAAATGAGGATGGCTTTCAAATAGATAAATGGTATAGCCTTTGATAATTCTCCAATCAACTTTAAAGTGTTGTATTGTTCCATGAAAATGGCACCCAGATGGAATACATACATAATTGAAGGAAAGAATATTTAAAAGCTACATATATATTTAAGCAGGTCATGTCTCACTCCTTAAGATTAAAGTTTGCTTTCTTAACAACTCTTTTTTAATCCTGATAAAAATATTTGTTGTTCATCCAATTTTAATTATCTATAATTCAAGAGGATGAAAACAAGCTGTAACTGTTCCAAAGAACAAATATCATTCTCCCGGGAACCTATGCCATGACTATGATAACACCTTATATCAGAGGCAAATTAATAAAACAAATGTGAATCAACCAAGTTAAAAGATACTTGGGTGTACAAAGTGGTGGGGGGGGAGGACAAGGTAGACAGCCATCTTGAAGCTGTCAGCAAACCTGGTTGTATGATTATCCAGTAAAGGTCATACTGGAGAAGTGGGGAAACCCGATTGTTCTTGACTTGGTTGTTGTCATAGTCAGCAACCCAATTCTACTTTTCCTCCTCTTAGTCAGATTACTTTCCTCCTATAATCAGTTGGAAGTCCTGGATCAAGGAAGGGCTAAAACAGGCAACTGAATCCTTAGAGGCCTTGAATTCTTCCTGGGGTTCAGTGTCTTGGTAGTGGTGAAGAAACAGCTATGTGATCCTCCACATCTTTCTTTTTCTTTCTCCTGTCAACCCTCAACTACTGCAGCTCAGAGCCTGAGAGATCTCACTGATGGGGAACTTCACTTAAGAAATTTGGGACTGCACAATTCTACTTATCATTTTTTTTTATTTATTAGTCAGATTTATATAGCCGCCCATCTCTCTCTGTTTATGCACTGCTTTAAAAGATAAACATCATACAGTAAACAGCCAATATATTAATTTATTTGGTTAAAAGCAGTGGATATTGATGGAAAGTTACAATATTTAAATTGTGAACCTTTAGCCCAGCAAGTAAAAGTTTGAAGGAATTTCTTCAATACTTTAACAAAACTTTTGTTAGACATTTCTGACATTTAGAAATAAACAGAGCAATTTCCCTTGTGCCAGCTTATAAAAATCAACTACATTATGACATTCTGTCATTAAAAAATGGGTATTTAAAAACATGGCATTCTTTTTCATATACTTCTTTCAATATTGTGCCTTAAACCATTAATATTGTAAAACTGAACAAAATGATAGAAATCACCATTTATTAAAGAAAGCAATATTAAATTCTTTTTAATAGGGATATAAATAACAGTCTTTCAAAATAAATGCTTAGAACAGTATTGGAGTGGGTGTATTAAACTGGCAACTTTTGTGCAGCAAGGAAAAAGGTTTTTCAAAAGTTATATGGCATGGGGATAACAATTTTTAGATAATGCCAGAAAGATGAGTTTTCAAATGAGTTCTAACAACATCTTGAGGTCATAAACATTAATTGTAAATGTAGATAGAAAACAAACACAAACACCAAAAAAAAAAAAATCCAGCCGAATATGTTATTAGGAAACAAAGAAATTTAAATATTGTGCTACATTTTCAACATCATTCACTAAGCAGGCAAATTTAAGGGAGCCCTTAGATGCTCAGTGTTATAATAATAAATATATCAGAAAAGGAAAAGGGAAATACAACTTTCTTTTAAAAACATATGAGAGCAATTAGTATATGATTGTATTTGTGAAAAGCCAAATAGTTATTTTCTAAGACATAAAACAGTACTGTAGTTTACCCACTCAGTAACGAGTACAAGGTAACCCCTGATTTACAACAGTTTGCTTAGTGACCGTTCAAAGTTACAATAGCACTGAAAAAAATAATTCATGACTGTTTTTCACACCTACAACCATTGCAGCCTCCCCATGGTCACAAGATCAAAGTTCAGATACTTGACAACTGATTCATATGTATGACTGTTGCAGTGTCCTGGGATCATGTGATTACCTTTTGTGACTTTCTGACAAACGAAGTCAATGGAGAAGTCAGTTTCACTTAATAACTGTGTTAGTAACTTAACTGCAGTGATTCACTTAACAAAGGTGGCAAGAAATGTCATTAAAAAAGGTGGCAAGAAATGTCATAAAATGGGGAAAAACTCACTTAACAATGTCTCTCTGTTTAAAAATAAAATTAATTGGTGCATCACTAGAAGATATGAAGGATTAGGTCGAGAACAGATAATCCCGGAGAAATTTATCTGTTGAGTCAACCCTAATTTAATGGCACATAAACAAATAAAATCAATTTAATATAAGCTAATCATGCAATTATTTCCCCATATTATCATATACTTATTAGAAAGAGTTGAATCACGTCAAATCTAATTCAACCCCCCCCAAAACATAATATATTATTGTAATATTTATTATCGAATATAAAACTTAAAGAAAATTATCAGTCAATATAATTCATAAAGCTGGTTGGATTTTTTTTTAAATGTTTTGGACCATGCACAATTCAGTTTTATAACCAAGGCCAAATATGCAAGTCACTTCAGAAATTGATTTTATCTGAAGATTTAATTAAATCTCCATTAATACTCCATTTACAGAACTCAAGGTTTTTTTTCCTATTGTGTTCTATTATAATTTCAAGAAAGATTTTCAGAAATCTCTGGTGATTACAAGAAAGGCTTATCATTGTTGTTCTACTGAAATCTTCAAAGGCTTCTAAATCTCTAATTTAGCTACGTAGTTCTCCTGACTGTGATTTTGTTTCTTTATCTATAATGCTATTTATCATTAGCAATAAACTAATCAACACCACCACAATTTGGTTTTATCAAAATTTAAAGCTAGAGGATCCAATGACTTGTGACAATCCAGGATCTCTTGCCTTTCAGGTTTATTTGATGACATTGAATTATAGTTTCAAATTATTGCTTTACTTTAAATATATGTAATGGATCATTTTATAACATTTTGTAACAATTTTCATTTTATAACAATTTGAATCCCACCACTGGTTGGAAGGCACCTTGAAGATCTACCCCATACTCAAGCAGGAGACCATATACCATACTGGACAAATGGTTGTCCACAGGGGTGGGATTCAAATTTTTAACAACCGGTTCCGTGGGCATGGCTTTGGTGGTGGGCATGGCTTGGTGGTCATGTGACTGGGTGGACGTGGCTTGGTGGTCATGTTATTGGCTGGGTGTGGCCAACTCAACATCACTCACATCAAGGCACGCATCTTCTCGCCTGGCCTCTCATGACTGTGGGGAATGCTGCAACAGTCGTAAGTGTGAAAAACGGTCATAAGTCACTTTTTTTCAATTCCATTGTAACTTTGAATGGTCACTCCACACAAGCAAAGTACCAGCAAAGGAGGAAAAAAAACTCCAGAGAAGTTCCTGAAACAGGAAGTCTAGTCCTGCCAAGAATGTAATAAGGGTTAATGGAGAGGCAGTTTCTGTAAGCAACACCAGAATGTTTCCTTCCTGCCTTCCTTACAGGATTAGGCCAGTAATTTCTTCTAACAACCGGTTCTCCGAACTGCTTAGAATGTTAACAACCGGTTCTAGCGAATAGGTGTGAACTGGTAGAATCCCACCCCTGGTTGTCCAGTCTCCTTTTTGTAGACCTCCAGTAATGTAGCATCCACAACTTCTTGAAGCAAGCTGTCCCACTAATTAACTGTTCTTGCCGATAGGATTTTTTTCCTTAATTCTAAGTTGGGTCTCTCTTTGATAAGCGTTCATCCATTACTTCCTGTCCTGCTCTAGTGTCGAAAAAGACAACTGAGGCTCAATATTGTGCATCCAAGACCTGTACTACAAAAAGTATAATTATAGTAATTATTAAAACTTTATTACAGCTATTGACTATAGTGTTTTGTGCAATTATTACATGATATTTAATTAAATATATTATCTGAGATTTTTTTAAGTTTACCTAAGTCAGCAAACTCCAAAACACCAGACAGCCAGTACAACCACAGAAGGCAACATACACACAAGCTTTCAAAAATTATGGTCTCTGCTCACTACTCCACCATGTCCCATTTCTGTTACACCTCCACGTACTGCTCCTCCAACTATTACTTCTAGTACTACTATTACTTTTTATGAGTCCTGCTGGTGGAGACCAGCATGTCTTTCTACCTGCTTTAGGTTACATCAGGCTGCTTTATGAACACACAAACCTCCTTCCTTCACACCAACACCACCACAACCACCAGCTGCTCTGCTCAGCTTTTACAGCCTACAGTTGTTGTGCTAGCTAGAGAGAAGTCTTAAAGGGACAGGCCAACAATAGCAAGGGTGCTGTCCTGTCCTTTAAGTATCTTAAAAGCATATGTGTTTTTTAAATCAATATGGAAGTAAATAAAATAATTCACTGTAACTGTATGGAAAGTGAGTTTGACATACTGTTTAAGTTACCAGTTAGAAACTGGGAGACCTGAGTTCTTATCCTACCTTTATAAGAAAGCTAGGTAGATGACCTTAGGCCAGTCACTTGATCTCAGCCCTAGGAAGTCGGCAAGGGCAAACCACTTCCAAAAATGCTTGCCCAGAAAATTCTAAGGATTTTCCATTGTATTCACCAGGGGTGAATACACAAATGTATTCAGATAGTTCAAGTAGATGTTTACACACTTACATGCAACTATGTGAGAAAGACACATTAGAAACTGCTGTTAGAAAGCTATACTGGCATATTGTACATTTACTAATAAATTACTTAACATATGGACATCTGCTTTATGATTCCATAAACCTACTTTTTTTAGACAAGATTAAAATTAGCTCTCCTTGAATTTCACTTCTCAAATTTAACAAAATACTTCTTTTCAATTTACGCTCCAACAATTAATATTTTTCTTCCATTACCTCCTTGCATATAGTGTTTAATCCTATATAGGACAAAAGTTACTTCATTCCAAACTAGCCTTGCCTGCTGCAACCTGGAATTCATCTAAAATGTCTTAACATTTCATTCACCAACTTATTCTCATATTTGCACGCAAGAGCTGTTTAATATACTGGTGCTGCATGCCAATATTTCATTTACTCTAGACAGATATTTTGATAATAATATATTTAAACAGTTCTAGAGCATTTCTGTTTGCTAGTTCTCCCTTTGCAATTAAATTGTTAATAAACTTTATCTGAACTTGCATCCTGCCCAATATTCCCATTTCAATGAAGACATTACACAGTGCCTTGTTAGAAACAGAGAACCTTACAAATATTTTAAGAGAGTTTCCCCTCTCCTACTACAAATATACTCATTTAATATGAATTATGCTAAAAAAATTGAATGAATCTGAAACAGCCAGTGTGTGATGAACTACTTTAAGTGATCAATAGGAACAAATTCCTTCTCATTAATTGTCCTGAACTTTGTTTCTACTAAAACATGAAGAGACTGCCAGAGCCCAAAAGCTTGAAAATGCCTGAAAAGGAGAAGAAAATGCTTATAGTGAAGGACAAGAGAAATCATAGGTAGTTTTACAAGTGCAAAATGATAAATTTACCAAACGTCTGACAAAGCAAAATCTATGATAATCTGAATGTTTACACTTGTAAAGAAAAGCATTATCTGTTCAAATTCCTCATTAAATCAGCATCAATGTATCTATAGCACATGGTGGCTTTTAAAATAACTACTGGTAGTGAATGTATGATATGTAGTTATCATTAAAAAATAAAGATATTTAGTTATCATTAAAAATCAGTAACTTCTATGAACTACATAATTCATCTTTTACTATAATGTTGCACCGACCTTGAAACCAGATCAATTGTGTTACAAATTCCTTTATATAGTCAATGAAATTAATATGACTTCTGCTCTGTAAAAACCAAAAAGGAAATAAAAGAAACTTAAAACAGTCTCCTACTGCACTGGTATTAACTGTGAAAAAGATCTGCTGAAGACTAGGACAATAGCACCGTACTAACAATAATGTATTACCCATAATAATATACTACTACAACTACTACTACTACAACTACTAGTAGTAGTATTATCCATAATGGGCTAGGACTAGGTGTTGTGCCCGGTGCAGGAAGGAAGCTCGGAGTCAGTGACAAAGTTCAGCTCTTTATTGTGCTCCAGTACATGCTTTAGGAAGGAAGGAAAAAAAACCCGGCTTTTTATTTCCAAGCCGCGGCGGCCCGCGGCCAATGACAACGTTTCGAATCTCCCGCTCTTGGCTCAACCAATAGCGGGAGATTCTTAATGGACCAATCCGGGCGGCTTGCCCGACCAATCCGGTTGCCGCGCGCTTTAGCCAATCGCAACGCGGGGTTTGCAAGTATGTTAATTCCTTGTACAGAACACCCCTCCCCTCTTGGTTCGTTCCTACGCAACGTAGTCCCGTAAGTAGGCGGGGCTCCGTACTTGTCTACTGGACCTGCGCAGGTCAGTTGTTTCCTGGCTCCCGGCCTGTTCAGTCGGGGTTTTTGTTGCTCTCAGCCTATTTGATGGAATCGTCTGGAGTGTGGGCCTGCTGCTGCAGCTCCCTCCCGGTCTACCCGGGTTGGTCGAGCTGCGACTTTTGCCGCTCCCGCTTGGTCTTTCCGGGCTGGTCGAGCTGGCTTGGCTGCTTCTCCCTGGTGCGGCTTCGAGTTGGCTGATATCTGGTGAGTATTGTTGGTTGTGTTCTATTCTTTCTTGGTCCCCTGTATTTTCCCTCCCCCCTTGGTTTGTGTTAATGGGGTTGTCTGTGCTTGCTTGCGTGTCGGTTGTGTTTTTTATTCGAGATCTTAACTGATCTATGTGGCGTTTCCACGCTTGTCCGTCCGTTGTTTGTAGTCTGTATGAATGGGGACCTGTTATTTGGGTTATAGTTGCCGGTACCCATAGTGGGTCTCCGGTAAGGTTTTTTGCGTAGACTGCATCGCCTGGTTTAAATGCCCGGTGTTTGCTTGATGAGTCCGGGGGTTTTTCCGGGTTGTATGTGGGGTGCAGTCTGTCAAGTTTCCTCCCCATCAGGGGACCTTAGTTTCCTCCCCATCAGTAATTCTGCCGGGCTTTTGTTTGTTGTCGTGTTAGGGGTTATATGTTGTATTAGAAGCAGTTTATTTATTTTTCCTGTATATCCCGTGCTCGATTTTCTGGATGGTTTTTTTGTGAATTGGACCATCCGTTCTGCCCTACCGTTGGCCGCCGGATGAGCCGTCGCTGTCAAGGCGTGTCGTATGCCCTTTTCTGCTAGGAATTTTTCGAATTCCAGCGAGGTGAATTGGGGCCCGTTGTCCGACACGATGACATCAGGAAGGCCGTGGGTCGCGAACAGTTTATTTAGTACCCTGGTGACGGCTTCAGTTGTGGTGGTTTTCATGTCGCTTACCTCCAGCCAATTGGAGTAAGCTTCCACCGTGATGAGGAATGTGTGTCCCCTTGTGGGACCGGCAAAATCTATATGTATTCTAGACCACGGTCCCCTGGGGGTCTCCCATTCTAATAT